>NC_139354.1:116451015-116821944 GCF_055883805.1 Amblyomma maculatum
CACGACGCAGCCAGAGTGCGTCGTGGAGAAGGCAGCGGGAGGAAAATAGCGCACACCGGTCAAATGAGGAAGGAAAGGCAGAGCGGGCTGAACCCACGAAAGGCGCTGCGGGGACGCGAAGAGAAGGGGCGCTTGAGCTTGAGAGGCTACTACTGTCCCACAAACGGCGTCGCGCTTCCCGGAAAGACGGGGGTTCGGCTGTCCGGGGGTGCCGAGGCTCGGGTTTCGGGTTTCTCGGCCGAAACGGCTGAGAAGCGTGTTGTCTTTCGGAGACGCTCTGCCCGCGAGGCGACGATAGAAATGGCCAGCACCGTGTATCTGTGGTGGTGGTAGTGGTTGATTTATTAGTATTTTTTTTTTCATGTTTTCCTTTTGGGGTAGCTGGCCAGGGCGGCGAGCAGCTTCGCTTGTGTGTGATGTTGTGTTTTGGTTTTCTTTTCTATATGAAGTGTTTAATTCGGGAGAAAGTGGCGGGAAAATTGTTCATTAGTTGCGGTGTTGCGATGGGGGTTGTCATTTGCTGAACAGTAACTTTGGCGGGAATTGCTTGAGATCGGGGTGCGGGAATGAGAGTGCGGGGCTTTTACTGGACGGCAGCCGTGCGCACACATGGTCCTCGAAGCCTAGAATGTGCGTAGTTAAATGCATACAACAAACGCCTTCCACTTCGACTGATTGTTAAGTCGGTGGAAGGGCTTCCCTCTCGGTTGATGGGGATGGGTGCGAGAGGAGGGCCTCGTGCCGGACCCTGGGGGACTTACTTTGCGACTGACGGCTGCAGAGTTGAGCGCATGTCGTCCATCAAATGAGTGACCTCCGTCCGATGCTAACTAAACATTTATTAAATCAAAATAAAACAAGCAGAACTAACGCACCTCTCTTTACATTCTGATTACACGGCGCTGAGCCTACTATCGGCCACCGCCACGAACTTCCTCTCTACTTCATCCACGTTGTCTCCTACCTACGGCCCCGGGCCACACCACCAGTCACACACGAGTCACGACTGGCCCGTATACCTTCATCACAAACGACAATACCTACTCTGTCGCCGCGCTTTTTTTTTGCGCTCCTACGCTTACCTCTTCTCTGCGCCTTTCGGTGTCCTGAAGAGAGAGCAGGTCACCTCACTACCCGCTCTTGCACCCCGACACGAACACATCCATAAAAAGGCACACCATCACACGTGCTAGCTAACTGCCGCGGAATCCGGCTCGCGAGCGAAAAGAACTGTACGTGCTGCGCGAACCCTCTTCAACTTTCACTAAGTAATTATCGATTCGTCCATCAAAAACACTTAATCTAGCGTTGGTATAAATGTGCCTGCTAGACGTAGACTTTCAGTCACCACCTGCGTCGTGTCATTATTAAAGGCAATATCCAGGAGCAGTTTACTGCTTTCTGCGTTTCTAGTTGTCAAGGTATCCCAGACAACCTTGTAAATGAAAATCTCCTGTCATAATCAGCTGGCGGTTTCTATAGGTTTCATTTTTCTAGGTAGCACTGCAAACTTTCTAAGTACGAAAGAGCTGCAGTTGGCGGTCTATAGAGAAGAGGTTTTACAAGTATTTAACTGGCACCAGACACTTTCGTGATTCGGGATACCATTGATGGGGAAGAACTGGATGCCTTCTTTTATGATTATTGCCACGTCTCCCCCTTGCGTTCCCCGGTCACTGCGAACAATACTGTATCCTGGAGGCACCATTTCGCTATCCTTTATTCCGGGCATACCCATGTTTCGCTGACAGTCGTAATTAGCTAGTATGTACTCTAATTCTGCAATTTTATTAACTAGACTCATAGCGTTGAGATTTATCAGCCGAAAGGAAGGTAGCTGCAAGTGTGCCTCTGTTGGTTCCTGATTTTCAGTAACCGGACGCTTTTTTGTCCCGCGAAGTTTAACGCGGCAGCCCTAGTCTGATCCCAGAGGAAAACGTCACAGTCTATAACCAGCTTGTCGCATTCAAGTCGAACCTTTTGCCCATCGTCTCGTTCTTTCTTGGCAGAATTCCACAGCTGTTGGTGTTTGCCCTGTGTTTCTTTAGAAACATTATCGACTACAGAAATGCCGGTTCCTTTTAGTTTTATGCAGTTCCTGAACAGTTCTTGCTTTTCTCTGCAGTCATAAAGCTTAAGAACAGCCGGTCGAGGCTTCTTAGCTTTTACCCCCCCCCCCCCCCCCCCCCCCCATTCTGTGAATTCTTCACATGGTTCCCACTGTGACACCTAATTTATCCTGAAAGACATTTGTAACAACTTTGGTTTCGAGATCTTCCATCTTCTTCGCTTTCTTTGATTCCGAACACCATTAAATTATTCCGTCTGCTTCTATCTTCTAAAGCAATTTTTTCTCGTTTTGTTTTTCAAGTACAGTTCATTCCAGTGAAATACAATCCAACCATTCCTTTCAAATTCAGCCCAAACCTGTCCAATCCAATCTAATGTAGTTCAATACAATCCTGTCCAATGCTGAGTGCTCCAGCAACTGTCTCTGTCAGCTGTTCAATTAAGCAGGCGTGGTCCTTAACAGCTTTCAGACTGGTTTTAGGCTGGTGCACTCAGCATTTGACAGGATTGTATTGCACTACATTAGATTGGATTGGACTTGATTGAACTGGTTTGGATTGGACAGGTTTGAACTGAATTGGAAAGGATTGGTTGGATTGTATTTCACTGGAATGAACTGTACTTGATTCGACTGGACTGGTTTGGATTGGATTAGATTACACTGGATTGGATGGAATTAGATCGGATTGGAGAGGAGTAGGCAGTCCAGCGCGAGGCACACATGTTTCACTACGTATATCCTGACCTAGCTGAGCTAATCATGACATTTTGTTTTTGTTTATGCAGTTGAACTCATGATGATTTTAAGCAGAACTCGTCTGAAGGTGCTTTCATATTGTTGGTAGTGCAAATGAAATCGACATGGTTACGCACGCAGATGCTTATAGATATAATCATGAGGTCAGTTCATTTTAACTGCACACTCATGTCGACAAAAAAACAACAAAAAAAAAACGTAACTGAGAGCGTCGTAAGGAGTACTGACGCTGCTTTGATCACGTATGATCAGCCTATGACTTTTAAATACGACGCGAAACGCAACTATTTATTTTTTCTTGGCCTAAAATCTGTCATCAGATAACTTAGAGAAGTATATATTTGACACTGGCAGCGCATAAGACGCCGAATGTTAGGGTCACGTTGTAATTAATTTAAAATCAGTTCATATGGGGCATATACACACAAGTGCAGGAACTTCGCCCGAGACGGCGCACGTAGCAATTTGTTGTATTAGACGGAAGACATGAAGTCACCCTCAAGGCAGATGAACCGATCGTCGTCATCTTTGACAGATGGGGTTTGCTTTGATTTCCATGTAAATATGTAGAGAAAATCCTACCGTGTGCCCAATGCCTTCACAAATGTGATGGTATCATAAACACACTGCATGAATCTTGAAGAAGGGCTGATCATTCTCGTGAAGGTACTCCAAGGTGCTGATCCGCACAGGTGGAAATATTATTGTTGCCATGCATAACGGTTTTTCTAGAGTTCGGCTGCACATGAAGCTGATTTAGCTTTAGCAAAAGGTGCTCCTGAGCCCTGCAGAGCGTACTGAGAAAAAATCAACTTACCTCGAAAGGGCTTCACTGTATCAAACATCTAGCTCTTCAGGAGGTTCGATCTCAGAATCTTATTGAAGTGCTTGGATTAAACGAGAAGAACAGAGGTTCAATTTCGCTTACAACGTAAGGAACAACGTGCTGGTGTGTGTTGTCATTGAACACGGCGCGGAACATTACGGTGACGGCCTGTTGCTTGTCACTGACAACACGAACAGTGCCCAATACAGCAGCTTCAATAGCATTAATGGTACACTGAGCGTCGTACTAAGCAGCTCGTCCTGCTTGATAATTATTCTAAAGAAAGTGATTGACCTTAATAATTTAAGCTGTCAACAGCCTCTTACTAGGAAGCAGATGCGTCTGGTATTTCAATGGCCCCTTTTCTAGCCTCGCACACATTGTCAGCCAGGCCGAATATTCTGTTATCATGACTATTATGGATTAATTTCGGCTGGATTGGCATCTCATCAGTATACCCTTCATTATCGGACTTCAGCCCTTGCTATTTTAGCCGCAGTCGTTCTTTGACGAGGCTCGTGCGTATTTCGGCACGTTAGATTAAGGTGCTTTCTTCGACGCACTAGAATTCTTTAGAGGATGTTCTTGTAATATACACTATCTCGGTGTTGGGTTTCCTCTCATTGGTCTTACTTTCCCGAAGCTCATGATTTGTTTCAAGGCAAATTTCGAAGGTTTGCCTCCGTCTGCTCCATTATTGGTCATGCTTATTGGAGCCAGCTGGGTCAGGTTTATAAGGGTCAGGTTTATAACCATCAAGTCATAGGGAGAATTCGTTGTGAAGTTCGTGCAGCTTTTGCAATCAATAAACAAGTCTTCAGGCTCGGATTTCAAACCGACATACTCTGTATTTTAGTATCTTCGAAAATCCGTTGTGACCGAAGCCGCAGTAGCTGTCGAGGGCATGTTTGGTCAACGGGAAAGTAGAAAACAAGCGTGGGGCATTGGTAACAGTGCAAAAAAGCGGTATGAAAGGAAAGGCATAATACAGCTGGCGATTTTAGCCAATGTGCATGACGAAACCACTCAGAAATATATAGCACGATATCGCATCTTTGCTTTTTGGCACAAAAGTATGAGCATCGCTTAAAACGGGGACAAATTAACACGAAACGACTGGACGGGCGTTTTCTGTTCCTCTGTCCTCGTTTTTCGTGTTGTTCTTTTTTTATGTGCCAAGTAGGAACTCACTGGCGCAAACAGCAATTTTGATCGATTTCCTATTTGGTGTCCCCTTTAGCTTTATGCTAAATTTCTATCGTGAAAGCATGTTGACGATGTATCACCAACTCCCTCAAGGTTTCACTCTGTCAAGAACAGGGGACAAAGAACAGCAAAAAACAGTTGACGATCGACTTCCTTTTTGTTTATGTATACAGGTTAGGTCATGGCAGGATCGAGCGGCGGAGGCGACGCGCACCGCCGCCGCTCGAGTTGGGTATTAGTTAGGCAAGTTATACTTCGTCTCACAAGCTGTTTGCAGCACTGCGAAAGGCAAGGTCGACCTGGTCCAATCAGGATCATGCGCACTACAATAGGTAATTGCGCTCCTATGCGAGCCTGGCCCACCGAATTGGTGGGGCGACAGTAAGACCACAATGATCTATTACAGTGCCCGAAGGCGGGATCCATTAGTGGCACAATCACGTATTGTAATAAGCATTATCTTGAATGGGCTAGGGCTACTGTCCTTTAGTAGCGCTGCAAAGATCTTGTGAAACAAAGTATAGCGCCCCTCTGTCCAGCTATCCAGCGTAGTTTTAGAGAACAGGCAAGGAACAGCTGAAGAACCATCCCTATGAACACTTCGCGCAGTGCACAGTGGGGAGAAGGATGGACTTGGTCATCAGCTTTCAAAACGCAGGCTGCAACAAAAGAAAGCTTCTATAGAAAGCCCAAGCTTTCAAGTGGTCGTTCGGCGACCAAACGGGTAGGCATTTTCTCAGTCGTGAATCAGTGGAATCAGGTGGCACGGCCGCTCGATGGAAGCGCACTGACTGGGTGCGGCCTGCTGCGTTGCGCCGCCGTCAATGGGCAAGCGCGTCCTTGGGGAGTTTACAATTGCGCCCGCTATTTTTGCCGAGGGCGCCACTGTTAGGGGACACGTCGCCGCCGGGGTCGCCGGCTCTGAGCGCGTGGTTTGCTTCCTTTCTGGACGCGTTTGCCTCGTGTCTGCGTGGTAAACGCAAACTTTTTTCTGTGTGCGTGTGCAAGCACGTTAACGTTGAGACGGGATGCGTTTGTTTTTTAAGGCGAAAGTCGTTCTAGGCTCATGGAGCGAAAATCTGTGCGCAGAGGCTATGCCTGTAATCTGTGCGTCGCATCTGTGGACTGGTGTGTCAGTCGCAAAAGCGGACGTGCAAAGAGGGAGATTAAGTATGAAAATGATTGATGGTGACAGGTAATCAATAAAAGTTATAGACATTGATAGAGGTAATGACCAATGCTAGTGACTAATAATGGTTAATAATGACTAAAATGATTTGTAATGACCAGTATATCAATCTACGACATGTAATGACCCCAACTGATTAGAAATGAGTAAAGAGTAAAAGTGCTTAGCGATGTGTGGTAATGAATATAATAGCTAAGCATGACTCATCATTACTGTTAATGACTACGAAATGACCAATACGTGAAACGACGACTTGCAATGACCACTGCTGATTCTAAAGGAGTAACCTGCTTAGTTATGAGTGTTAAGGGCCACAATGACTACGCAGGCAGACTCATCATGACTGGGAAACGACCAATATATCAAACGACGACTTGAAATGACGAACTGTGCCAAACGATGAGAAGAAAATGATAGGAGAAAGGTAGACTTTCGCCGTCCTCCGCTTAAGAGACATCTAAGAGACCCTCTAATTTTATCTGCTGAGCTCGCCTGAGGCAAAGGCCGCAGCGAGGAGTGTAAATGCACTCGCTTCCTCTGAAATGAAAGCGGCGCTGAGGTTAAAAGTCCAGATGCTGAAGCCTAATGCCCTATCAGCTGCCGTTGAATTTGCTACAAGGGGCAGTACATTGGACTTGGTGATTAATTATAGGTTAACTGTGCAAAAAATGTGACAGGAACACAGTAGAAGAGGACGGCACAACCGCGCTAGTTGTGTCGTCCTCTTTTCCTGTGTTCCCGTCTCGTTGTTTAACCTATTCAGTTACCATGGAGCTGGCCAGTGAACTAGGATTTTTGACGATGTGTTGTGAAGCAGATAAACACGACGAGGTCGCATCAGAAGCTTTTATCGCAGGTTATGTTGCGAGGACATATAAAAAACAGGTACGAAGGGGTTTTTCTTTATATAAGCATACAATTTGTTCTAAATTTTGCCGCGCTAGTCTGAGTGGCCTTGCAAGCAAAGGAGCCTGTGCATACAACATTTGTTTATACTCTTGAGACCAAAGCACAATGGCATCGCCTTGAAGCCGTAAATCGAGAAGCTATGAGGACCATAACATGCCTTCCACGACTCACATCGGTTGTTGCGTTAGAAGAGAATGCGTAGCTCAACACCATTGATGAACTGGTGCAGTAGCGCTGTGATGCTCGCAGGCTCAATGCCACTTTGTCACATTCCACGCAAGCACTGAGGGCGTATGCGACGTCACACATTATTCTTCAGCCACCTGCGCCGGTTCTCCCTCCCTGGAAATTTGTACAGTTAGGAGACAACAAGCCAACTGATATCCGCATACCAACGTCTGCCAACTCGGCATCGTTGCTTCGCCAGAGATTTGAAGCGCAAGATACTCAGGGTCCATTGTAGCGTATGTGAATGCAAGCCTGCAAGCCTGTGAAGCCAGAACAGCATTCTATTGTCCATGAAGACCTAGCCTGAATCAGACCTCTACGTGTAAGCTTTCGGAACCTCTTACATATTTCTGCGCTGAGCTCGTGGTTGTTCAGGAGGCACTCTGCTCAGTGGCTTCCATAACCATGCTCCCTGCAGCCCACATTGCCATCCGCACTGACGCACTTCAAGCAGTACGTTTGCTCTGACGTGTCAGTCGCTGCCCTAAAATATGTCAAAACATCCACCACCTTGCGGCGGGCATCCAGCAGTCAGTACGCATCGAGTGGGTCCCATGGGACCTCCTGCCTTCCCAAATTCAATCAGATTTAGCGACCCGCCTCGTGAACCAAGACGCATCAATGCTACGGCTCCTTGGAGTGGACGACGCTACCCTTCTTTAATCAAGAAAGGAAAACCTCCGGCGCCGCGCACGTGCACTTATCTCTTCGTGTGCGGTATCCCTTCCCCGCGGTCTCTCCCGCGCAGAGGAGATTGCGCTTAGGAGGATCCAGGTCGGTGTTGCCCTCACACCAGCTGTCACTCGAACCGTCGAACGTGATCTCACTTCCAAAACTTATATCCCCGCCCAGGGTGCCCGATCTGTAAAAACGAAAATGTTGAAGCCGACATTCACCACTTGTTGCGAAACTGCCCAGCACTGAAGCAAACACGAATCTGGCACCTGACAATAGCTTGCCTTTCAGCAACCAATCCTGCCTCATATATCGCTTGGACGCAGAGACCTCATCATCACTCACTCCTGGACTTCATAAAATCAGCCAACCTTTTTGCATTCATTATTCATTTGTTCATCAATCATCTTATACCCTACTGATTCCCTGAGGCAATAAATATCGATTAAAAAAACAGCCAGCCGTGGGTAATTCATGTGCCACCGCCAGCCGCCATCTTTATTTTCTTCCAGCAGCCGTGTGTTGGCCGTACTCTGGGCGCAGCCAGACGATGGAGCTAGAGAAAAACACAGAAGCAAAAAATTAAACAAATTTAAAGAAAAGAAGCATTGTGTATAAGCATCTTCAAACTGGAAAATGCAGATCAAGGTCTGCAGTCAGGCAGGCAGTAGCTTCCGCTCCAGGTGGCCAGGAGCCAGGAGCGTGCAACTCAGGTCGCCAGAGCTTGAGCTCTGGCGACCTGGGTTGCACGCTCGATGGCCCGCAGTTGGATTAGTGGGTCCGAGCTGACCATAGCGGTCTCCCACTGCTCGCAGATGGAAGGCTGCAGATTTCACGGAGGGGAGTCTCGTGCCCATAAGATGGGATGTAAGTTAGTCCTCTGGTGGCATAAGTTACAGTAAGGGGTGTATAATTCAGGGTATGCATTGGCGTAGGTGACTGGATTTGGAAAGGAATGCGGCTGTAATTTTCGCCAGGTGACCTTCTGTTCCTTTGTGCGATATTGGTGTCCTGGAGGGTATAAGGTACGTGTTTAACGGAAGTGTAATGTAGTTTCTTGATAGGAAACCATGCGGTCCCTCGCCCATCTCATGAGGGGTTGTCCCATCGCCCGGCTCGGGCGAAATTGTGGACAGCCTTATTACCAAGAAGAGAAGAATGTGCTCTTGTCCAGATTAGCTTCATTGCACAGTGAGGCGTTTGAGAAAATGCAGAAATTTGAGTCCTACAATGGATATCTTGCCTTTGCTGTAATTTGTTATTGCGGTTTTCGTGTCGTTAATTTATGAAGGGCTGAGGTTGAGCTTATCGCGAGGGTGATCGTACCCCCCTCCGCTTCCTGCGGGTCGTTGCTAACCCTGACCCCGAGCTGTTGACCCTGATAATTTACAGTCACAATCGTGAAGGCATTACGATCCGTGGGTTCGGCTGCATCGACATAGGCCGCGTCTTGTTTGAACTGGTATTGCTTGTGTACGGCTTTAGCTCTTTCTACTCGCTTGCCTGAATAAAATTCAGGGTGCATATTCTTCAGGAGAGGTAGGATTTTCAAGTGAGTTCGCAGGCTGATTGAAAGTGGCGCATTGTCCTGCCTTGTTGCGGGGTAACTGATTGAGAGGGAATCAATTGGATAAAGCGTCTGGTCGGTGTGTGGGTTAGCCGTTCGAATTGAAAGGTGAGGTGGACGTATACCAGCTAGCTAAGAGTGTTGTGGACTCCGGGGGCACTGACGCGCTCCGTTGAGGTATTTATGGGGATACCAAGTGCGGACTTGAACGCCCGTCTGATCAGGGAATCAACACGTTGTGCTTCTGATACGTTATGTATGGTAGCATGAAGGTAATGCTACTAATGACAAAAGCCTGGACCAGGCGGACGAGATCAGTTTCCTTCATACTCGAATACCGTTTAACGATTCTACGTATGAGACGCACTGTCTCATAGACACTAGCATTGAGGCGATTGAGGGACTCTGTGTTTCAGCCGTTTTTCTGGATGTAAATTCTAAGAACCCGTATGACGGACACCTCCGGTATATGTTGTCCATTAACGTGCACCCGGATTTGGGTATGGCCCCTTGTGCCTGGTTTACTACGCATGAGCAGACGTTCTGATTTTGTTGGGGAGCAGGATAAACCTGCCCTCTATACGCATTCGCCAACGGTGTCCACTGCTATTGTACAATTTCTTGTATTTCTGCAAAAATGTGCAATGGAAAGGTCAAAGAAGCTCGAGCATCACTCGATACAGACTCTAGGGCCTATTAGACGCATAGCTGTCAACGACAGACGACTGAAAAAGAGAATCCTCTTAAAACTAGTACAAGCGTATGTGGTTTGCAGAATTAGCTACGCGACGCCATATTTGGATCAAAGCGGCGGATAAGGACAGGATAGACTCCCTCACACGAAAATGCATAAAGAGAGCACTAGGGCTACGCATGTATACCTCAACGGAGCGACTGCTTGCTTTGGGAGTAGATTGTACGTGAAGAGCTAGCGGTGGCGGTTAAAGTCGCTTAAATACAGAACCTTAACGCGCAGAATAGGAGCTGGGTAATTCTTGCAAAAGTAGCAATAAGTTTCGAGAAAGAATTGAGGAGGTGTCATACAGAGGGAGGTAAAGAACTCCTTGGTAGTCCCACCTGGGGCTCTTTAACATACACTGACGTCACACTATCCAGGGACGCCTCTCCGTTTCGCCTTCATATGGAAACGCAGTAGCCGGCGGTCGGGTTCGAATCCGGTGTTTTAGCCGCTGAGTCACGACATGGTTGTTCCCCAGGTGGCTGAAAATATTCTGGAGCCCTCCACTATGGCACCTCTCTCTCTTATTATTGAACCGTCCCTTACGGTGCGGTTCAAGTGTCCGCTCAGACATATATAGTTCGCATTTTCTTTCCAATGAGCCAATTTGCATTTTACTTGCACACTTAACGATGTCAGTGGATGGTAAAGAACTCCAGGTGGTCGCAATTTTTGGAGCCCTCCATTACGGCGTCTCATAGCCTGAGTCGTTTTGGGGCGTTAAATCGTATAAATAAAACTAAACTAGAAGTCCGTAGTTTGATTCGGGGAAAGAAAAGTGCTGTATTTGCCTCCCTTCTCGTTAGACACCCGAAGCGTACATATAAACGTAGGCTATTTTAGTAGGCTCCGAACCTCCTCCACTAATAATGTTTAGGTCATGCACATATTGGAAGCCTGCCGGGGGGTGCAGTGGTTAGGGCGTTCGACTACTGCGCCCAAGGACGTGGAATCGAATGCAGGTCTCGGTGGCTGCCTATCGGTGGAGGCGAAAAGCTAGGCGCCCGTGGGCTGTGCGATGTCAGTGAACGTTAAAGAATCCCAGGTCGTCGAAATTTCTGGATTCCTTCACTACGGCGTCCCTCATAGCCTGAGTCACTTTGGGACGTTAAACCCCAAAAGCAAACCATATTGGAAGCCAACTTAATAGCAACACAAAAAAAGATGCATTGCATCCAATATCCAATGTTTGCCCTTGATACAAGTGCCACATGACGGCATAGAAATTGTGTAAACATTCGACAGATAGAATAAATTACATTCGAATAACGTTATGCTCAGATAGCATAAATTACAGTGATGAGACTGAAAACCCACTTGCGTCACAAATCATAACACTCTAATTGAGTCTGCTGTCCACAGGTCTCGGCTCGATGCTTTGGTACCTCGATGACTGACCACTGCCACGAGGCTTGCTGGTTCGTTTCTTCTTCACATTCCGCCAGTTCAGCGTCTGCTTCATGAAGTCCACACTCTGAATGGAACCCGCAGCAAATAAAGGACTGGCTAAAGTTGGTTTCTCCGACGGCTGCTGTAAAAAGAGCTGGGCATGGAGCATCATAAAGAGCGTGGTCCCAGCTAGGGCGAAAAGCACATCGCCACGCCCAATGTCTTGCCGCACGGACAGCACTATGGCACACACCCCTCCCAAGCGGCCTAAACCGAAGAGCCAGCAACTCGCCCCGCAACGCACACGCGTCGGCACCATTTCCAAGACGTTGGCGAATATGAGGACTTTGACCGCGAACGTAAGCGGTTTGGCTAAAAGGAAGAACAATGTAGTTACGTAAGCGCATCCCAATGCGAAACTCAGGCTTATCACGCAGGAAACGCCACCGAGCGTTCCTACTGCTGCGGCCAGTAGATGTTGCGGTGAGAGTTTTCTGAACGTAGCGTAGAGCAGCGCGCAACTTGCGAGGTTGGTTCCGCTTGAGGCCCACTGGAACCAAGCAGTTGTTCCTAATATTACCCTGTCCTCGACGGCCATCAATGCGTATTGTGAGAACGAAGCAGAGAACGATAAGCCGATCATCACGAACGCGCTGCGCTGTACTGCCTTTGCTCTAGTTACGTCTCCTGCTGTGAGCAGCATGCGCATTTCGGTCCTCTGAACCTCTGCCTTGAGCCTTTCCAGCATGCAGTCAGTGTTCGAAACGGGAAAGCGATTTTCTTTGGCGGCAGCGATCATGAGCATTTCGGCTCTGGCCATGTCGTTTACTGCAATGCACCAGCGGGCTGACTCGTGCACTGCGGACACCGCGTACAACGTGAGGACAGTCGGGGACAGCATGAAGATCTGGAGAACTATCCAGTTCAGCCCTCTGAGCAGCCGTGCCACAGCAAGCCATACCTCGGCAATCAGCAAGCCTGCGCACATGGCGGCACACAGGTCCCTGTTCCTGTTCTCGTGCGTGGATGCCTCAAAGAATAGTGTGCAGGCGAGGACGGCGACAGTTGCCACGCAGCCAGAGTTGAGAAACCTTGAAAGGACGTACATGTGGTATGATGTTGCGAAACATCCACCCATCGTGGCCAGCTGCAGCACTGCCATCGCTGTGAGGAGCACGGGCATCCGGCCGAATCGGTCCGCCATCTGCCCGACGGCAGTCATCGCAATCAGCGAGCCGGCTATGTAGAGGCTCTCCGCCATGGCGCGCAACCAGCGTCTGTGGCAGACCAAGTTCCACTGACTTACGATGGTCCTCTTGCTGTACTCCGGGTCGTAGTCCCAATCATCGCAGTCAACAATCAGCGTGTCGTTAGGGTGACCCGGGTGTTTGTAGGCGCTGCATCGACTGAAGCGACCATCCGCCTCTAGAGGGATTGCCGAGTTCCTCCAGGAGGCCGCAGGCACCTTCATTTCACCCTGCGGCTGCTTGCACCAGTGGTCGACGTCACCAGAGATGAGACTGAAGGCGAGGGTGTGGCACTGCATTGCGCACACGGAGAATATAACGAGATTGAAGAACCAGCGCTGAAAATGACCATGGCCGAACACATCACTGCAGTCATAGCAGTCGCTCGTCACTAAGTCTACTCGACTGAGCCTGCGTCTGGACAGCAGAAGCATCTTATTCGTTAATACGAGAGGTATTTGTCGCTGCTAAGCTGAACCACGGTCTTCTTCTTCTTCACGAAGGGGGATTGGCCAGGGTTCAGTGTGGACTGCCAAATGTCCTACACAAACTGAATTAGTGCAATAAAGTAATTGTGAACTAAACAAAAACTTAAGATTTAAGATCACAAAATTGATTGAAAGAAAAAATACGAAGCAAAAATTTGGAAGTTTGTAAATTTGGAATACAATTAGCAAGACAATCTGTCCGTAGCTGTGATGTTATGTTAGTACTGACAAATTTGAGGCAACGCAAATCCTTTCGCACTCGCACCGAAGGAGATAGAAGCGGGACCGACAACGTAAATCCCAAGCGTGCAATTGGAGTTCCTAAATGCACCCTCCTCTGATGTGAAAATCTTCGGCAAGCGAGAAGGAAGTGATCAATATTTTCAATCTTACCGCAAGCCTCACAAAGGTTTGTGGGGCTGATCCCGCATCTACATAAATAAATATTTAGGCGAGGAATCCTGCATCTCATGAGAGTCATCGTTACCTCACACTGCCGTGATTTACATGAACGAACTTTCCATGATTATGTGAGATGGTGGTATTCGGATGTAGATAGTAAGGTTTCATTGCACGAATCGGCTAGGTATTGATAACGCTGACAACAGGACATTCCAAAAATGGTGATATTAGGTATGGTACATGAAACGGATGCATCAAGAGCTGATTTAGCCAGGAAATCTGCCGCTTCGTTCTGGAAAATACCGCAGTGACCGGGGACCCAGATGAAGCGTAGTTCTTTCACCCACCCCAGTATGAAATACTTTAGTGAGCGGCTCAAAAGAGCATCACGTGCTGACTCCAGTGACAGCAAAACAGAAAGTCTGATAGAAAAATTATTTTTGATTGACTGCAGGAAACGTTTAGTAGTGCTAGCCCAATTGCCATAAACTCTGATAAAAATATCGGCGTGTAATCCGGGACACGCATCGAAAAACTCCAGGAAAGAGACTCTGAAAAAAATTCCAATCGCTGCTTTCTGCGCAGTCACAGACGCATCAATGGCAATTACAGTGTGATCAGGGAACTTTTCAAGGTGATCACATAGGAGACTGGATATTAGACTTGAAGTAAGTGCTTCACATTAGATGGAAATATAGAATCATAATTTACATCCACAAAGGACGTTGAGCAACCAATAGGACATATGGAACCGAGGTCCACACCAATGTTTGCTAAAATGCTCTGCGTGAAAACAACTTGGGGCATGCAGACCCTTGGCCACTGATGAGCGAGAATGAGGGCGGGGTTTGACACAAAAATAGGTATAGCCATATCTGGAGTAGCCTCAAATGATCGCAAGAATAATCTAACAGAAGGCGGAAACGGGAGTTAAGGTCCGAAATGCGAGCCTCCAAGTACAGAACAGTGGTAGAGATTGACTGTGGAAGCCCGAGGCAGAGGCGTAGCGCCCGTCTGCCTAAAAGCAGCAAAGGATGCAGCTTATATTTTGGACACCCAGAAAAAAGAATGGAGCCAAATTCCAGAATCGGTCTCACATAGGCTTTGTACAAAAGTAGAAGAGTGTCTCGACGCATACCAAATTTCTTATTACTTATCCGTATGAGCCTACCAAGGGCACGCTCACCTTTCTGAACATTAGACTTGATGTGAGGCCTCCAGTCCATACTAGCATCATATGTAATGCCTAAATACCGCACAGATTCCACTTGAGGTATGACATCTGAGCGGTAGTTTAACGAAACATATAAGGGAGTTTTTGTTTTAAAAACAAGCACAGTACGTTTGGACACATTTAAAACCAATTTAATTTTGTCCAACCAGACCTCAAGTGCATTTAGGTGAGCCTGTAGTGAACGATAGAGGTCATGAATATCTTTTGCAGAGGCGAAGAATGCTAAGTCTTCTGCATATACATATACAGTGACATCAGGATGAACCGGAATATCGCACATTAATATATTAAAAAGGAGTGGTGAGAGCACAGAGCCCTGGGGCACCCTTCTTGTCTGTGCATAGGTATCTGAGATTAATGAGCCATCAGTGCAAAAGAATTCTCGTCCTTTCAAAAATTTTCTGATCCAAGCATAAATGTAGAACGAAGGACGTAATAATGACCACTTGTTTAGTAGAATGGAATGTGCAGTGCTGTCATAGGCGTTAGCTATATCGAGCATCACTAACGCTGATACCTCCTTGTTGCACATTGCAAGGTGAATCCTGCTTTATAAATCTTCTAGTACAGACCATATTGAGCATCCATTGCGGAAACCAACCTGGGCAGAACTCAAAGCATTAACTTCTGAAATATGCGTTGAGAGGCGGCCATGCACAATTCTTTCTATTAATTTTACTAGATTCGAAGTCAAAGCTATCGACCGAATGTTTTCAACATGAAATTCTTTACCAGGGTCTTTCAAGAGCAATATAATTTTCGCCACTTTCCAGACGTGCGGCAGGCATGCAGATTCTAATGATTCGTTGACCAGATCCAGGAGATACTGAGTGAATTCATTTGCTAAAATTTTGAGAACACCTACCGTAGCCCCGTCCCAACCTGGAGCCGAGTTTTGCATGGAAAAAATCACAGATAGAAGTTCTGACCTTTCAACCTCAACATAGTGTGAGCAGAAAATGGGAGCATGCAAGGAAACTCTGCAGTGCTCCTGGAAACGTAATGCGTGCCCTTGTACAATTGGTTCCAACTCATCCTTTGCCTCCTGTGGAGACAACACTATTGAACTTAATGACTGAGAAATGTGTGAGTTTCTATTTCGTTCCATGAAACCATACAAAGCCTTCCTGTGCTTAGGGTTTGACAAATAAGTATTTAAATTTTTATTGTACTCGTCCTTTGCCTACGCTATGGCTCTTTTAAATGACGCCGAACAAAATTTGTAGTTTACCCAGTTTACTGGGCTCTGGTTATAAGAAACCACGGTCTTGACGAAACATGTGGCATTCTTCTTCGCTCTTTTCGTTTTGGCGGTCAAGAGACAGGCGCGTGCCTGCAAGCATCAATTGGTCAAAAATATTAAGAACTTAAAAATCAAGTTCGCATTCTTGTCGATCTCACTACGGCCTAAAAATGCATCTACCTTCAAGTTGTGACAAAAAATGAGTATACTTAAGTTTATTTAAAGCGATAACCGCATGAGGCCATTTTCCTTAGCGAGTCGTCGCGCGACGACTTCATCGCGTATCGTTTCCTCTGGTATTATATATTTGCAGTATACCAGACCCTAGGTCAGAGCCTGAAACGTCAGTGCGAGCTATCTCTAACAAAAGTCAGGTGTAGGACTATTCTCCCTAATTCGGAGTACCACGCCCCACCTCCCGCCAAACGCGGAGGAGGAAGGGGAATTTGTCTTGCGACGACCTCGGGCAGAAGAGTGAAAAACCTTTGCGAGGGAACGGAAGCAGAGAAGCATGACAGAATCGGGTGATTGCGATGGCTGTAACTGCGTTATTAGTTACTTTTCAAAAACATTTTGCGGCCTTGCGTTCTAGGGGCGAAGTCTCACAGTCACCGGGGAAGAAAATATTTTCGGCCGGAGGGTGGACAGTGGGCCTTTAAGAGTGTTGTGCGACAGCTTCCTTGTTGGCGTAGAGGCAGCGTGTCCGGATAGCGACGCAGGGGACATACATTTTATTCCAGCACTTGAGCGACAAATTCTTCTGTTGTGTTAAATTCGTTGGCTCTGACGTCAAGTCCCCCTCTCCCAATCAGCATCTTGACGCGGCGTCAACGCCACATTTCTCTTCGAAAGAGATCACTAATGCTATTGCGGTAATAATTGTGTCGTGTCTTTCTTTTGACCGCAGTGTAGGTTTCGTTAGCGTTCTTTGTCGCTGTCGTAATCATGGAGGTAAAGAATTAGAGGCACGGAAATAACTGATCATACTCAATTGGCCTGCATTGCCTAATTCGTTGCGGCGCCTCCTGATCCAAGTAGCCCTTAAAAATGCAATAAAACGACGTCAGAGGCAGCACCAAATTTTGGGTTATTACACTTTTAACCTAAATAAGCCAAATAGGAGACTAAATGGCTGACGTCGCCTTTTATACTCCTTACTTCAATATTATGAAATTCCTTGTAAGAAGTTGAGGACACCACCTTTTTTACTCAGAATTATGAAGTGAAATTGAGTCTTGGATGATTATGCTCCTTCTACAGAAAGGAGTTTATTGCCAGAATGAATACTCCTCGATACCTTAAAGGGTTTGAAAAACTCCTTCTTCAGCGTCTATGCACTCGGCCGCCGGCTGGCGGCAGCTCACTCTTCACCGAGCTAGCAGAATACAACGCCATCATCGCTGCTGGCTCGTTTGTCGCATCTGCTTGCGTTTTGTAGCGAGGATCACACTACGCTAGCCAGCAGCGCATTTCGTCGTGTGTAAACCAGGTCACTAGTGCGCATGCGCGGAAACCAGAGAGGAGCAACAGGTGCGCTGCGCATGACATCAGAGCTCGCCGCCGCCGCGGCCACGTGCCGACTCCACAGGTCCGCAAAATCACGTGTGCTCACTCAGGCTCACCCAGAAAAATTTGGTCCATCTGCGGGCTCATTCTCACTCAGACTCACAAGGCTCGGACTCACTCACACTCGTGAACTTAAACTCACGCAAGCTGGCGAGTCACTCGGGCCCACTCAGACTCTTAAACTCGAACTCACGCATGATGACGATTCACTCGGGCTCACTCAGACTCCTAACTAATCTGGGCTCACTCACTCATCTCGACTAACTCATTTTTGACTCGCGACTTATTTGCACTCACTCACTTCAACTCAGACTCATCCTGTACTCACTCATTTCAACTCACGACTCATCTGAACTCACTCATCTCTATTCACTCATTTTTGACTCACGATTCATCTGCGCTCGCTTACTTCGACTCACGACCCATCTGAACTCAGACTCATCTGAACTCAGACTGATCTGGACTCACTCAGTTCAACTCACGACCCATTTAAGCTCACTCATTTGGACTCATCGGGACTCACTCATATAAACTCTCGACAAGTAACGAGCGACGGTCCTAAAGCTTGTATATTTAGGCGCAAGGCAGTGCTGAGAAAAACGAGGGAAAAAAATAGAAAAAAATGTGTAACATTACAGATTAGACTGTTTTCTTCAGTAATGAATGAATTGAAAGGTTACAGGAAAATGAAAAAATATGGTAGGGATTATCTCTTTTGAGCTGATTATAGTACGAAAGCTTGGTCTTTTTAGCTATAGCACGGGCAAAATTTTTGATTTGGCTATGGCAGCTTTGGTGGTTGCCATCTTGTCAGGCACAGTCAATTAAGATTGGATACCAATTATAAAGGTGATACTTCGAAGGCGACCTGGGCCAAATTCTGGAAATGGTCATGCCCAACTTATAAGTAACCATAATGCCGAGGATGGCCAATGCAATTAGGAACTGATCGCTTTTCATGTAAATTGGCCAAAATGAAGTTTCGAGGGTTGGTAAACCGTGTGTGACCCAAACCAAAATTTGGAGGTCACCATCGTGTTCGCCGTACTCGAATTATGTTGTCCGTTCATTTTGGTCCGAAATCGGTTCAGGTCAATCTACTGGGGTGAGGGGACCAATCTGAGGGTGGACCCGGTTCGCCATAGTCTTGTTCGCCATAGTCATATTAAATTGGACAGATTTTGCCCAAATCAGTCGAGGTCAAATTTCGGTGGTGGGTGGGCAAAATATAAGGCGGCCATGGAGGTCAGCATCCTGGTCTCCGTAGGCGAATCATGTTGGACAGGTTTTGGGCCAAATCGACCGAAGCAAAATTTCAGCTATATCGAAATGCGTTTAAATGACCCACGTACGTAGCCACGCATTTGTGACCTCCTCAAACAGCCCAACCAATTGGAGCAATGGCACATAAAAAGAAACATCGGACAAGATTATTGGTCTGTGGTGGTGAGCCTGTGAATTCTTTCGCAATAAGAAAGAACATTAAAAATGTGGTTACACAATGGTCTCTTCGAACTTAGCCTGATATTATTAGTTATACACGGGTAGCCTGGCTCGTTGCATCGCTGTGCACCTAAACCGTGAAATCATTTGCAAGATATTCCGGAGTAAATAAACCGCAAAGAAAGAACTATATAGCCACCGCAATACAACACACTGACGAGAACGAATGTTCGATTAACCTGTATAGTCGCCATAGTCAAAATAATTGCGTAACAGAAAACAACAAAATTGCTCTACATCATCAGCTCACCAAGAAGCTTATTCATTATTAGAATTACACAGGCAATTCGAGTCCGCTAGGATTTAATTAGCGACCTGTGCCCATTACTCACTCAATCACTTCAGATCATGATTCTTCAACCTCTTAGCAAGAATTCATTTGATTTCATAGGAACTTTCTAGGTCAGACTCGGCAAGACTGAGATCATAATCTGAATATGAGTCCGGACTCACTCACGACACAGATCATGATCTAAAAGTGAGTCCGAACTCACGACTCTGATCATGATCTGAATGTGAGTCCGGGCTCACTCAAACTCAGACCACAATTTGAGCTTGAGTCCAGACCCACGGCTAAGATCACGATCTGAGTGTGAGTCCGGACTCACTCACTAAACAGATCATGATCTGAGTGTGAGTCAGGGCTCATTCGCGACTCAGATCATGATCTGAATAAGAGTCCGGACTCACTCACGACTCAGATCATGATCTGATTGTGAGTCCGGACTCACTCACGACTCAGATCATGATCTGAGTGTGAGTCTGAGTGAGCCCGAGTGAGTCGACTCATGAGTGATTCCGCCGACCTACGGGCGACTCCACTGCCGACGCAGCAGACGCCCGAACAAAAAGAACGTCTTGACAAGCGGAGAGCCAAGATAGAGAACGCAATAATAATAATAGTAATAATAATAATAATAATAATAATAATAATAATAATAATAATAATAATAATAATAATAATAATAATAATAATAATAATAATAATAATAATAATAATAATAATAATAATAATAATAATAATAATAAAGAACACTGCAGAATCTGCATTGGAGTAATGCGGAACCACGGATGCTGCTGTTGATCGCTTCTAGTTGCTTAATTCACTTCTTGTTTACCAATTTTAGTCTTCGATACTTTCAAATTACGTGCCAATTTCTTCCTTTGCCGTTTTTCGACTCTACTTCCGGTTGCGTGACGTCACATTCTTGACGTAAAATCCACTACGGCACCCCTTTCTCTCTTTCAACTTTCACTCCCATCTTCCTCCCTTCCTCCCATACGGCTCGGTTGAGGTGTTCACAGAACAAGTATGACAGATACTGCACCTTCTTTTCCTGTGAACCTGTTATACTAATTAATTAACTTCGCCTAATTATTTTTCGATACAACATTACGTCACCCTCTATCGATTGCCACCATTCATTAACCTCTACCACTTCTCAATTACTGCCCCGCCGGGGTGGCGCAGTGGTTACGGCGCTCGACTACTGTTCTCAAGGGCGCGGGATCGAATCCCGGCCTCGGCGGCCACTTTTCGATGGAGACGAGAAGCAAGGCGCTGTGTTGTGTGATGTCAGTGCACGTTAAAGAATTCCAGGTGGTTGAAATTTCCGGAGTCCTTTACTACGGCGTCTCTCATAGCCTGAGTCGCTTTGGGACGTTAAACCTCACAAAACAAACCAAACCAACTTCTCAATTACAACTGCTGCGGACACAATTTTGTGGACACATTCCGCGGACAGAAATCTTTGAACATAGCGTAGTAATGTTTAGAAAATTATAATAATAAATTGGTTCACAGGAAAGTAAAGGCGCAGTGTGTCACACTTGCTCCCTGGGCACCTGAACTGTGCTGCAATGATAGGGAGGAAGGTGGGAGATACAATTAAAAGAGAAAAACGGAAATGGTAGTGGAAGGGTATGGAGCGATTTCGACCACCTGGGGATCTTTAATGTGCACTGTCACCGCCCAGCACACGGGCGTCTCTCCGTTTCGCCTACTTCGAAAGGCAGCCGCCGGCAGAGCGTAAATAGCGGCGCATAGCGGCAGCAAAGAGAGGATTGGCGTAGGAAGGCGAAGAGAACGCCGGAGACGCCGAAACATAAAAACGAACGGCTTGCCAAACGGTGATTCCAGACTGCCGAACATAATAGACGGGGTATAACCACCGAGATGAGGCCTATGGAAGAGTTCAGTCAACGGGAACCAACAGAAGAGGGTCTGAAGGCACGTCGTAACGGATCACTTCATTCGGGTTTCCAAAAGTGCATCTGCTACCAGGAAATTTGAAGCAGACTGTGAACAATCCGTCTGGACACGTGTAGGGTGTGCGAGAGACTGTGGCTCCACACCGGTGAGTAGTCCAATGTATGAGACTTTGGGTATGAAGACTGCTAAATCAAAATACTGTATAGAGAAAATTGATACCGCTGCATGCCACTTCACAGATCATCGGGCAGTCTTTGTCTCTATCAAGCAAAATGAATAAAAGATATGTTTACCCAATATCTCTAATTGCCAAACATAGATGACCACAACAAGCTCAGCCAGGGAAAGTATGTACCTCTTGCTACGTATATCGTATATTTTTTTTTCACGCGGGCTTACCGTCATAGAAGACACTGGGTTACCGACGGTTTCTGGAAAATATTGCTGCACAGACTGCCTCTGAACACCGTAAAGATGCCAGCAAGTTCGCGGAACGCTTCGTTGTGCTTCGCTGGCGCCACTGGTCCGCAAAGGCATAGCCAGCTTCACAGAGCCAACATGGCGGAGTGCGACGCATCGGCATTCGTGATCCCTGCCACCACCTGCCCTTCGACCGTTATTGTTTTGTGCGGGCTTGCTGTGATACAAAAACTGCGCTCCATCGACCTGTGCAATAAAGTCCTTCTAGAAACTGGGCCCGCTTGCACAAAACAATCTTAAGACTGTCTTAGCTAAGTCCAGACTTAACTGGAGTCTAAAGAATAGGCCACTAGCATGACCGCTTAAGACTGGAGTCAAGACTGGGCTTCAGTCCTGACTTGAATAAGTCGCTTGTATGATTACGACTCTAGTGCTGTCTTGGTTAAGACACAAGGACGCCAGGTGTCTAAGTAGAGAAATTAGGGAAGTACAGGGATGCGCTGGCACTGTCCCTGCTGTAAGATGTACACATTCCGTCAATTTTGCGCTGTGTAAAATCCGTGCCGTTGCTTTTTGCGGCTTAATATTGTGTTACGAGGAAAAATGCCCCAAGTGGTTGCTGAGGCCGTTCTGGGAAGCCACTCTGGTGAACATGAACCCGAAGCGTTCGACGTTCGGAACACGAGCCGTCTTAAATAAGCTTGGTCTTTCTAAAGACACCATTTAAGTCTTGACTTAGCTCGGACTTTATCGTGCAAGCCGGCCCTGGTTTCTTGGTATCCTGATTAGTTTGGCACCTGTTCAGAAATGTTTCAGCTTTGAGCGTTGTAAGCCCCTTGCATAGCAAAAGTGCAAAAATTAGCGCCTTCTGCTTCGTTTTTTCACTTCCTGATTGCGAGGTCTTTCATGCTGCTGTTCAAACTGCCAATACCGAGAAGATATCAAAGAAAAAGATTAAAAATCTCGATAGACTCCGGCCGTGAATTAGAGGGCAGGAGCAGAATAGAAGGCGGGCTGCAACTGAGAATGTGAGGGCCGCAGTGGACACGAGATGGATCACAATGTACAAAGAACCTTCAAGCTCCCCCTACTTGTCCTCCCAGCTACGCGTACGCGGAACGACGACGCCCTAACAATGTGCCGCTGTGGCTTACCCAGTCTTCAACTGCAGGTGTACAAGACGCGGGCCTTCAGTTCACGAGCTATAATTTCAGTTTATTGATTGATTGATTGAACGTACTTTATTGAATAGGAAGGCTCATGGCCTTGGATCATAGAGGGGAGTAGGCAGAATCTTCATTATTTGCACAGGTCTTCATTCAAATCATATTGCTCTGACCAGGCCACTAAGGGGGCAATACTTGGCAAATATCCTCTATGTCTTAGCATCAGTGTCTAGAAGGGAACGATAGTTCAGGCGGTATAGGGTTCGACCTCGGAGCGTTGGCAATCCCAGAGTAGTTATTTATTTATGTACGTTACCCCTACAGGCCCTCCAAAGGAGGGTATTACATAGGGGGGGGGGGGGGTGATACAATTGTAATAAACACGATACAATTACAACAAGAAACACTAACTAAATATTAGGTATAACATCAATAGAGATAAAGAAAAACAACAGCAAAATATTCTACACATTTCCGTCACAGCGAAGTAGCTCTTGGAATTTATGTCAGCTTCTGTGTCAATGTGCGATGGCAAGTTATTCCATTAAATGATAGTGCGAGGAATGAATGAGCATAAGATGATAAATGACACTTTGCGCACTTAACTTTGAAGGTATGATCAAGTCGTGGAAATATGACATCAGGTGACTGCAAAAACCACTGCGCAGTAGTTGGTAAAGCTTACGGAAAAGTCTTAACCGAGCGTGTTTACGACGACATGATAAGTATTCCATTTCAGCACGTTGTTTTAATGCACTGACGCTTGTGAAAGATGAGCCGTCTGAAAAAAAAAACACACAACACGGTTCTGCAAGGATACGATGTTGGCGATAACATAGGCTTGATTAGGGTCCCAAATATCCGCGGCATATTCAATTTTAGGGCGTGTTAGAGTGATATAAGAAAGTTTTTTAACGTGGATAGGAGTCGAGAGTACGTTTAAGAAGACCAAGTGAACGCTTAGCAGCAGCTAGGGTGAGGTCAATATGGTGATGCCATGTTAGATCAAACTGAAGGTGCACGCTAAATGTATTTGTAAGTGTTTCTTAGTTCTACAGCATTGTCAATGAGTGTAAGTGGTTGAAATTCAGACTGTACGATGAGTGAAAGATATCTGTTTTGTTTTAGAAACATTTAGCATCATTAACGAGGATGAGCACCATGAGCTTGCTGCGTTCAGGTCAGATTGTAGGAATTGGTTAATAATGTTGCGGTAAATTACGCAGTCACCTGCGAAAAGACGAACTCTAGATGCTACACAGTGTTGTGTAGCATCTACACAGGTTATCACACAGTATGCCACCGTCAACAGGGTTGTGCCAAAGAGTTTGTTGCATAGCGCTCGTCACCTGTTTCGTGAACGAGGGCTGTCAGCTCCCTGGGCGGTAGCGATGAATCCGAGGCAGCGCTGGTGAGATGAAGAAAAGGTTTTATACACTATTTACAGGCATTTACACAACGAGATTGGCTCTGGGGCCGAAAGCTAACATAGCCATACGCGACTGTACTCGCGCAGCGACGGCCGGGGAGATTCCGCCGCGTCCGCTCTCTCAGGAGGCGAACTGCTCCCGATGGACGCTAGTGACGAACTTACACTCGGAGTCTCGAACGGAAGCTTTTGAGGCTCCGTAAACCGAGAAACCGTTGACGCTCAAATGGTCCAATCCGACGGCAGCTCTTTCGCAGGGCCAATGGGAGAGCTCGCTGCGCTGTTGCTTCAAATATGCCGCGGGGCGAGAAGGGGTCCCCCGCCAGGGCCACGGCGCCGAGCTGTCTGGATGCTCAGCTCATGTTCAAACACGTCGCTTCTCTCTCCTTGGCACGGCTCGCCTCCAGTGCATCGGTGCATTGCACAAAAGTATCCGGATTTTGTGAAGGAGGCGTTGGCCGGAGAAGTTTGTCGTCCGGCTGAATTTCTGGGCGGCTTTGGTCGGGCACAACAGGCAGGTAAGTCATTATTATAAATTAGAAAAAGCAAAGGACCAAGCACGCTTCCTTAGGGTACGCCATATGTCACATAATTCGAAGAAGAGTTATATACATATATTGTCACAGAAGCAGTGGAAGTGATTAGGCAGATTTACTCGCGACTAAGCAAAAGCACCGGCGAGATAAGGCATGGAACCGACTTGCGGCGAGCACCGAGAGCGAAGAAGAAGAGCGCGTGCCCGTTTCCTGAGCTCGCCACATGGCGGCGCCAGTAAGATAACATTGCGGCATTGCCCCTCCCGGTGGAAAAGGCATCGTCCCGATGCCGAGTGGCGAGGCCGAGGATAACCGTAGTCGGTGAGGATGCCGCATTCACATCAAGCAGTTAAAGGAAGTTAAACAAAACACATGTAGCTTGACCTAGCGGGAGCAGAAGGGCTTCATCCTGGCGACATGTACGACTTTCGATTGTGCTTGCCGTATGGATGAGCGAACAGTTCCTTGCGGTGTCACTTCGTAGGTGACGTCGCTGAGTGTTCGTTGTACTTCGTACGGGCCGAAGTAGCGGCGCAGAAGCTTCTCGGAGCGACCCCGCTGGCGAACAGGTGTCCACACCCAAACCTGATCGTCGGGGTGTAAATTACCTTCCTGTGACGAAGGTTACAACGTCGTGCATCTTTATCTTGCTGTGTCTGGACTCTGAGTCTAGCCAGCCGGCGAGCGGCCTCGGCATGCCGCACGAATTGGTCGGCACCGGCAATCGATGGGTGGGAATCTGGCAGTAGCATTGCGTCCAGCATGGTGACAGCTTCGCGACCGTACACCAAACGAAACGGTGGGAAGCGGGTCGTTTCCTGGTCTGCGGTGTTATACGCAAATGTTGCATACGGTAGTATCTGGTCCCAGTTCTTATGATCTTCGTCGACGTACATAGAATGCACATCGGCGACGGTCTTATTGAGTCGCTCAGTAAGGCCATTTATGTGAGGGTGGTAAGCTGTTGTTCTGCGATGACAAGTGCCACTGAGCCGCATCACTTCCTGGGTTAGAGCTGAAGTAAGTGTCGTGCCTCTGTCAGTTAAAACGATCGCAGGGGCACCGTGACGAAGGACTAGATTAAAGATGAAAAAGTTCGCAATATCAGTAGACGTGCCGCTGGGAGGAGCTTTCGTCTCACAATAACGGGTTAGATAATCTGTGGCGACTATATTGTACCGGTTGCCCAATGATGACGTAGGAAACGGCCCGCGCAAGTCCATACCGACTTGGTGAAAAGGTACTCGGGGAGGAACGATAGGATGCAGCAGGCCGACCAGCTTGACAGGTGTTATCTTGTGACGTTGGCAATAACGGCACGTCCTAACATAGCGCTGAACCATTGCGGCAAGCTTGGGCCAGTAGTATTTTTGTCCTACTCGTGCCAAGGTGCGAGAAAAACCGAGATGTCCGACAGAAAGCTCATCGTGGCATGCCTGCAAAGCGTCGGTACGTAGCGGCTTTGGGACAACCAGCAGATGCTGAAAGTCTGTGGAAGCGCAGTTTTTCTTGTAGAGGACACCGTCACGCAAGCAGAACGACGACAGGCCACGCGTGAAAAGGAGAGGCGACGATGAGGCGGTTCCTTCGAGGTAATCGATGAGGGGCCGCAGTTCGGTGTCGTCTCCTGCTGTTGAGCGAGATGTGGGGTCGAGAGAGCGCCGAGAAAAACGGAGTCATCTGTTTCAATTGAAGAACACGGGATAGGGTCTCGGGATAAGCAGTCAGCATCACTGTGTTTCTTGCCGGATTTTTACACAATAGTGACGTCGAACATCTGTAAGCGGAGACTCCAGCGGGCTAACCGGCCTGAAGGATCTTTAAGATTCGCTAACCAGTTGAGTGAGTGGTGGTCGCTGACCACACTAAACGGCCGACCATACAAATACGGCCGAAATTTTGTTACCGCACACACACCTGCAAGGCACTCCTTTTCGGTAGTAGAATAATTCGCTTCGGAATGAGACAGGGTGCGACTGGCGTAAGCACCGAGGCCAACGTTCGTCCATGGCGTCGGCTTCCTCGTCGAAGTGGCCAAGTACGGGCGTTGTTGGAAGGCGCTTGCGAAGCTCCTCGAATGATTTTTTCTGCTCGTCGGCCCAGATGAAAGGCTGGTCGTCCTTTGTTAGACGAGTCAATGGTTCCGCTATTCGGGAGAAGTGCACAAATCTCCTGTAATATGTACAGAGGCCCAAAAAACGACGCACGGAACTTTTATCAGTGTGGGTCGGGAAAGCAGCTACTGCAGCCGTCTTTTCTGGATCAGGGCTAATTCCCTCAGCACTCACGACACGACCCAGAAACTTGAGCTGTTGGAATGCAAAGTGGCATTTTTCTGATTTTAGTGAGAGTCCGGCCCCGCGGATGGCATTTAGCAAGGCCGTCAATCGTTTGAGGTGCGCCTCGTAGGTCGCAGAGAAAATGACAACGTCGTCCAGGTAGACGAGGCACGTCTGCCATTTGAGGCCGGCTAGGACAGTGTCCATCATTCTTTGAAAGGTTGCGGGAGCGGAACACAAACCGAGGGGAAGCACCTTAAATTCGTACAGTCCGTCAGGAGTAATGAATGCGGTCTTCTCTCGATCACGTTCACCGACTTCGATCTGCCAGTGCCCACTGCGTAGATGGAGCGATGAAAAGTATCGGGCGTTGCGGAGTCGGTCGAACGAGTCATCGATTCGAGGCAATGGGTAGACGAGCCTCATATAGTCGACCCAGAATCTGAGTGCTCCGCCCTTTTTAGTGACCAGCACAACTGGTGGTCGTGTGTGTTTACGCTCTATCAAAGTTTTCCAAGTTCGCGAAGGGCTTCACTGTCGTTTCCGGCCAATGGCGAGCGGAAGTCTACGTCAGTGATGTTCGCAGAGGCCCATGGGCTTGTGGACGGCTGGATCACATCATCGCGGAGCATTTCATCAACCTGCGCCCGAATAGCCTCTCGTTCTTTCGCCGATACTCGGTAGGGGTGCTGGTGGATAGGGCGCTTGGTGGGATCAACTATAATTCAATGTTTGGTTACTGACGTCTGTTTCACTTTGGAAGTGACGGCAAAGCAGTCACGGTAAGTGTCCAGAATTTCTTGAAAGCGGCGTTTCTGGGTAAGAGATAAAGCAGGATTCACGTCAGTTTGAACAGTATGTCCAGTGCTCTCGGGAAGGTTCTCGTTGGCCATCGAAAGGGCGCAATGGGCAGATGGCGCACTGACTTCGTCAAAATAAGCGATAGCTGTACCTTGCGGTAAATGGCGGTATTCAGCACTAAAGTTCGTTAAAAGCAATTCAGTTCGTTTATTTCTCAAGGCAAAGACCCCCCGAGTGACGCAGACTTGTAGACTCAACAATAAATTCACGTTCGTTTCCGCGAGGCCTTGAAAGGCGGGGGGGGGGGGGGCGCTGCGCTGTAACAAACAAGCTGGTGCGTGGAGGTAGAGTGACATGGTCGTCGCACACTCGGAAAACTGGCCTGCCTGTGTAGCCATCGCTGTGCTCTGTGTACTCGTCGGAAATTGCGCGGTGAGTGGAAAAAGTCACCATGAAGTCATGAAGGTCGGTGACTGCGTCATTTTCTCTAAGAAAATCAAGGCCGAGAATCAGGTCCTTGAGCACTCTGCTAGCACAAGAAAGCAACACGAGAAAGTTACGTGGTTAATCTCGACGCGAGCGGCGCACACTCCGAGCGGCGTTACCACATGCCCTCCGGCTGTCCTTATCGAGGCTCCGTGCCAAGGAGTAAGGACTTGTCGCAGAATGGTAGCAAGGCCACGACTCATAACGCAAAAATCAGCGCAGGTATCTACAAGGGCAGTCGTGTTTTGGTTATCAACGACGATCGGTATCTCGGCGGAATGTAGCTCACCGTCGACAAAGTGCGGCGTGTCAGGGATCGCCGGGCTGACGGGTCGTTCTTTGCGTCGAATTGCGGCGTCGAAAGTAAGCTTCTGTGGTCGTCAGGAGGCCGTCGGACTAGTTGGTCATGCGGTGCGTCGATTGGGGGCGTCGGAGGAAAGCTTGGGCGATCGTCGAAAAGTGGTCGGACTGTTGGTCGGAGCGAAGGGTCGGAGGTTAGTCTGTATGATCAAATCATTGAGCGGAGGATGTTGGTCGTAGTGTTCATCGACGGCGGTCCTACCCCCGAGGGTCGCCATCTTCAGTTTTCCCAGCTTGGACTTGGGGACTGCCTGAAGGAAGAACGGCGGCTAGAGGAAAACTGTCTCGGCGGTGGTGACCTGGACTGGCGTCGCTGGAGGGACGCAGGTGGGACGTTGTCGCTGAGGTATTGGTCGATGTCCCGAGGTCGTTCGCCATAACGCGGCCGAGGGGCATCAAGGGGAAATCCGCGCTAGCCCATCCGACGGTACGGGCAGTGGCGCAGAACGTGACCGGCTTCGCCGCAGTGAAAGCACAAAGGCAGATTGTTCGGCGTGCGCCACGCGTGTGCTTTGCGAACCGGTGGTCGAGCTTCAGGCACACCAGTCGAAACTGGATATTGGGGTGGAGGACGAGCGGGAGGAGCACGGTTGCAGGGGGCCGATGTTTCAGGCGCAGGGGTACGCAACACGTCGCTGTACGTCATGATGTGTGGCGCAGGCGGCTGGGGTGATGGTACTGATGGCACTGCTTGGCGGAGCTCTTCGCGCACAATATCCGAGATGCCCCCAACACGTGGATGTTGCTCGAGAAAGGGCAGCTTTTGCAGCTTTTCGCACACGATGCTTCGGATAAGTTCGCGAATTACCACTTCTTTTTGGGCGAGTTGGTTCATTTTTGGAAAACTTTGATAGAGCGCAAACACACACGACCACTAAGGACAAGAGACGAGACACAAGCGCTTGTGTCTCGTCTCTTGTCCTTAGTGGTCGTGTGTGTTTACGCTCTATCAAAGTTTTCCAAGTTCGCGAAGGGCTTCACTGTCGTTTCCGGCCAATGGCGAGCGGAAGTCTACGTCAGTGATGTTCGCAGAGCGATCAAAATGTACAGATCGCCGATTCAAGGCACGCTCGATGATCGTGGCTTCTTTCGTAAAATCAGCCACAGTACGTGGAGGGTCACGTACAATGCCAACGAACAGATGCTCCTTGACGCCTTGCGTAAGGTGGCGTACCTTCTTTACCTCCGACATGGACGGATCCGCCCGGTTGAAAAGGCGAGTCATTTCTTCTACAAACATGGCGACGCTTTCATTAGACCGCTGTGCTCGGGACTGTAGAGCGAGTTCGGCCATATTTTTTCTTGCATCGTTGCCAAATGTTCCGATCAACTGCCGCCGGAAATCCTGCGAGGTGGTAATGGTAGCCTCATGGTTTTCGAACCACATCTTGGCGGCATCCTCTAGTGCGAAATAAACATTCTGCAATTTCCGCTCCTCGTCCCACGCATTAAACACAGCGACCCGGTCGTAGCTGGTCAGCCAGTCCTCTACGTCTTCAAACATGTCGCCATGGAACGGCGTGGGCATACGCAGAATATGGCAGATCAGCGGCTGGGCACTCACAGGAAGCTGAATGGTCTGGACTGCCGCTGTAGTCATCGTGACTCGCGGTGAGGAAACAAGAGGACCACATTCGGGAGCTAAGCCTCTCAAGTGACGGCTCGCCTTGTGCACAGATGTCGTGTCCACGGTGTGTAGATGGGCGTAGGGGGCAGCCAGAGGATCTTTGTACATGGGATCTACACGGAAGCTCCAACAAAAATGTCACAGAAGCAGTGGAACTGTTTAGGCAGATTTACTCGCGACTACTTAAAAGCACCGGCGAGATAAGGCACGGAACTGACTGGCGGGCGAGCACCGAGAGCGAAGAAGAAGAGCGCGTGCCAGTCTCCCGAGCTCGCCACATGGCGGCGCCAGTAAGATAACATTGCGGCAATATTAACCGAGTTGAACTGAGAGTAGATGAGATATGCCGCCGCGCGTTAGAGTAGTACAGTTGGGGCACGTAATAATTTCCTCTGCATACTGACGCCAACAGGCCATAATACATGGCGAGTAAGCCGCATGGGTGATGAGCTTATTCAAGAAGACTTCTTGACTTCGGGTGAGGTGGGTTTTTCGCGTAAAAGGTGGATCTGGTGTGGCCACCTGCATGCGATGCTGACTGAGGCTACGAAGACTGGTCCGTGTATAGTACCGTCTTTGCCAAAAGTAACCAGGCTGCATGTTTTGCCTCTCGCTTATATTTTGAAGTCAACGTTGAATTCCAGAGGATCACAAATTGTTAATAAGTGAGGACAGGAGCTCAACTTTACTTCTCACATATTTCCAGCTTCATAAGTGGTACGAATTCTCTGCAACTCGTCCGGGAAGCGAAACCAGCAGCCTGGTTACTTTTGGCAAAGACGGTACATAAGTGCGAGAGAAGAAGTGTGTTTGCCGCCCAAGGTCGAGTAAAGATGAAGCAAGGTGGGTGGTGAAGTAAATGTGGACATCCCACCGGCCAAGGCAGCCGCGGGGTGTGCTGCCGCATTGTCCCCTGATTCGTCCGAGTGACCTAAGATCCATTGAATAACGACAGTTCCGGTCGCGAGTTCGTGGCGTTGAAGGAGGCGCTGTATGGCCGTAGCAGTTGCATCTCGCGAACCCGGAGTAACGATTTCCTTGTAGGCTTCGTAGGAATCAGTAGGAATACGTATTGAATGAGTTTCGGCGCAAGGAACTTCTGACAAGGCTCCCCAAATCGCGAAGAGTTCAGCAAGAAGAGTTATATCTTGGGGTAGGTGGCAGTCATAAGCGCCTGAAAGGGAATAGTTGTCATCGTGTACCCAGTAATCGAAGCGTTGGTGTATGTGTCGGTCATATCAGGGTAGATCGGTAATAGTGCATAGTGTTGCGCGAAGAAGGCGTTAGACCTTAGCGAAGTCAGTCTTCGACAGTGCGAAGACGGGTGTGCCATAGAGGATTTTTCCTACCACCGCTGATCGGGCCAGCACACAGCAGGCATGTTGCCGCGCACCGCCGTGCCGGTTGGACAGGCGACGAATAGTGTGTAGCAGTGCTGGTCGATATGCACAAAGCTTTTGACAATGTTCGCCATGAGGTTATCCTGGAGGAACTCGCCAAACGCTTCCCTAGTACGCGTGCCTAATTTAGATCCGCAATTTTTTGACATCCAGATCCATTCAGCTACATGGCAAAGCTCCGGGATGGGTGCCGAAAACCTATTACTTGGATAGGGGTGTACCCCAGGGCTCCATTCTTGGACCCATGTTGTTCAACTTGGCCATGGCACGCGTCGCCGACAATCTGGAACTCGGCACAAGTGCAAGATTCGCTATATATGCCGATGATATTACTATTTGGACTGAGGCAGCAGATTACGCAAGCAAATATTCTATGCAGACTGAACTTCAGGCGGCCCTTCTTTGTCTTGAAGATACAGTAACCAAAATTGGCCTCGACCTCGCTCCACATAAAACAAACTGATTATTATCGACGGAAAACATAAAACCAACCCCAATATGCAGATCCATCTTCACATCGGAGGCAACATCATTACCTCCTCAAATGGGCAAAACCGCATTCTTGGCCTGCCCATCTCAAGCTGCAACAGTCCCCAGAAAAAATTCAGTTAAAATTGAAACATTCGTCTACAACGAACGAGCAGAGGCTGAGCTCCATGTACACGAAACCTCACGAAAGCGCAATGGTGACACGTTTGGCGCGAAGTGTTTGCGCGAACAAATTGCGTGTATCGCCTGCTGGTGGTAACAACTTTTATTGCCACAAAATAAAAGGAATTATTTCGGGCTGCCGCGAGTCCAGGGTGGCCTCCAGTAGGGGGCGACCTCTTGAGCTCGCGTGAGAGGGCCAGTTGCGCAGTTTTTCTTGGGCTCGCCAACAGCTTGTCCCATTCCTCCGCTGCGGGAGCTGGCAAGAGTGTCTTTAGAGGGGGATTGCTGGCGCATTCTCATAGTATGTGGTCTTGAGTGGCTTGCGTCCCGCCACCGCAGTGCCGGCATACAGGGTTGTTTTCTCCATTCGTAATTAACTATAATCGGTAGGGGATAAGAATCGCCTTTGTTTGTTGGCGTCTCAGTGTCGTGGTTTACGCCCGATGCAGATCGGGGTGAGGGGCGGGGTACGTGCATCTTAGCTCGCGATAAAAGTTTATCTCCGCGTATGTGCGTGGCGCCTCGACGGACGCGTCCGTTCCCGATAGATCTCCCGTTTTCCGGTTGGTTAAGCCTCGGGCTAGATGGTCGACCCCTTCGTTTCCGGAATTACCCGCGGGTGCTGGAACCCATACGAGATTGATGTCGTCATGGAGAGATCGGCTGCGCAGAATTCGCGTCGCGAGCTCGCTTACAAAATTTTTGGCGAAATTTTGAACAGCGCTCTTTGAGTCGCTTAGAATAGTTTTGGTGCAGGAATCCGCGATAGCCAGTGCAATAGCTACTTCCTCTGCCATGCATATGGAGCTAACATGAAATGTTATGGCGGCGTCAATGAAGGTTGACTTTGAAGTGGCCATACATGACACGTATATGCTCCGTTTTTGATGTGTTGAGCCGCATCCACGTATACTGCTTGTAGATCGTCCACGCACTTTTCTCAAGGGTCTGTGCTCTTCTCGTCCTGCAGGCATCATGTCTGCCTGGTAGCAAGTTTTTGGCTATTGGTTTAATAACTAGGTTGGTTTGTGGGGTTTAACGTCCCAAAGCGACTCAGGCTATGAGAGACGCCGTAGTGGAGGACTCCGCAAATTTCGACCACCTGGGGTTCTTTAACGTGCACTGACATCGCACAGCACACGGGCGCATTGCTTTTCGCCTCCATCGAAAAGCGGCCGCCGAGGCCGGGATTCGATCCCGCGTCCTTGGGAACAGTAGTCAAGCGCCGTAACCACTGCGCCACCCCGGCGGGGTAGTTTAATAACTAGTCTACTAGTAATGTAAGCCGATAAATGAGATGTTGCGCACACCTCCTCGGTGGGGTGCATGTGGAGCGTGTCGATAATTACGGGCCTGCAACGCTGCGTGACAAGTGGGTCACTTGTGCTGTCTTATGGGCAGCGTGTTAAAAATCCCCAACTGCACTAGTCGATATGAGTTGGCGTATATATATATATATATATATATATATATATATATATATATATATATATATATATATATATATATATACAGACAAGCCAAGGGTTCCTTTGTATGCTGTTCCAAATATTTTATTAAGTTTATCTTCGTCCCTACGACCGACGCAGATGAAAGTGCGGGCAAGCGTACATGATTCTGCTTATCATAAAGGCTTGAATGATCCTGCACAGGTCGGCTTCTCTCATACCTCTGCGACGTGTGGCAATGCGCCTCACCAGCCCACCTATTTGGCGAGCCGGCGTATAGATTCTGTGTTCCGTGTATTATTCTGAATCAACATTCCGATAACTTTGATCGTGGCTAGCGGTGATATCTAATGGTTGTCGATGTGTAACTGGATAGGTTCTCGAGAATCTGGTTTTGCCTGTGAAGCTTGTTTGTTCCTGATGAGTTCTGTTTAGCCGGTGAACACGGAAGGCCATTTTCCTGCACGTAAGACTACAGTGTCGATAGCTCGTTGTAATAACTCTGTAATCTCTCCATCGGTGCCAGAATTGGTCCATATGGTGATGTCGTCGGCGTATATGGAATGATGTATGTGTGGGACATAATGTAACAGAAGCGCGAAGTCGCTCACAGCGATGTTGAAGAAAAAAGGTGAAAGTACGGCACCTTGCTGTGTTCCTCTCGTCCCTAGTGTAATTTTGTCGCTAGTTTTTTCATCGAAATGGAGCGTAGCCGTACGCGCATTCAGAAAGATAGCGATGTAGTCGTATGTCCGTTTGCCTACGTTCATCGATGAGAGGTCAGTGACGATGGAAGCGTGTGCCACATTCTCGAGGGCCTTACTAACATCGAGTCTCAGGATGGCCCGCGTGGCTCTTATGCGATTTGGACATGGAAGGTCATGTTGAATTTGCCTCATGATGTCCTGAGTCGAAAGCACTGTTCGAAACCCAATCATGAAGGGGGAAACGTGCCTTCCGCATGGGTGTGCATAAGGAGCCTGTTTAAGTCAACGTGTTCCATTATCTTCCCGAGACAGGACGTTAGCGAGATTGATTTGATTTGATTTGTGAGGTTTAACGTCCCAAAGCAACTCAGGCTAAGAGAGACGCCGTAGTGGAGGACTCCGGAAATTTCGACCACCTGGGGTTCTTTAACGTGCACTGACATCGCACAACACACGGGCGCCTTGCTATTCGCCTGCATCGAAAAGCGGCCGCCGAAGCCAGGATTGGGCGGAGGTTCTCCATCTCGAGTCTTTTGCCCGATTTAGGCACACTCTTAATCTCGTTCCAGATAGGTTTCGGTTAGAAGTGGAACTTTCAAAAAAGTTCCGCTTATAAGCGGAATGTATGTGGAATCAGATTAAGAGTGTAAGAAAATAATTTTAGCATGCTGCATTCCTCAGGCACGCTGCCCTTTGTACTGTACCTGTTGAAGAGGTCCGTAAGAGCTTATTGGTGATGCAATCTTCCCCCAGTGCCGAGGTGGTGTTAATTTGGTTGAGAACAGCTCTGATCTCTGCTACGGTAAAGACGCCATTAATCTGGGGATTATCCTATTCTGAGTACCCATCTGGCGTTGGTATATCCTGGGAGCTGTTAACGCACCGATCGTTTAATGTGGTGATGAACATTTCGTCGGTGCCTTGGAAAGATGCCAGATTCTATTTAGGTTCTTGTGAGATTCGGCCTTAGTTCTAGCAGGATCGAGTAAATGTCTAAGTAGAAACCATGTGTTCTTGTTGCCCAATTGCCCATTAAGGCGGTCGCAAGTCTGATGCCACTGTTCTCGGCTAAGTTCCCAAGAGTAAGCCTCGATTTCCTTTTCAACCGTGGTTAGCCGAATTTGTAAACGTTGGTTGTGCTTATTTTTACGCCATCGAGCATGAATACTCCTTTGTGTTTCCATTGTGCACTAGCTTAGCATCCGAGCTCGGACTGTGTGTCCTCCAGTTTTACAGTTTTTGAAGTGTTTGCGGCGTCTTGGCCCCGCCGGGGTGCTGTAGCGGTAAGATGCCCGACTACTGTGCCGAAGTTCCCGGGTTCGAAATCAACCGCGGCGGCTGCGTTTCGATGGAGGCGAGACGAAGTGGCGTCCGTGTGCTGTGCGATGTCAGCGCACGTTAAAGATCCCCAGGTGGTCGAAATTAGTCCGTAGCCCTTCACTACGGCTGCTCTTTCTCTCTTTCCCCTTTCACTCCTATCTTCCTTCATTCCCTAACGGCGCAGTTCAGGTGTCCACAAAGCAAGTGCGACAGATACTGCGCCTTTCCCTTCATCTGAACCAATGCATTATTATTATTATTATTATTATTATTATTATTAATGTTATTATTATTATTATTATTATTATTATTATTATTATTATTATTATTATTATTATTATTATTATTATTATTATTATTATTATTATTATTATTATTATTATTATTATTATTATTATTATTATTATTATTATTATTGCGGCGTCTTGCTGCCTGGTCGCGTCGCTCACTTTTTCGCTCACATGTCTTAGCTCCATCATTGTAATACCCTCGAGTGCGAAATCAGTCACACTGCTCCGAGTGTAGTAAACCAGCCAAAAGCAAAGCGAATGTACCAATGCGGCTGTAATTTTTTGTTTCATTTTTATTTTTCACAGGTAAAAGGTCCGCAAGCGACGCTTGTTTCAATTCGGCCCATCACATCAATGGCCATGAAAGAGAGTGTGCAGCTTCTATTATCCTGAAAAACGTGTTCAGCAGCTCTCAGACGACTAGGAACGGGTAGACGTTAGTCAATAGATTAGTTATTAATATAGGTATGTAGTACTGGCGCTAATCGCTCACCATAAAAATAATTTCAAAGATGGTGGTTTCACTTACATATATTTTCAATTTGTTTATTTGCACTGGACTGAAACTCAGCTTGAACCATCTAATATTGTGCAAGCTTATATGTGTGCAACTGCTTTAGTGGTTCTTTCTTTCTTGCAGAATAAGCCTCCTTTGACGTCATTTCATGTAGGCAGTGATAAGAGATGCGTGAATGTCGACAAGCAATTACTTAAAAGGTGTCCTCCACGATTGAAGTGTGTCATCTCTGTTCTTCCTTATTGTGCACTTTAGACTGAATACCCAAGAAGAGCGCAGGTCAAGGCATTCCACATTTGCTTCTCTGAAAGTTCCAAAGCCAGCTGTCAAATACTGGGCTGAAATGTTCTGTAGCAATAAAATCATTTATTCAAAGCAATGTTTGTAATTTTCGGGCCGACGCGATAAAGAAAAGCCCCGTTTCAATGAAAATCCGGCTCCCGCTCTGTCAGCGGAAAGTCGGGAAAAATACCTCTCTGATAAGAGGCACTTTTGTTGGTGATATGGTCAGACGCCTTTGGCGCAATGAGAACACATGACATTGTTCAATGTGGCAGGAGCTGCCAAACCAGAGAGAGTGAATAAGATGTAAAGGTGAAATGGGAATTATTGAAAGTGGGACCCTTAGATCCCAAGTCAGGCACACTATACTCCTATAGGCACCGTGCAGAAACCCAGGGGGCAGCACTAGCGGCGAACAGGCAGCGCCACTAGCGAGCGCCGGAACAGTTTGATAGGGAGACGTGCGGCAGGCGCGACCGCCTGGGCAGGGCGCGCGCTTGAAAAAGGTGGCCTGCGCAGCGAAATGGTAGCAGTTTCAGCCAGCTCAAGTGACGTAGCGAAGCACAAACAATGCGAGAGCCACACGACACAAGACGCAGAGACAGGGACGAGTCCTGGCTGCCCGCTGGGCGTTTATTTCTAGGCTGGAAACATGCGAAACGGAAGACGACAGGGGAAGCGCGCGCAGTTTGAAAAGGACGAGCAAAAAACTAATGGGGTGGGAGGGTGGGGGGCGTAAAAAACAGGGTAAAAATGTAGAAAAATACAAAAAACATTTGTGGCGAACGCCCCTTTTCCCAAGTGTGGTACAGCTTCACAAAGGCCAGCTCGAACGCCTCAAGCCAACACCTCCTAGACTTGCTCAAGCTGAGAAAAAAAAAAAAAGAAAAGAAAAGAAAAAAAAGCTGCGGGGAATCGAGCGGCCGAGAAGGATGGAACAAGTGCGGGAGAAGAATGGGAATGAATGAAGCTGTAGTCGAAGAAGAGAAAAAAGCCTAAAAAAAAAAAGCGTCAAGCCTGAAAACTCGAGAACGCGATTACCGGGGTCTGAAAATGCCGCAGGCACTTATATTATGCAGACGGATTTTGAAGAGCTTTAGCTGTTTTCTGGTGAGGCGGTTGCTACTTTTCTCGACGATAAAGGAAAGGATGGCAGATGGCACGCGGTCGCTGATACAGCGACACAGCTATGAGAATGGAAACTCCCTTGCAGCACTGCACAAGCGATCTACAGTTTCTAATACACATGCAAGTCTTCCTCTCTGTCACATGTCAGACTTGTAGCATGCTTAATTTACTTTTTCGTTGAAAGAACGTCCTGCCTCATCCCGACTTGAATGCTAGTTTTCTTTCGTTTTTTTTTTTTTTTTTTTTTTTTTTAACGATCCTTAATGCTTCTTTAACGGTACTTTCAAGTTCTCTGCCACGAAATTAAGTTTTGACAGGGGAAGGTAACAGGTGGCAGCCAGCCGCTCGACAACGTGTTTGCAGCAGGATGGCATGTAATGAATGCGAGATCTGTTCAGAGCGTCCACGAATAAGTAAAAAAAAAATAACATTAATTCCTTTTACTTATTTTTTACTATAATCTCGATTGACCAGTATCGCATGAGAAACAGCTTATCATTCGAGGTTCAACAGCTCAGTAGACATCGAAATGTCATTAACAGAACTAAATGAATAAAGCGTATGGAATGGCAGACAGGGGCTTTATGAATCACATCTACAGAGGAGGGCGAAGCGGACAGCAAACGATGGCAAGGAAACAAAATAACGTTAGGCTGGTGGACGGATAAAGGAAGCCGCCCAAGAGGAGATGGAAAGTAGCGGCATAAGCGCGGAAGGAAAGGGTGTGGAAAAAAAAAAGAAACTAGCTGAGAGGGAGGAAAAAAATAATGAAAGCAAGCAAGCAAGCAAAAAAAAAAGTTGCCAAGGTAAATTCGCAAGACACAGTAAATGCGCTATTAAAACGCTCCATTCCTGTTGATACTCTCTGTATTGTACTGGTTATTATGCAAGCTATCGTAAGCAGAGAAATATAGACCACAGGACAGCTTAAATAAAAATTATGCAATGAACAACTGCATCCATGAGCGCGGCCCACTGGGCGCGCACGGCGGTCCCAGTAGCGCTGATGCCTATGAGTTGCCCAATTTCTTTAAATATATATTTTTTTTGCGGCTTGAGAAAGGATGCTAATGCAGGTGAAGGTATAGTGTGTTTTCTTTCAGAAAAAATGCTTCGCGGTAAATCTGGACGCGGCAAAACCCGGGCATGATTGCCAGCTCACTGCTCGTTGGAAGGCAGCGATTCACATTTAGTGTCGCTTCGCTTCGTAAAGCTTATTCGGTGACGCGAAAAATATTTTATAAGGCCACTGAAAATGTGTGCAACAGCAGCAATCCAAGGACTGCAACCTAGCAATTCATTTGTGACCATAGAATGCTGCGAATCGAAAGAACGAACGGCGAATGCGCCCCACGCACAGCAGATCCCCCGCATCTCCGCTGCACGGCCGGGCGCAAGTCTCCCTACCAAACTGTTCTTCCCGCCGCGAGGGGCGCGCGCGTTGCACCGCGAGTTACTCCTGCACGGTGCCTATAGGGCACATTTGTACGGCTTCGGTAAAGAGGGGCTTTATATAGCTATGTGTATGGTGCTATTTCATATAATGCGGCGGCCTAAGGATGCATTTTAATGATATGCGACAGAGGCAGCAATTACGGGATACGGTGAATAAGCAGGTAGCAAAGTGCGGCTACTCCAACGAGGCTCTGCAAGGAGATTTAAGTACCCCAAGTTTTGTTTATCACCACCAGGTTGCTTAATTTATGCGATATTTGGTAATGGTTTTGAGGCGACATGTAAGTCGTGCAAGAGCCTGTTGCAGGAAATATGAGTCAACTGGACCAGTTGCAGGTTAATGAAAACCAAGGACAATGGAGGCTTGATGTACCCCGCAAAGGAAGTAATCAAGCTTTGTCAGCTTACGAGCACCTTCATTAACAGAATGATGAAGTCTGAAATGGTCGGGCGAAGTAGCAAGCTGTGTAAACTTTTGATTTCATCATTTTTTCTCACTATACACAGTACCTGCAGCTCATATATGAGAACAATGATCGTGCCCATGCTGAGGCGCTATGCAAGATATCGTTAAGTTGCTGCCCCCACTGATAGAGAGCTGGGCTGGAAATGTGAACTCAACAGTAGAGCGACGTTTAAGGCTATGGCATAAACCTCTCTCAAGAAAGGTTTTCCATCTGCGATTGGTAATTTTCTTCCTTTTTTGTGTGGCCATTTAATAAACGTACTCGGCTGCTCGCTGAATCTCGGCTGCAGTTGCGCTCTGAAGCGTGAACATTCTTGTGATCGCAGGTAAGAGTTTCACAACAGGAACACTCGATGCGCGTTCTTCCATTGAAAATTGAAAACCAGCAAAATTGTATGGGTTTACGAGCAGCCAATAAAGATAGTAACAAAAACTTTCGGTGCATACACGTAGCACTTTGAGGGAGACCGGCTCTATGAAGCGCGCTTAGTTCGGTCATGCAAAATGCGGGAAGCCATGATGGATAGCGTTCTGGCATACAAAGTTTAAGGTCTCCAACTGAGTCGAAGGTCCCAGGTTATCATCTAGATTTAACCTAATAAACATCTTCATATTTCCACCGTAACATTTATCAGAATGAGATAGAAAGGTTGGTTACATGTCGCATTTTCACAGAGGTTGTTCATAGTAGAAGATTTTTTTTATTGGATAGCGCTGTCAGCTTAGAACAAGTTGACATCAATTTGTGTATAAAAGCTGTATGCAGTAATGAGTAAATGGTATAAAAATGACACGGAATCATTAGGCTACCATGGCAGCTGAACAGCTTCGAATTGTTCACAGCCGGGTGACTATTTCATGTGACAAACAACTTGATCCGAATGCAACATCATGGTAATGCGAGCTTTCCAATCGAGTGGCCTTGAACCACCGTCACATTAAGTTTTTCGGTGTACACTCCAATATACATCCTTGCCGAGCAAGCGCTAAGTGCTGACATGTTCACACTAGATATGACAGTATATACTAATTCGTGTTGCCAAATTGTGCGAAGCGGAGCTTTTATATCCTTAAAATAAAAGCCTTCTACCACGCCAACGCCTTCCTGAAAGCGCAGCCAGGCGCAGCTCTCCGCGCGCGGCTGTCCCCGAACGGTGGCGCCGCGGCGGGGGCGACGGGAAGTAGGCGCCTCCCGTCGGTTTCGGGCGACGTAGCAGGCCGCACCTAGTGCGCTTCCATCGAGCGGCCGTGCAGGTGGTATGCACTGAGCACACATGGCGCCCAACTACGCCGGCTGCGGCCATTTTTGCGGTGCACGTAGCAGACGAAATCCTGCCAGTATACTGCTCCGAAAGCGTGCTTTCGCCATGTCACGTTGGCTCGCGTGCCACATTCATGTTGTTACTTAGACTCCTCATGCATCGGAAACCGGGCCTGTAATTGTCGCTCTCTACAGCTGCGTGATAATGCGTCTTAAACGCCACTTAGGGTGGACACATGCTCTGGTTAGCGCTGCTTGAGCCGAGGTACACGAAAAGGGCGCAGCGACGAATGTTCACGAATTAGGTTCCCTCTGTTCCGAAAATAAAGCTCGTACAACGGTGACAACAGCCGCTTCGCGAATCCGGAAAGCTGCATGGGGTTCAGCAGCAAGTCTACGGGGCTCTTGCATTACTCTAGACACCGTGTCCGACTGCGACCCTAGATTTCGACCTCTTCTGCATGTGTGACCTAGACATAATGCCTCGGAGTTTACCCTCGGGGTTACCTGCGATCGGTTAGGGCGAGCTGCATCCCGGTTAAGCGCAGGATGGATACTAATTAAAGGGCCCCTGAAACGCCATTTACGGCCGTATTTTGATGCTACATGTGTTTAGAGGTGGTCTTAGTGAGCATCGAGATCACATTCAAAAAGCTCTGCGTGTTAGCTGTAATTTACAAATAATTTTGGAAAATTGCCGCTCGCAGCCGATTTGGGCGACTCACCACCGTGCGTTTTCAGCCGCCCAGCCCATGCGACGTCATTGGGGTTAGCGTTATCATTGGCCATGGCCATATGACGTCACGTGTACTTTTTGCAATTATAGATTTTAAAATTAGCACTATTCTTCCTGAAAGTACTATGTTATTCGTTAGTTATTATTGTACATTAAAGAAAGGTAAGAATTCTGCGCGCATCTTGATAGAAGCGAAACACTTCCGGCCGAGAGAGATCCGTCTGCTCGCAAAAGCACGTGTTGCCCGGTTGTCAGTCTTGAAATCTCGCGATCCCAACTGCTGCTGCTTTTTTTCTGGTCTGCAATGGACCACCATTGCTGTGTAGTTGGCTGTAAAGCCGAGGACAGGAAAGATGTTATAATGCGACATCGTGTCCCTACAAAGCAAGGTGTCACGCGGGAAAGCTGGCTCCAACGCGTCGGGCTGTCATCGTCGGACAAGCGCCAGGAGCTCAGAGTTTGTGGCCGCCACTTTTCCCGTGACGCATACCAGTATAATCCCAGTTTGGCGCAGCAAACTGGCCTCAACGTGAGACGTCAACGCCTCAAGTCCGACGCTTTGCCGACGCAGTTTCTCCCTGGAATGGTAAGTTTTCTGGGTTGCGAGTTATTGTGGAAACACGCGTAGCATGGCTCGGAGTCTCGCATGGAAGTGCATGAAGCCTAGCGCAAGTTTTGCAGGCGCAGAATCCTTGCGCGCAAACCGCTCTTGCGAGAGGACCACAACAAGTTAAGGCGCTGAAAATGTATGAAAGGGAGCTCTCGCCCTGCGGCGCGCGGATAAGGAAAAAAAAAAAGATAAGGCGACCTGCGCACATGGAACCATGAATTAACATACACTAACGTGTACGCGATCACAACAATCGCAGTATAATTTGCCTGGGTGGTGCAGTGGGTTAGGGTGGTCGACTGCTGTGCCCAAGGCACAGCGGCCGCTTTTCGACGGAAGCGCAAGCAAGGTGCCCGCGTATCGGTGCGGACAAAAGTAAACGGAGCACGCTTTTTCTTCATTTTTCACTCGGTGCATATTTGAAACTGGTAGTAGTGGTATGCGTGGACCGGTAGTAGACGCAAGTGCCCTTTCACGGACAAATATTTCCTGATCTCCAGTGAGGAAGGCGTTCTTTTAATTTGACTGAAAAAGCCTAGCTGCTCTGTTTACTTACGTGCGCACCTGTACATGTGCTGTGCGATGTCACTCAGTGCTGTGCGGCGCCTCGTCTGAGTCGAATATGGGGCGTTGAACCCGATAAACCAAGCCTGACTTGTAATAAAAAAATACCACCACACTAATAACAATACAGACCAACTGCATCCCCCCTCCCCCACCCCCCATCCACCTAAAGATATGCTTATTTTACAGTGCGTTTAGTCTACTCTTGATCTTTGCCTTATAATACCTGTATATGCATGTCTTTCTCATTCATGAAGCGGGAAATTGAAGGGAAAATTGGCTCGTTATGATACAATTAATGAAAGGAGCCAACAGTCGAGTCCAAGGTAAATGTAGGTTTTTTTTAAATACTTTTGTGGTTGATATTGATCAGAATTAGTCCTGTAACGATTTTAGGCAGAAAGATAATTAAATACCAAGTGGAAGGAAAAATAACATGTGGTATATAGATAAAAAAAAAAGAAGGTATCCCCTATGACCTTGCACTTGTAGACTGTTGTCTCCTTTCATTCTCATTCATGTGCAGAATAATAAAACTGCCATTAGCACAATGTTGATTACGCACAAATTTCCTTTCTTTTCCTAGCATGGCAAACCATCATCGCCAGGAAGGCCGAAAGACCTCAGCACTACACAGGTTTCCTCTGGACAGGTTAGTACTGTTATCATGGTATTAATAACAATGTATATATACTTTTATATTTATATTTATGTATATTTAGGCCACATATGTAACTTTGGAATATGTTGCACACATATATGATGGCTCTATTGCTAGAAGCTATATAAACTAGCACAACTGTTGCTATGTCATTATGCTTTCATTCAGGTAGTTACGTGTTCAACCATTGCTTCAGACGCCTACCGGAGGTGATCCAAATACCACAGCTCTTCCTGTAGAGATGAGAATATTTTGGATAGTTCATTTTGTCCAGTGGATGATGCAAGTCTTTTGACATATGTACATGCTTAATTTTCAACTGTACTGAACAGCTTTGTATTATATTGCATATGATGGCTCTATTGCCCGAGTAAGTAAGCTATGCAAATTAGTGCAAATGTTATGTCTGCTTCCATGCACAAGCTCGATCATCGCTTGAGGCACCTTCTGGAAGCAATTAAAATGTAGCTCTTCCTGTATAGATGAGATTATTTTGGAGTTCAAATAGTTAATTTTGTTTAGTGGATGATGCAAGGCTTTGGTGTGCACTGGCACACCAAAAAAAGAAACTCGGAGCAGATATATTAACTGGATTAACATGGGAGACCCGACGTTCAAAAATAATGAGCTTCTGGATTGGTTCATGGAACAGTGTATTAGTCGACTGTCCTGCACTGTGTCTTTTGTTTGTGCTGCTAACATGCCCCCAAATTTTTCAGGGCTCTTGAAACTCCACAAACTACAGCTTGTCTGTGCAAATTTTTTAGTCATATCAGTTCTCCACTTTCAGAATATTTGTGTATGTGTTGCAAGTTGACAATGTTTGCATTTTGTTACGGGCAGTTCACTCTATACAGCACCTGAAAATGAAAGCATGAAAAATTTCAAATCTGCAACCATCATTATAATTATGAATATCTGTCTGCAGGAAGCATCACCAGCTACTCGCACGCATTCAACTACTCGCATGCATACTGTGGCAACACAATGTGGGAGTGCCATTCTGTTGGTAAGTCATTATTGATAAAGATGTTGTAGTGTTGTGAAAATGTATTAAAGAGCTATATGATTGATTACATTAAACGTAGATGGGGTGCTTGCAAATAATTTTAAATATATTAAATTTTTCCAGGCACACAGGTCTCTATTGGACTTAAATCTCTAGTCAGCACCAAGGTTCAAACAGAGAAGCCTGCCACCAGAGAAGTCGGTGGCAGGCTGCTATCACTGGCCGCTCGTTAGAACAGAACTTCTTTCATCCACTTTTGTGCATTTGCTGGCTATGGCAGGCAAGAAAATTTGTCATTTAAGCACAGTTCATTAGGCAAAAAAAAAAGAAAACTTGACGAAATACGTCACCTATGTGTCACATATTCACTCATTCAAACCTGCAAATACCCTCCCTGTGACACAGTCCATTCGAATGATAGCGTTCATAACTCTTAAGGATGTGGTAATATTCACAATGGGTCAACAAATATTGCCTTGATGAGTCTATAGAGACCATGCCTCATACATACCTTGCACACCACTAATCTCGGACGTGGTGTTAGGATATTCACAGTTGCGTCAGGTAGCAAAAGGGCAATTTTTCCTTACATAATATGGTCATGCTGTGTCTGCCTAGTGTACATTAGTGCTGTCTTTAGAGCTACTACGGAGCCATCACATGCACTTTGAAGTTTAATTTTGCACAAATATTTGAACAAGTCACTAAGATGCACAAGGATATTTGATTCTGTTGTGAAAAAAATATAAGTTGCGTAGCCCTAAAGTGTACCTAATTTGCCATGGCATTTTTTCTGTTCCCTGTTGATAGAATGAAAAAAAAAATGCATACCTACTATAAACTTTGACAGCAGCTTTATTTAGCACATTTTACAGCCAAGACATTCCGAGATGAACATCCACGGCTGCTACGTATTAGTTCATAATATTAACAATCACATGGCACCAATCGCTGACATCACTGCACTTCTTTTTCAGCGACCATCAGGATGAAACGGCCCAGTCAGCGATTGAGGAACCCCTCTACAAAGAGCGAAAATTCCTTGTGTTCGAGGGTTGCCTGCGGCAGCTTCTTGAGACCTGAACAATGTGCGGGCAAACAAGAACCCTTTACTTTAGCATAGCGGGAAGCCTTGTGACCGTGAAGGGGACATGCTCACTGCAGCATTCTTTCCTCTGGAAAAGCCAACCACTGGTTGAAGGAAAACCAGCAAGAAATGTCCTCCTGGCTGCAGGCATCTTGTTCCCTGGCTGCGGTATAGCTTCAGTTCTTCGGTTCCTGCAATCCATTGGGGTGCAAGGCATCACAGAGAGGACCTACTACAACTACCAACGGGCACACTTGCTACCTGCCAGAAGTGAGGTTTGACAATAAGGATATCTCTCATACAACATTCAAGTCACAGTATATGTCATTAACTCGATAAGTAGATGTCGCATCCTTTCATGACAACAACTTGAAGCTACAATGCAACATATAAAACATATAAAATGCAGCATATATGCAAAAGCGGAGGCATTGCAGTGCAATGCACCTGCTACTGCACATCTCTGTTGCCTTTGGCTACATGTTTAATAGACCAGCTGCAAGCTCTAGTACTGAAGGCATAATTTTTGCAATATTTTTTTTTTAGTAAATGTGCTGTGAGAAAAGTGAAAAGCATTGCAGCATTTGAAACCTGCCCCCCCCCCCCCCCCATCCTAATATGCATTAAGGCAACCACATGACTGCAAGTTTGTAGCCTCTAAATTGAACATCTCCTTCTTTGCAGCTTTTTCAGCAAAGGCAAGCAGAACTTGCTAGTGAGCTTGTAGGGACAACAACAGACCTGGCAGGGGATGGTCGCTGTGACTCGCCAGGCTACAGCGCAAAGTGTACTAGCTGTGCAGAATGGAACCATTTTGCACACTGCACAAGTTCAAGTCGGTGAGGTAATGCGACTCATCCTTTCCGACAACTGAGGTTCCTCCTAACATCACATCCTATCTTACGGCATTTCAACCCTTCTGCTCCAACTTCATTGCACACGGACGCAAGTAGCATAGGCCTCAGTGCTGTCCTCGTTTAGCGTTATGACGACTGTGAACATGTGATTGCTTACGCCAGTCGGACTCTAAGCAAGACTGAGCCCAACTACACCATCACCGAGCAGGAATGTCTCGCGGTTGTTTTCGCCGTGCAGCGGTTTCGCTGCTACTTGTACGGAGAGCCTTTCGTAGTAGTAACCGATCACCATTCCCTATGCTGGCTACTCAATCTCTGTGATCCGTCTAGTCGCCTAGCCCGCTGGGCACTTCGCTTGCAAGAATACGACAACAGCATTTCATACAAAAGTGGCCGACGGCACGCAGATGGAGACTGCCTCTCCTGGTTACCACCTGCCACGACGGAATGCGACGCGGACAGCTTTGATCATTACGTCACTGCTTTATCTCAGAGATTTCCAAATACTCATACCTTTTGAGCCGAGGAACACACCGATCAGCATCTGTAGTCGTTCTTAGCTGCTGCTCAAGACCCAACCTCGAACAGCCAGTTTTGCCTATGCCTATGTGATGGCCTGCTATACAAAAACGTTTACTCTCGTGGCTGCTTGCTCCAGGAAAGTGTCTTGTTTTTTTCACCGAGCCCACGACCAACTTGTCCCCACTCCCTGTACGGCCGCCGCTACCGGCCAACTCTGCGATTACGATACCTCATTAGATAAGAAGGCTGTGAGAATCGGTTTTGCTACGGACTGTCGGTTAATTGAATATTCTTTTTGCCTTTGTTTAAACCTTGACCTGGCTTAGTATTTTACGCTGTGTTTTTTGTGTAACTCTCGCCCTTACTTACTATCTCTGGAATACTTGCTTTGTTATTTTATAATCTTCTTTCTCGCAGCGTTTGTTCATTGTCGGTTTTTTCTCTTGTCATTTTTTGAGTAGTTTTTTATTACTATCATGTCCTGGTGTTTTACTAATTTTTTTATGCAGTGTAATTTGGACTACTACCTATATATGTTCCCATTGTGTGTTAAAAAAGTGACGCATAAATTTATTCCTTGATCACACACCAACACACGCACTTCACTGGTTGACCGGCCTAACTTTTCTGTGTTCTCAAACCTCATAGAGGGACGACGGGTAACCGTAAAGTGGATCCCGCGCCTCTGTTAATCGTTAAGGCGGGGTTTGTGACAATATAAAACAGACCAAAACTGCAGGAAAGGTATTACATATGCTAAAAAATTACAAAAATTACAAAAAGGTCAATGAGCTGCAAGGATTCATGGGATTTGCCAACTTTGAGAAAAATTTGTGGCACAACCTGCATACTCTAGTGCAGTGAAAAGAACTGCTCCTCCCCCCCCCCCCCCTCCAAAAGAAATTGCACGAGTGCACTCAATTCTGCTTAGGTGCAGTAATGTGAAAGCACTGCGATTTATGTCACACTGCTTAAATTGGTCCGACATTACGCTAGCAAACCTCGGCCGCACTCGTCCATATGGCGTACGTGTATGCCATATTTACCCAGGTTAAATGAAGGAGTGGTGCAGATGGTACTTCATGAAGATCACAATGTTTGCCGCACAGCTGAACAGTATGTTGTAGTTTGAACTTGATGAAGAGAATGATGCTTACTGCACAGCATGAGTGTGTTGCAAAGTGCATTGCTCGTACCGTAGACGGGGAATGCCTCAGCCCACATAACCAAAGCAGAAGCCAGTGGAGGCCGCTTGGAACCGTCAAAGCCGACAGCCCACCATCACACACCCATGTAACTGGTCGGAATGCTCTGCCCCAAGGCAGGTGACCTCTTCCCCTTGGATAAGTGCTCCCTTCTTCTCTCCTTGCAAATTTCATCGTGGTCTTTTTCTGCAAAGCTGTAAATTCTTCAGTTCTGCTCCTTCTATCTGGTGCTCTGTTCTATATTGCCTTTCGTTTTCCTTTGACTATCCTGCACAGATGAATAAAATGTAAACACCAACACTGGAAAAAGCGACCATGAAAAGAAGCCACAGAAGAGGAGATATGCGGATAGAAAAGCGACAGCAAAAACTAGAAACACATTCACAGATCTCAAGGAAGCAAGATAACAAGCCAAGCTGTCGACAAAGTTCAGGCCCCAGAAATTGCAAGAGAACAAGTTAAAAACAGCCTTATCAACAGTGCCAAATGAATGAATTATGAAAGAAGCTCCTCGCTCTATAAAATGCCAGAGGGATAAATATTAGAATAGGGAATGACAAGGTCTCCCAGCCCAACTAAGTGATTCCTGCGGTACAAGCCACAAAATGAGAAGCAGTGGCTACCTTAGCTGGCAGAATTTGTGTACATATATTCACTGTGAAAGGAGAGCGATGTAATGCACAGTTAGATACAGTTGATAATCAAGAAATAGGGGATTATGTCCAGGCATGACAGCTGGTGATAGCCGAGAAAGCTAAAATAAGGCTTTTAGAGCATTCGCTCTACTTCTCCCGTGCACAAACCTCAAAGTGAATGCAATGTTGACTTTGAACTCTCACGCTGTGCAGCAAACAATGTCATCTTTATAGCATAGACATGAGAGCACTATGCTATTGCCACAACCTATCACACCTCGTAGTAAAACTACAACACACTCTCGCACTGTACAATAAAAATCGCCTCCATCAATTTCTAATTGCAAGACATTTTCATGCGCTACAATGATCATCGTCTTAATGTTTCATCTACTCCTTCTCCTTCATTAAACTTACGGAAATACACCATGCACATACGCCACCTCACTATAGACGGAGGTTGCAACCGTGCCAGACAGCCTGCCGAGACCATTGAACAAAGAGAAGCCAGACTAGCCCATTGCCAAAAAGCTGAGCAAGAGTGCGAACGAGCCAAGATCGAAGTGGCAGCAGCAACTGTGACTGCGGCCAATGGCTAACGCTCATGAAATTTGGTTCAAGGACGGTTGAACCTGCACAACGTTTTGAAAATATGCAGTGCTGCCCCTACACTTTGGCAAACACACCTGAAAGGGACCAGCTATTACTGCAGCTTGGAGATAAGAAATGTAACACTCTGCAAGCGTATTAGACTAAATAAATTCAAATTAATAATTCAGATCAGCAAATGCAGGAACAAGAGTTGTAGTTTGATCTGTGCTTCACCTGTATTACTCCACTGCTGGAATGGATGTATTCTGCGATCTGTTGCCATGTATTCACGGCTAGGAGTATCAATAAACAAACCTTCAAGCACTCATTTCATTGTGTCAGTATTGAGCACTCACACACTCGGTATCAATCAAAACACAGAATGCTTGTGCTGCCTCGGCACAAGCATTCTGTGTTTCGATTTTAATTTTTTTTCTATAAAATTCCATTCCAAATAAATGAATGTTTATGGTAGATGCTTGGAAGCATGTGCTCAAGCAGACTTGGCGATGCTCAGCATTGTCCTCCATTCTGGATTGTTCTTGGATGTGTATTTTTTTTTTTACTAGGATTTGAATTTTCTTCCCAGGCTTTATTTTTCACTAACTAATAGTTCTACACCTTTCTTGCTTAGATATCTACAAGTTCTGGCACTTTAGAGGAATGAGATGTCTGTTCTTAAACAGTGCCACAAAACAGACACTTGACGCAGTGCATAACTTGGCGTTCATAAAATAGCATTCTCTATTTTTCCACCTTAAAAATAAACGCACTTCCATGCACCACTCGAAGCAGTGCGCCTGGCACACGTGATAAAGTTTAGAATACAGCATGCAGTGAAGCGACAATCACCTGAGATTAAAGGGGAGGGTGCCTGAATCCCACGTAGCTCGCCGTCGGAAATTCACGCCGAACCCGGCAAACGACGCAGGCTGGCAGGACCACCCTGTTGCTTTCGCCCAGCCTGCCCTAAATCCACTTGGTAAACAAGCGATAGGCTATGAAGCGGTGCTGCCTGAAAATACCACGCTTTACAGTAAACGGATCATACACACACAAAAAAAATAATAATGCGAATCTGTCACCTGACGCTTCCGCACTACCTACTTGTTTACATCTCCGTCTCCATCGATGTTCGCTCCCTCCTCCTCTAGTGCAATGTGCACAGCCCGAAGGACTTCGGGCGTTAGGCGCACGCTTTGGAACGCTGGGTGGATCGTAATGCAGCCGCCGTCCTGCTGGCACACCACCAGCACCTCCGGCATGCTGCGGCAGCATACATCTTCTTCAGGTGTGGGCATGCTTTCGCAGCGGCCGCAGCGGCACCTGCGCGTAAGTAAAATGTGAAAAGGCCGCGAAGCAAACACGAAACGGCATTTCATGAAATAAGAAAGTTGTAATAACTTATGTGCAGTGGCGCGTGCGCCACGGAACGCACCATGGTAGGCCGTCGTCTCCGTTGCCAGCGGGTGGTTCAGAAGGGCCAGTCGATGGCGTGCTGCTGTCGTCGCTGTCTAGCGGATCACGAAACGGAGTATAATCATATGGATCAAAGTCCAGCTCGGCAGCGGCTTCACGCAGCCTCGCTTCGAGCTCGGGATCCATGCGATCCATGGCGACCGACACGCGAAGCCGGTCGTGCGCGAACCGCCGCAAACACGAAGGGGAAGAAATCGGAGCATCGGAGCACTACCGGAAGTAAACAAACCGAGAGACGGTGGCGTCACTTCGTGACGCATTATGGGCGGGGCGTCGGCCCGGACATTTTCTTTTTTTTTGGCCGGCGCATCGGCGTGTATGAGTTGAGGGCTACAGTGACGGGAGAGGAGGAGCGTCATTTTTAATATGGAATATCTGCGCTATTAAAGATGTTAGCCTAAATTTGTTTGCGCTTTGCTGACTAGCGAAGGCACGCCGACCGCTCGTGCGCCTTTCTTAAGCACGGCTTCAAGCTTTTCATGGACCCTTTAAATTTTCCTAAAAGCTGTATGTACCTCGTCCCGTTTCGGACGTTGAAATGATCGATTCCTGGGGATATGCGCTGTTTACCGGGGGTGTCGGGGACAGCCTGGTGATTACTTTTTTTTCCTTGTACACATGCTGGGAATATACGCTTACGCCCATGGCGATATGCAAGCTGGCCGCCTAGCTCGGCAACCCTCCAGTTTAACTCTATCACTTCATTGTAGGTGCACTGTATTTAAACAGGTGCCAACAAGACAGACACGGCAGGGATGAAGCGCGGATCGACTACCGAGTATCGGCAACACACTCGAGTGTCGACTTTTGTTAACACGCATGGCGCACAGCCCAAAAATGCGCCACCACCATGGACTTTGCCCATTTTGGTGCCTTAATGAGCTACCATGAATTGCGACAGTCGACAGCAACATTTTGTAAAAGAAAAAAAAAACATTTGTGTAGTGAACTAACAATAAAGCTTCCAAATTCCGACTCTCCGAAGCGCTTCCCTGACCATTATCTGCGTTTCGAGTGAGTTCATAGCGTCGTTGGACATGTTTGTCGACCTCGGCTCGAGCAGCACAGGTTATCTGCAACGGCATCTGGCATCCTTGTGTGCGCCGAACCCATTTGGGATCCGAAATTCGGACATGTTCGTCGAGTTTTTAAAGCTGGATAACCCTGGCACCTGCAAGTTGTTCAGCATAGACGGGGTTGGCCTTTATTATTCGTTGCCGCATCCTAAACTGATGAAAGGCGTCAAGTTGTGCTTAACACAGGACAATGATGAACGTTCGTTTATTGACAAGTACGGTGTGTAAGTGGGCAGTTTTCTAGAACTCTTAGCATTTTATTTATCGGCAACAGTGGTTAAATGAGAGGGAAAGTCCTTTGTTCAAGCATCCGTAGTGTACATAGGTTCCGAGGTGGCATTGGCCAACATTCTTTTGAGCAGCGTTGATAGAGCCATTGCAAATGCAACAGATGGGTTAGTTGTTCAAATTTTTCGGTGCGTCGATGATTACTTGGTGTTGACCCGACCGGACTGCTTTTCTAGAAGTTTGGTTAATGTTCCGAAAATATTTGATGAATGCGGATCTGGATTGAAATTTACAACCGAGGTGCCAAGCAACAATGAGCTGCAGTTTTTGGATTTGACCTTGTTTAGTGAACATAAACACGTGTGCTGGTGCTATCATTCACGATCTGGAAAACCCTTGCTAGACTTCCAGTCTGGTCATACGAAACTCGTAAAGGAGGACATTGCCTCTTGATTGAGCGCCTGTGTCTCGTCTGCCCTTCTCTGTCCATTGTGAAGTTTGCGCTGTTTTTGCTCCGTGCTTACAACCTGCGCTCAAGAAGTCTTGCCATGAAAGATAAGGGACACAGTAAAGTCTTTGTTTCGGTGTTGATGGGTGACTGGATGGTGGAGCAAGCCAGTAAGTTGGTGGAGAAACTTGGCAAACAACCGGAGAACTTTATACAAAAGAACAAGAGGTGGTACAAGACAATAACAAAGGAAAACTAGCCGCGGTCGGCCGCGTCGACCGCTAAACAGAGCGACATGGGACTCCGCGTCCCCGCAGTCGAGCTGGCGCCTCTTGCCCCAGCTCCAAAGCAACAACTACTCCCAGCGCTCGCCAGCGCGAGCGCCTTATCGCCAGGAGTAGCACCAGCAAAAAGACACTCGGGAGCCGTCCCGCGCTTTAGAGATGAGCCGAGAGCGCGCCCCTTTCCACACGTAAAAACATAAAAATACAGTAACTGTAGCTTCTCTTCTCCACGTATGTGTGCCACCCGTCGCAGCGTGTCTGACTGTTTCGCTTACTTGTGTTGGTGTACTAGTAAGCTACACGTTATGCAGCGGGACGAAAGCCAGACCTTCTCGCGGGATTTATGGCCTCCGGCTGTTCTCACTCAGGCGACGGGACCGCGGAGGGAAGCGGAGGTTCTCTCCCGTCTCCCGTAGCAAAGGGAGGCGCGTGACGGGGGTCCGAAGAGTCTCCGCTCTTGAACTAATCGTCTCCTTCAAGGAACCATGTATTTGAAAACAGACCAGACGCGCAGTTCGCACCACGGCACCCCGCCGAGACATTCCTTCCCAGCCAAGTATGCCAAAAATGCAAACGGTAACGCGCCGGACCTTACAGATAGCGTTTTAATTCAAGCAGGGCGGTTGCGCGAACGGTTACCCTGCTATATTCATTCGGCCAAAAGCAGAAAGGAAAAAAGATGTTTGCAGTTGTTTCATACGCACATTGCATGTCTCATGGGCTTACGAAGGTCGCCGGTAGATATTACATTGATGTGGTGTTTTCTGCCCCTAGGAAATTAGGCACAATGTGCAAGCAAGTCATGCAGAGGCAAGATGGCAAGAGGGAGGCATGTCATGCGCGTCACGTATCACCAGCGGTTCCCTGCGAGGTAGGGGTGGTGTATTCCCTTTTCATGCGGCGTCACGTACAATGGACAGACTGTGAGGTGTGTGAATAAGCGAATAAGGAAGCATGAAAACGCAAGAAAAAAAGATGCCCTATCACACACAGCCATCCACTGCAGAAATTGAAAATGCAAACACGAGAAAGAATATGAAGAATTGAAAGCAAAAGGCCATCCACTGGCTCAGTCCACTTTTATACGCAAAAAGTGGAAATGTACCCAGACTACAAAAAACGCGCATTTTGTTTTGCCACAGTGAGGCGCCACGTGAGGTAGTGGTTCCACATTCATAATCGAGGCATGAATTGTATCAGCAGGCCTTTCGTTGCACCATCAGAAAAGAAAATAACATCTTTCCGACCGCATACTGTTTAGATAACTTCTTTGTAGTGGCAAGTTGTTTCAAGGAATATGTATGTGTTTCGTTCTTCAATAAACCTCAGATGATAGTCAGCGCTTGTTTGTGTTTCCTTCTTCGTCTTTAGCACCGCCTCGGCGCATTATCATCATCCGTCCGACTATACTCACTGCAGGGCGAAGGCCTCTCCCGTTTTCTATGCTAGCTGCCTCCACTTGACCCCTGCGAATTTCTTTATCTCATCCACCCACTTAATTTTCTGCCGCCCCCTTCTACGCTTACCTTCCCTCGGAATCCAATTGGTTACTACATGCCCTGCCCATGTCCATTTCTTGTTCTTAATTTCGACTGGAGTATCAGCAATTTGAGTTGTTTCCCTGACCCACTTTGAACGCTTCCTACCATTTTCCTTTCCATGGCCTCTACGTTGTCCTCAACTTAATAGAGAGATTTAGCTTACCGGAGACGTATTACGTCTCCCGGAGACGTACAGACGTAGACGTATCGGACGCCTACTGCGCATGCGTGAAAATTGATGTAGACGTATTCGGCTGACACCGGGAAAAACACGTTTTAGCTGTACGTATCGCCCATACGTAAGACGTATCGCTAGACGTACATGCAGATGATGATGATGGCTATCCAATAAAAAAAAAGATAGAAGTTATTTGTAATAAATACTTCAAATAATGTCACAAAAATGTCACATGCAGATCCCCCGAAGTCATCATGTTGACGTGTTAGCTGTGTTTTGAATAATTATTAATTTGAGCTCACTTTTAACCACTTTGCCACCTGCAGCAAGCCTGAACAATCCAAGCCTAGTTGCATTACATCCGTTTGTTTTGGTGCTCACATGGAGGAAGGAAACAACTGCTCGTGTTTGCTGGTGTTCGGTCGTGTGCTAGAATTTGCTCCTGCTATCGGTGCAACCTGCCCACGTTACGTTACATCATGCCGACAGCATCCTTCACCCTTCACGACAGGCAGCTTTTAAGCACCCTATCATGGGATGAAATTGAAGACATGCATAGATTTCAACGGGAGCGCGATATTCCAAAGCCTCGAAGGAACTTACGTGAGCGTGGTACCCTTCAACATCGGCGCCAACAACAACACAGTGTTCAACGGGATTTTTAGATTCTAGAAAGAGAGTCTCTGGCTCCGAGGCACCTTGGCACAGCTCGACTTTTACTTCGGTCATCTACTCTACGGTATGACAAGTGGCTTGATCTGCAAGCTCTTCAGCGATTCTCCGAGGTAAGTAGCGCATGGTGTGGTGGCTGTGGTGGCTTGACGGTTACAAGCCAAATTATTGATAGCAGTGCTTTCTGTGTCAAATAAATATGCCCGCCGAAACATGTAAAGCAAAGCTGACTGGCTGTGGCGTTTCAGTAGTCATCTTTGAATGCGAATTAGCGCTAATCCTGAGGTTCAGAGCTTATCAAAACAGTCTAACACTTGTGCGACGGCTTTCAAGCGGAATTAAAGAGATAAATTCCTTGTGAGAAGCGGGGCGGGATGTCGTATCATCCCGCGTGCACACTGCTACGCACTCTCGCGCTACTCATTGCACATCATCCCCATCAGCTTCCATGTGTGCATGAACGCTACCGAGCCTTCTACTCGATATAACTACGTCAAAACCCTATCATTTTGTAGTCGAAAGGCACCAGCGCTCATGCTCCTAGGGATGATTGCATGGGGCCAGTGCTCTCTGGCGCGTAACTGTCGTTTCTAGCAGGCGAGCAGTTTTGGCTACTGTAAAACATCAGTCACCGAACGTCTGCTGTAATCATTCATTTTTTTTTTTTTACGTCAATTAACTTAGGCACACTTGTGCAAAGGCATATATATATATATACCCCTGCTCTCCAACTCGGTTGTAGAGCTTCGGGAAGGTGCTCTCTTGTCGACATCAAATTTAGTGAAACTGTTTAACGTCCCGAATGCAACCAGTGCTATGCTGCTTTTCTATCTTGCCTACTAGCACAGCATAAGGTCATCAACATAAACACTAGCACACTTACAAGTCAATATTTTTTTTTTGATTAAATTAGGGAAGTCCACGGAAACAAAAACTGAGAAATACGCAAAAGGTTGTTACCAGCACAAGTTATTTTTTAATTCGCTTCATGTATTAGAAATACTCAACATAGAAATTTCATAAAATTTTATGCAATAATTTAAACAATGTAAGCAATTTTGGATTTGGCCCTTATCGATATGAAAATCTATATTTGACCCTACTTTGAATGAAATTTGTTTCAGAGTCGTTTCTAGTCTCTTTGTGAAAATAATACCTGTAAATGATCATATTGTGAATACAGCTGATGAAGAGTTGTAATATTCATTGTCACACAATCAGCAGCACTGATTTGCTCTAAAGTGAGCAAATAACTGCTTAGTGGGCTTCTGCTTCAAGCAAAGATGTGAGGCTATTTTCTATTGGTAGAAATTAGTTGGAATGTGTTTAATGAAGAGCTATTTTAATTCGGTGCACCATTGTATTGCCGGGGAATGGTAGATGCACATAGGATGCAAAGCGACAAGACAGCGGCAAATATTGTCGTTTCTTGCCAGTTTCGGCTATTTGCTTATGTTGCTAAATGCAGAAAGCCGCTGCCAACAGGCTAAACTAAATGTAGTCTTTTATAAGTTATTTTGCGAGCTTTATGCACAAACTGCTTCGTCTGCTGCAGGCCTATGTTCCCAGTGTTTTTATCTTCTGGCTTCAGATTTTCCTGTGATCTCTTCATATCCTAGACAGTGATAAGGAAGTAGCTATGGAGAAGCAATAATTGAATTTACACTTGCAGTAGTCCACCCTATCATGCTAAAGCTGAGAAAGAAAGCTGTCAAGAATAAAATAGAATTGGCTCATTTCCATCTGCACATCAGTAGAATCTGGCTCATTTTTGATTTGGCACATGATTTCTGTGAAATTCCTGGTCTTTATTTATATCCTTACTGTGTCAAACCGTTTGCAAAAGTGAGATGTATATATGGTCTTTCAGTTACAGAAAAAAAAAAAAAGAAGAAGAAGAAGAAAATAACTAGTGTAGGTTTCTGAATTTCGCTTGCTTTGAAAAAAAAAAATCAAGTGTCGATGATAGTGTTGAAAAAATCCGGGAGCACTGCGGAATCTACACTGCAGAAATGTGAAAATCTAAGCGTTGCTGGTGCACACAATGCATCACGTTTGCTCTCATCATTATGAATTAAATGCACAGTCATTATCATTGCTAATGTCATCACTGCTAATTCCAACTTCATTGTCATCGCTACTGTAGACAAGGAGAATTTTGATGTGTGTTTCACGATCCCGAGCGTTGCACAGTTGGCTAAAGCGCTCGGATGGGGATGCGAGGGATAGAGGTTCGGCTCCCAGCGGAAACAGGATTTAAATTTTTTCTGATGGCATCATCATGACGTCATTTGATTGACAGCTATAGTGTGACCAAACAAACCAATGCCGACAGTATGAGCCATTAAAGATTTTCACCTTAAAATTGATGGGCCTGTACGAGGTAACGCTAGTGAACTCTTCCAAAAGCAATGCAATAAGTATTATGCTACGGCACAGTAAAGAAGGTGCACACTGAAAGATTATTTTCTCATGACCACTTTATAGGGACTCTATAAGCGATCGTTGCTTGCAGCCGCTTCAATTTTTCCTCTTCAGGCGGTGCATGCAAAGGAAGGCCCCCGTGCTCAACTGCTGGGGTTTCATCATGGCACAGCAAGGCAAATTTGTCGACCCTCTGTGGCTCAGAAGGAGGACTCCTCTGGGCACAAGTGGAGCCTGTGCAGAAATATCAGGCACTAATGTGTACCAATGCCATAGTCTGCCAGTGGGCCATTTAAAGGCAGGCGTCACGATGCAGGTAAGCCTGTTCAGTCATGTCTTCATTGCAGTAACTAGCTGTAATATGTTTTCCATATTCAGGGGAGTCCATTTCCAAATTAAAGCCTAACATCTCTGCTGCGAAAATTCCACAAGCTCTTTTATATTTTTTGAGTTGGTTTTTGGGAAAGGGTACTCAATGACCCACCTCATGAAAAACAGCTTTTCATCTGTAAAGAAACTTGGCACTTAAGTATGTGATGCAAGATTGTGTTAGCATGTGGCATTTTATAAATTTGTAGGAAAAAATTGTATCTAAAAACTGGCAACTGTAATTACATCTCATTATACAAAAAGAACAGAGGCACCTGTGTAGACCCGCATTGGTTATATTTTTAATTCTTGCTATCTTTTAGGGATCCTCAAGGAGACGGTGCACTTTGAGAACCTGCAGAAGATCACCATGGGTCATAAATATGTGATCTATAGTGATGCAGCCTACCCCCGATGGCCTCTACTCTACAAGCTGTTTGGAGGTGCCGTACTGCAGCCTCATCATGTTGCCTTCAACAAGGCAATGAGCAGTGTTAGGAAAGCTGTAGAGGAAGGGTTTGGCAGCATAGCACGGGATTTTGCTTTTATTGACTATTTCAAGAACCAAACTTTGAGATGGTAACAGGTAGGGCGCATGTATAAAGTTGCGCAATGAACTGCCGAACATCTTTGTACAGTTGTCATGTGCCGATGTACTTTGTCTTGTGTCTGCCTCAGTTAGTCAGTACCTTGTGCCTTTTCAGACATAAGTGTCGGCCTACGTCCTACGGTCAAAAAATTTGGAACATTTTTTTTTTTAGGCTTACTTTCTCAGTAAAATATAGACAAGCATGGCAAGCAGTGACCTTCATAGTTGAGGCATTTGTCAACAGTCACAGAATTAATCTCTGTTTTCCTTACAGCAATAATTGCAGCATGCAGTGGTGCATATCTTGTAAATAGGGTAAATGCACTAGGAAACTTGGACATCAGAAACAAGTGGACAGGAGGCTTGCAGACTCACAACTGGATTTACTAAGTAAAGATGACACATATAAAGTGCACAAAACCGCATGCTCAACGCTATACTTTTGCTTGCTGTATATATGTCCTCTTTCGGTTAGTAAAATACAGTTGTGAGCCTATGTGCGTCCATGTCCACTTCTGTTTCTGTTGTCCGTGTTTTCTAGAACAGTTACTCCATTTCCGAGATGAGCATCACTGCATGCAACAATGCTACCCAAAGATTTATGCTGTTCATTTGTTGATGCTGTTATGCCGAGATGCAGCTTTATGAATTTTTTTTTTATGCGAGATGCTGCAATATTTATCTCGATTGATTGCAGCAGTGCATGACTACTTTCTCGTTGTTCTCGTCTCATAGTGTTCAACATGACATGGTGTGTGCGTGGTGGCGTTTAGGGTGGCGTGTGATAGTGTTCGTGTTCAAATGCAGGGGTTTTTGCCTGAGTGTGCAGCGATATGACAGCTTCGGTTTGCCATCTCGCTACTTGGCGAACTGAAAGGACGCGATGACTTTGGTTCGGCGTTGTCTCCCATGCTCCTTTGACTGCGTGACCGTCTACCGGTGAACACCCGACAGCTGCGCTCCGGACCAACGGCTTCACTTGTTCCCAACGCTAACTTCGAATTGTTAGTGGCACGAGATGCTTGTGACTGCAAATATGCACTAGACCACCAGTCTGAACGCTGTACTTGAGTTGTGCTGCGTGGGCCGTCTCTAGTGTTTCACCCAAACGGTTGTGTGTGCATTTGTGTATTGTCTAGATTAAGGAAAGGTGGCATCTGAGTTATAAAAGTGTCTGTATGTGTGAAGTGCCATCTGCTTTGGCGAACCACCACAGCTTGTCTTTGTCAGGCCGTCTGACGGCTTCAGCGAGAACCTGTGCTACCAGATGCAAAAAGTGATGATGCCATTTTATGGTTTTTCACTTCATGCAGCTAATTTACAGCTCATATATTCATTGATCGCATGTGCTGGTAGAGTCATTATTCAGAGTTTTCTGTACACTACTGAGTTAATTGTACTCTCATTGAGCTGTCATGTTGTCGTCATGCCCGAGACGCTTTGCATTGTAGCCCCATCCAGTAGTGTAGCCAGAGCTCGAGTTTTACCAACGTTGGCATCAACGAATGCCGCAGATGCCCTCTCCCTCTGTTTCTGCACTCTTTTTTTTTTTTCATAAACTAAAGTCACCTTTGAATCTCCTAGATTTTAACCCTGCAAAACTGTGTCTAGTCAGGCCAAAGCTATCACGCATATTCTTCCTTTCTTTTTTTTGCAGCTGTGGGTTTCGTGGACCCTGAAAATCACTTCATGAGCCCTTATTTGAGAAACACTGACCTATGATATGCTTTTAGCAATTACCACTATGTGACGGGACATTTTGAATTTCTTTTGGTGAAGTGGTGACCACAGGCCACTAACAGTGTTTTCAACGTTGTAGCTGAGGCTCACTTGAGAGAGCACATATATTTTTTTTTCGAGTCATTGCATATGTTTACAATTCTAACAGTGCAAATATTTCTTAAAATATGCAATTTAAAATTAGTGTAATGCCCTTTGCAGATAATTTCGGACCTGTATTTGCAAAACTGTAGCCTTAGCTACTTATGCACCATAAAATGCAAGAACAGAAACACACCGACAGCATTTGTGTTGCAAAAATGTATTTGGGATTTATTTGGCAAAGTGAACATGGTCGAGAGAGTTTTGGACAAAATAAACTGGTGCTATCTGCAATGTGATATAGTGCCAACATAAATAACTTTCATTCTTTCATCAGCGCAATCAGCATCTTGTCAACTGATTGCCAAGATTTCACCAGCTGATCTTCACATGTCCATCTTCACACGGGGCAGTGTTCTTCACCATGTGCTGCATAAAAAATCCGTGTTGTATTCTTCTGCCTTCCTGGAATGAAAAGGTGCAGTGTTCACAGAAATTACTGTAAAATTAAAGCTGTTATGAGAAAGCTGGAGGTTGTTTAATATTGCTCTCCAGCTGGTATTGCAGTGAATAACTACGCACATGATTATTCATGAAATGTCTGGGCATATGGCATACCCCTATATCATGGCACAGAAGTGCAGCAGTCTCCTCTTGTGAATGCACCTATCGGGGGTGGAATTGCCGCTCCATTTGCTCCATTCTGCTCCCAAACTGCTTTTCCTGCTCTATCCTGCTCCAAAATGCAATATTGCTCCAAAACTGCTCCAAACTGGCTGTTTTAATGTTCTACCATCAAATTTAGTGCAACACGCAAACAATGTCTTTGCACTAGTGGCAAAGATATAACGCATCTAGCACTGGCCTTAATACAAATGAAATTTTTGTAAGGGAAGGAAGCATGTGGCATAATAAATATTTGTTTGCAGGTAAATTTAATATGAGTCACTGGCGATTGGAGATAATTGCAAAAAAAAATGCACTGTGCATGTGCCGTAGCACTTCCTCTCAGCTTTTTGAATCGCCGGTGGAGGGAGAAGCAAGAGCAGCAAGCGAAGCAGATAGGCGCAAACTACTATGAGTCGTTCGGAAGGAAACTTGTCCGACTGGAAAAACCACATGAGTTATTCTAATGGTTGTGGTCTAAGAACAAGCAGGCACTTATCGAGCCTCTTTTTCAGTAACAAGCTTGTCGGACCTACGGCAGACAAAATCATACTTGAATCGTTATCGGTTGGTACACCAAAGATGTCACTCACTAGGAAGCGTCTCAAGAGTGTTGGAAAGCCATACAGGGCCTATTGCCAAGATTTAAAAAATGAGCCCCAGCATTGCTCAAGCAAATGATAAAACTATTGGAAGGAGGTAGTGAAGTAAAAATGCTAAGGCTACCCTTCAGTGCTATCTACATTTCCTGAAGGCACTACTGACCACTGCTCAGGAATTTATCAGCACAGGCATAGGATCAAAAAGGGATATGCACAAGATAGAGAGCAGAAATGTCATGTCCATTAATCTGAGCTCCATATTAGTGGCATTGCTTGAGTGCATTGAAGTGGTAAACTCGACATTTGAATCTGTCAGGTCAGAATAGGCAACTGCGTTAGGTCACAAGGTCACACTAGGTGTTCAGTTATAAAGCACACCAGCAAGCATTTTGTTTGCTGCTAGTCTGTTCCAAGTTGTTGGCCGTTGTCTTGTCAGAAATGAGTGCGAAGTTGGAGACGCATTGAACTTGCATAAAAAGGAAGAGCTCATCTTTTTCTGTCAGAAAGAAAAAAACAAATACTACAATTATCAGAGGCATTTGACCTTAGGAACTTGCTTCAAAACATAATTCAAATGCTCCAAAACTCTTGTCTCATTGCTCCAAAGCTGCTCCAAAACTCTTGTCTCGCTGCTCCTAAAGCTGCTTCAAAATGCTTGAGCCTGCTTCCACCCCTGACCTATGTATCAGACCCATTGATGACTGTCTTTAGTGGTAATGGCACATACCCACGGCGGGTAAAAAGGCCATGGTATATAGCAAGTACAAAAGGTTCATGGACAAGCAATTGAGTATTTTGATAATTACGAATCTTAAACTAGAATTTCATGAAAAAAAAAAAGAAAGGAAAAGAAAAGGCAGTGAATTCTCATTGTAGCAATCTACCTGGTGTGATTATATAGTTGTGAACAGAATTGCACACAGGTTGTAGGGTATATCCCTTGGCACTTGCCCCGAAGGAGAGGAGAATAAACACAAATAGCATGCCTGAGTAATCACCATTTGAACGATCTAACAGTCACTAACAGTGTTTCACAAGGATGCCTGCTTTGGCCACTGTTGTTGAAAGTGTTCATCAAAGACATTGCCCACATCGACATATCCATTAAATTTGTCGTACATATATAGGGTGGATCTGGTACATATGATATGGGCGTGTCCAGAAATCTAAAATATAAATCGAGAGACAAAAAATAATTTTGGGAAACTACTGTCGAGCTCACGCCCTGAAACTCTGCTAGGTCTAATCCGACTAGCTGACGTCGCCCATGTCCAAGGACTCCAGGCCGTCATCTTTGCGGATAAGTTGACACCTATCTTGCGCCTGTTGGATATTTATTAGTTTTGCCACCACCACATGCAGATAACTGTTCTATTATGACCGGCACAGATGCAGACACGTTGACAAAGCAAAGCAAAGCCTTCCTGTTAACATTATTGTTGTGGCTTCAATCAAACAAACTTAATATAAATTGTTCAAAGACAACGCTAGTTATTTTCCCAGAAAGAAATTTTCTTTTTAATCGTGCTGTCAGCAATGAGAGCCGGAACATTACAATTGTAGGCTCGCAGAGAATACTAAGTGTCACGTTAAACAGCAATCTGTACTAGGACTTGCCTGTTGCTGGCATATGCAAAAGATTTTCCATGGTATTTGATGTTATTTTATGTCAGTGAACGCTCCTTCTGATGCACATTGAAAACAAATTGAATCATTTTTTCACATCAACCAATGCATTAAGACCACAGTGGAGGGTGGAGTAAACAATATAATTTTGCCATCCTTTTCTTGAGGATAAATAAAATTCACCAAATGGGTAATTGCAGTAGAAATGTCTCTATAAAATATTACTTCTGAGCTTTTGCATTGATTATGCACATTATGCTCTTAGGTCATGGTGCAATGACCTAAGAGCTGGAAATGCATCACACGTCCAGGCAAACATCACACAAAAGTGTGAAGCCGCAAAAAGAAAAAGCATGTGGGAACTTCCCACGCTTTGCCCGATGATGAATACATTCTGGAGAGGGGTGCCTGAGGGCACACCACACAGGAAGATACGATGGCTGTTTGGGAGAAGGGACATGGCCATAAAACCATTACACTGATCCATTAGTTGAGTTCTACAGATGCTGTTTTGATCCGCTGTATGTGACATCAGACATGCCCTGTGTTTTTCTGGCAGACAGACTCCTTGTTCGACTATTGCAATGCTATCGAAGTGAAAAAGGAAGTTTCTATGTCTCCTCGCCTGTTCCCAAGGTATGACTGCAAGAACATTGCTTACCAATACTGTTTGATTGACTGGCTGATTGACCCAGAGAGATGTGCCGTGTTTTATTGGCCAAAGTTCTGTGAGAGGGCTGGATTGATTGTTTAAAGGCTTCTTGTGGAGTAAAAAAATACTGGCCCTGGGCAAGAGGCTCAATAGTCTATCATTGCTATGAACTTGCTTTTGACCTTTTGCTGTTAAGACCTTTGAAGTATGTACATAAGTCTGCAGAAGTGCAATCAAATTTCATTGTTTTTGTTCTCTCATCTTCGAAATGTCATTCTTCTCTCAAACCGAAGACTCAGTCATGCCACCAAATGGAGTGTAGGTTCAAAACAGTCTGAGACAAGCATAACAATACACAAAGCATTGCGATGGTCTCGTGAGTGTGCACCATGAACATGAAAATTTGTGAATAATTTGTTTTCCTACTCATTTATTTCATTTATCGCTGCTTTCATAGACCATTGCATTTTGTATAATGCACTGTTGCTGCTGCTGGTCCGTGCATAGATTTGGCATGAATGCAAAAGCTAACGACTAGGTTCTAGTGCAGTTGTACTAAGCAGTCTTGAGTTTTAAACTACAGTAAGTTGCTAGGGCATTGAGATAAATAAAACTTTTTACAAATTGGTGCTGCTCAAAATAACGTAAATATGTCCTCACCCCTCAGGGGCACTGACTGCAGGCTTGGTGTTGACAGCAGCGGCTCCACACTGTGCAGACTTGTGGCTGTGCCATGGAAGCAAGCAAACAAATGAAAGAAATAATTATTTCTGCAGCCATGAGATCTTGGGCTGTTTTCCGGTGCATAACAACATGCACGAACTTACTTTAGCACTCTGGCTAGACCTTGTACACAGCAGTAAGAGAATCAAGACTGAGCATTGCAGTGCTTTGTAAATAGCTGTAACATGTTCAACAAGAACATTGAAGAAAGTAATATAAGAAGTGTTGTCGCTTACTATTCTGGGAGTTGTAATGATTGCTTTCATCATCATGAGTCTCTCTGGGCACCATGTCATTCAGGCACTTGCAGGCTCATTTTCATCTGAAAGGGAATAACCATATGAGACACAGATGATTGGTAATTAACTTGCCAACATAATACAGGATGTAATTGTGCAGCTGAAAGTTGCGCCAGGACACTAGAAAAGTGCCACGACGCAGACACTGTTGCCTTCATTCAATGCAATGGTCCTTAACAAGGATCCTTTTTTAAGTTTCAGGTGTTTTTATAACACAATGAGCAAACCAGTTCAGCCTCTGCGACTTGTAAATGCTAATAGGACTTCCAGTGCCTGAATGTTTTGTCCAACAGCATAAAATATTGGCGCACTTCATTTCACGTGCTGACACAGGGACACAAGTTCACAAGCTTGGGGCAAAAAAAAATAATAATAAAATAAATGACCTCTTGCAGTATTTGGCTTTGGCACTGCATTCAGCATGTGCTGTTAGTTAATGGTGCCAGACAATTGTCTGAGAAGATAAATTAAATCATCTTGCAAACAATTTTCATTTATTGTGGCTCCTGGTGGCTGTGCACATTTACATGCACATGTAAACAAAAGCAGCTACACGACGTGTATTATATTATGCAACTCGAGCCATGCTTAGCAAAAATGCTGAAATATCATGTATGTAATTCGCACAACCTAAGTGGCTTTTTACTTTGCGCTGCTATTCCCCAGCAATCGACTAGGCGGTGTTCAGACGGGCGGGCCGTATGTATCGTGTGAAAGCATCATCCACCATCACTCCTACTCGGAGCGCACGCGATCGGCAGGCGCCGAGTCACTGCCATTCCGAGCTACTCGAAAGTGCCGTTTTCGTCACATATGATAACTAATTGTTCCGCTCGGACAGTCCGCTGTCCAGTCCGATCGTCTGAACAGAGAAGGTAGTGAGTAGTGACTTACCAGAATCTTTTTTTTTTTCTGACGCTGGATGGCTTGCAAAGGCCTTTGCGAACGCCCTTATTGCGCAGCGGAGCGAGCGCTCGTTCGCCGTCGGCGGATCCCTAGAAATCGTTGCAACTTCTTTCGACGGCGCCTTCTCCCTGCGCTGTACAGTGTACAGGATGGTGGCGATCTCGAGCTACTTGCTGGTCGTCCGCCGCACTGAAACGCTTGCGCATGATGTTTTCTTGGCACGGGCCGGGGCAAGGGTATTACAGCATTTGATGACGCCAATGTGAAAACGGGAGAACTATGTGGCCCGTTGCGCACAGCAGCACTCTACAAGCACTCGTAGCACCACCCCATCGGCGCTTGGCTTGGCTGCTGAAATCTCGTGAGATCTCGCGAGATTACGGCAAGCTGGACGTCACGCGGCATACGTCTCCGGAGTACGTCTCCAGCGCCTGTACGTATCGGTAGTTTTCACGCATGCGCAGTAGGCGTCCGATACGTCTACGTCTGTACGTCTCCGGGAGACGTAATACGTCTCCGGTAAGCTAAATCTCTCTAATAGAACCCTTTTCGTTAACGTCCACGTTTCAGCCCCATAGGTCAATACCGGTAGGATGCAGCTGTTATACAATTTCCTCTTGAGTGATACCGGTAATCTGCTTGTCATAACGTTCGAGTACCTTCCAAATGCGCTCCATCACAATCGTATTCTCCTAGCTATTTCTCTTTCGTGGTCCGGATCTGCGGTCACTACCTGGGCTAAGTATACATATTCGTCTACCACTTCCAAGGCTTCACTACCTATTTCAAACTGTTGCTCCTTTCCCAGACTGTTCAGCATTACCTTAGTCTTCTGCGTATTAATATTTAAGCCTACCTTTCTGCTTCTCTTGTCTAAATCATTTATCATTAGTTGCAGTTGGTCCCCTGAGTTAACAAGGCAATGTAATCAGCAATCGTTGATTACTGAGATATTCTCCATCGCTTCTGATGCCTAACTTTCATGCCTTTGAATACACTCCGACTCTCTAAGCAAGCTGTAAACAGCACAGGGGAGAATGTGTCTCCTTGCTTAACACCTTTCCTAATTGGAATTTTATCACTTTCTTTATGCAGAACTGTTGTTGCTGTATTGATATCTTTCAGTACTTTCACATATGCCTCACCTACATCCTGATCTCGCAATGCCTGCATGACTGCTGAGGTTTCGACCGAATCAAATGCTTTCTCGTAGTCAATGAATGCTGTGTGTAGAGGCTGATTACATTCCGAGTACTTTTCTATTACCTGGATTATAGTGTGGATATGATCAATGATAGAGTACCCTTTCCGAAATCCTTCTTGATCATTTGCTTGATTGAAGTCTAAGGTTGCCCTGATCCTATTAGCGATGACCTTGGTAAATAAATACCTTGTACGTAACTGATAGTAAGCTGATTGGTCTGTAATTTTTCAAGTCCTTAGGGTCGCCTTTCTTAGGAATATGAAATAACGTTAGCGTTCTTCCATGATTCCGGTACTTCCGATGTCTTCAGGCATTGCGTGTACAGGGTGGCCAGTTTTTCTAGCTCGATATCCCCCCGTCCATTAACAAATCTGTAATTACCTGGTACTCCCCAGCTGCTTTCTCTCTTTTCACGGATTCTAATGCTTTAGTAACCTCGTCATTCGTTACTGGCGGGACATCTGATTACTCTTCATTATAGCCAATTTAATTCTTGCCCTGACTACTATAACTGCTGTAGAGGTCCGTATAGAACTCCTCGGCTACCTTGATTATCTTGTCCATGTTAGTAATGACATTGCCCGCCTTGTTCCTCAGCGCATACATCTGGTTTTTGCCTACTCCTAATTTTCTCTTTGCCGCTTTCAGGCTACTACCGCTCTTCAGGACATGCTAAATTTTCCCGATGTTTTACTTCCTTATGTCGGCCACCTTGCGCCTATTGATTTGCTTTGATTTGCTCTGCCAGTTCTATCCCATCGGCTGGATTGGAGGCTTTCATACTTTGGCGCTTCCTAATCAAATCTTTCGTCTCCTTAGACAGTTTACCGGTATCCTCTCTAGCAATTCTACCGCCTACTTCTACCACGCACTCAGTAATAATATCTCCGCAATTATTGTTATTGCTGCAAGGCTAAGGTCGGCTTCCTCGGTTAGGACTAAGTATCTATTCTCCTGCTAGAGCCTGAATTCTTCCATTTTTCCCCTTGTCGCTAATTCGTTGATTGGCTTCTTCCTCACTAATCTGTTTCGCTCCCTTTTCAAATCCAGATTAATTCGAGTCCTTAACATCCTGTGGTCACTGCATCACACCTTTCCGATTAGCTCTACATCCTGCATAATGCTGGGTTTCGAGCACAGTATGAAATCGATTTCATTTTTGGTCTCCCCGTTAGGGATTCTCCATGTCCACTTCCGGTTTTTCCGTTTGCTGAAGAAGGTATTCATGATTCGTAAGTTATTGCGTTCAGCAAACTCAACTAGGAACTCCCCCCTGTTATTTCTTATTCCATAGTCGCCTACTGCCTAGTCTCCAACTTGCTTTCTACCTACCTTGGCACTGAAGTCGCCCATCAGTACAGTATAATGGGTTTTTACTTTCCCCATTGCCGATTCTACATCTTCATAGAAGCGTTCCACTACCTGGTCATCATAACTACATGCAGGTTCGTATGCTTGTACAGCCTTCAACTTGTACCTCTTATTTAGTTTAATTACGATGCCGGCTACCCAATCAATAATGCTATAAAATTCATCTATATTACAACCTATATCCTTATTGATAAGTAAACCTGCTCATAGTTCTCGCCTCTTCGGTAAACCTCTATAACACAGTACAGCCCGCCCTTCAGTACAGTATATGCCTCATTCGGCCTCCTCACCTCACTAAACCCTATGACGTCCGATTGCATACCCGCTACTTCCTCTAACAGCACTGCTAAACTAGCCTCTCTAGCTAGGGTTCTAGTATTAAACGTTGCCAGGGTCAGTTTTCCAATGGCGGCCTGTCCTCGGAGCCAGAAATTCTTAGCACCCCCTACTGTGTCACAAGTCTGACCGCCGCCGTGATCAGTTGCTCCACAGCCGCTGGTGACCGAGGGCCAGGGTTTTGTATCATGGGAGCTTGTGGCCAATTACTGCACCAGAGTGGCCAACTCTTGTTCTGGTGAGGGAGTACATTGCCGGAGGTGTTCACCGGCATCAAGTCACACCCCCAAAGCTATTCTATGCAATTCTATCAACACGCGTGTGTGTGTGTGTGTGTGTGTGTTTTTTTTAAATCCGGTGAAGAATTGCGCGGCACCGGGATTCGAGCCACGGTCTTCTTGCATGCGAGGCGGATGCCACTACGCCACCGCGGCACCATCGGTGCACTATGGGTGAAATGAATAGGTAGATTACTTTAAAAGCGTTTCTTTAAGGCCTGTTTTTCAACCGCATGACCTGGTTCTGAGACGTCTCGCATTCTTTGTGGAAACGAAAGAGCCGATTTCGCCCTTTTTTGTGGTGGTGGTAGTGGCTGAAGTTTTTTTTTTTTTTTTTTTTTTTTATAAATAATCGAAAAGAAAGAAAAGAGTAAACTCGGAAATGTTGCCAGTTGACAAAGACGGCTTGGAGAGGTATCGAAAGGGTGAATAAAGGGGTGGAGGATTCTCTGGCGTCTCGAACCCTGCTTTGTGAGTTTGTGATTGCTCTGAAATCAACAGTATACAGTGTGCGACGGACGCGACCGACTCACATGCGCGAACGTGCCCTAAAGGAACAGGCCTTTTTAGTTCTAAAACAACCGAGAAAAGATCGAGGAATGACCTTTTTGTTGGAAAACATGCTTTGGTAAGAGGCTTATACATATTTCGGCAAATTAGCCAATAACGAAAATATGGCGCATTACAAAAGCGCGTCTATGGCTGGATGGACACGACTCGCACGGAGCACTTTTTTCGCCTCGCGGGTTTCATGAGTGCAAACCAACTATGATCATGAATGAAGCTCAATTATTTAAAAAGAACATAAATGAAAGACGAACGTACAGTACACCTACCTCCCTAGCCGGTTATGTCGCCTGCAGTGCAAGGCGCATGAGTCGGCTAGCGTTTGTGCCTCTGAAGAACGTCTTTCAGATTGCATATGGGAACATCTGATTTAGTAAGGTAGTAATATAAAAACAAAACCGTATATAGATCCCATACTACAGCCCTAAACGATGATCAACGAGCGAGCCGCTTTGTTTGACTGTGGTAATAATACTTTTGGATATTTTAAACATAATATATACAATATACATAGCGGACGTAGCTCGAGATGGAGTTCCTGCACTGTTTTCGTTCACGTGGGAAGCGCATTTCATAATCAATAGTTACTCATCGCTGACTGTCGTTTGCTGTGCAGTGCAGACGTGAATAAAAAGCATCTCGCATTTACGTTTCCTTCATGTAAATATCTGCGGCAGGTTGCCCAATCATCAAGACGGAATGCAGGCGGTATGTCGCAGTGCGTCCAGGGTTACAACTTACCAGATGGGTTCGAGCACTCACCGCTTAAAGGTGTTCAAAAAGTAGCCAAAATGTAGCCAAATTTAAAAATGTCATGTAGCTCAAAAATAGCCCAAAATAAATGTTTAAAATAAGCAGAAAACTAAATACGAATAACATCTCTCTCTTTCCGCTTCCTCCTGAATCACTTCATTTTGCTATTCTCTCCCTCTTCCTTGGATGCTGCCATGAGTGCAGCTGTCTGCTTGTTTTTTTTTTTTTTTGCAACATGTGAAATGTGCTTTAGTACTAGAAATAATAATCAGAAGGATGTGAAGGAAACCGAACGCAGGTAATTATATGCGAGAAAAGGCTGCCATTTCGCTTTTTTTTTTTTAAGACGTGAGGTCACTGGAATCATCTTTGGTCGCACAGGCTAGCCAGCCTGATTTCGCATTGTATACGCAGAAACCGGGTGTCGATAAGCGAATTTCACTGCTGTTACTGGACCCCGTGAAAACGTTGGTGAAAACTCTATCTGTTGAGAAGGTTGCACCCTGTGAAAGGGTAAGGTGGGGAATTTCCATAAAATCAGCCCTTTCAAAAGGGCAAGACACGAGGTATCAGAATTTACTCGTTTCCTCCATCAAGTGGAACTGTGGGCGAGTTGCTTGTTTTTCGAAGCCCTCGTTTAGTCATCCTCTGTGTCCCTGACCCTACATCCTAGATGTAATGGGAAGGAAGAGTTCCAAGGGAGCTGCTAACATTTCTCTGTGTCGGCTGAATGTGCCATGGCTCAAGAAGCACTCGCGAGGCCGCGACTCTGCGTCCGGTGCAATGATTCCGACAAAGTTAACCTTGCGGAGGCATGAAAGCGACAGAATGCGGGTCGAGTTGAATATTTGAGAGAAAAGCCGAGTTTTCAAAAAGGAAACATGTGACTGGCCCTCAACTCTCTTCCTCTAGGTGTTTACCTTTCCCTCTTGACGAGCTTATGTAAACCTCGCTACCCTTGTTCGCTCTTTGATCCCTGTGCATTGGTTTGGCATCCGCTTTGTGCTGCTCTCTCTGGTGTAAACAGTGTGATGTCAAAGCTCAGAGAAGTGGTGTTTTGACATCCTCCTCGCCCGATGCGATGGTCTATACGCGCTTCCGCCAATATTAGTCTTTCTTACCCTGTTCAGAGCCACCTCCGTACAGTACGCGTTTTGTCCATCTGTCCAAAAACACCAGGGCCCGCTTGCACGAAGCATTTAAGTCTAGTCTTATTTTGATCTTCAGGCTTAATCAAATCTTATTGGAGTCTAAACGTTCCCTAGCCGATAAGACGCTTGCACGAAACAAACTAGACTGGAATAAGACAGAAACTTAAGACTGGAATAAGACTGGAACCTAGGCTGCCTCGAGCAGTCTTATCCCAGTCTTATAGTCAGTCCAACATGGCTGCCCTGCGCTTGGTCTGTCTCGAGATGCTCGCCGAACTCTTGTTGCGCCGCGAACGTGTGTTCCGTGACAGGACGAATCCTCTCGATGCGTTCAGCGAGGTGCAGCTGCAGCGGCGTCTACGCTTCAGGCGGGGCGGCATAGCCTTTATTGCCGACATGCTTCGCCCTGAAATCGAACGCCCGACGCGCCGGAGCGGTGCTTTGAGCGCCGAGCTGCAGGTGATGCTGGCGCTCAAATTTTTTGCCTCCGGATGTTTCCTGATTACTGCCGGAGAAATGATCGGGGCCGACGAATCAACAGCAAGCCGCACAGTACGTCGAGTTGCTCTCGCCCTCGTCCACCGCAGCAAAGACTGGATCCGGTAAGCCTTATCTGTTTTCCCCGCTTGCTTATCTTTACACGGCGCGTTAGCTTACGCGGCTTAACAGCCGCGCGGTCGGAGCAGCTGAGCATGCGCGCTGTGCGTAGGATCTCTCAAGTGTGTATATATGTAGTATGAACCTATATACTGGACGCGCAGAGTAACGCGAAGGTATCACTCACCGTGCGGCCGACGTGTTTTTCGTCATATGTGCGTGCGCGAGGGTGTGCAAGCCTGCGCATGACATCGACGGGGAACTAAAGATCACTACGCTCTTTCTTTTTATTTATTTACTTATATATATATATATATATATATATATATATATATATATATATATATATATATATATATATATATATATATATATATATATATATATATATATATATATATATATATATTTTTTTTTTTTCAGTTGGCCGTCGCAGAACGAGCTGCGAGAAGTACAAGGTGATTTCTACGCGGTCGCCAGCTTTCCGCGCGTCGTGGGTGCGATCGATGGCACTCATGTGCGGATACAGGCACCAGTAGAACATGAGGAGGCCTATGTCAACCGACACTTTTATCATTCTATAAACGTCCAGCTGGTGGTTGACAGCCCCTGCCGCATCACCGACGTCGTCTCGCGGTGGCCGGGTGGCACTCACGACGCGCGGATGCTGGCGAGCAGCAGTGTCACCGAACGCTTCGAGAGCGGTGTTTACACCGGGGTGCTGCTTGGAGACAGCGGGTACCCGTGCAGGCCCTGGCTAATGACGCCGTTCCGGACAGCGGACACGCCAGGGAAAAGGCGCTACAACGCAGCACATGGCACTACAAGGTCGATTGTAGAGAGGTAAGTTTAGCGCTTTTGTCAAAGTAAATATAGCTGTCAATGTTTTCGCACTATTGCGTATACGCAGTCTGAGGACGTAATGAACTTCACAAGATGATCTTCGAAATAACAAGCACGTCTGCCGTTATGTACGCGATCGACATCTCATGTAGTCGGTCATACTGCCATGGAACAAAACAATGACATTAGGGGAGCATTATTGGTTCGATTTTTTGTTTGTATTCTGATTTGCTTTTCATACACTGAGACATTAGAACAGACTCAGTGAAATGCTCTCTTAGCCTGCAGACTATATATAGGTCCACCATATTTTGTACATATTACTAGATTTCATTTCATTCAATTAGCAATCATTTTATCTGGAAGGGTGCTCATCTCTCATTAACCTTGAGTGCACTGTACTTTTAGTGTTTTGATGGGATATTTTGTCAATCAAAAATGCATTATTGAGTGGAAAACACAACTTTCTAAATGTTACTGCAAAGTGTACAGTATACATTTAACAGCTGAGAATGCACATATCCTGAGGCAGATGCATGCATCAGTGTTTGAAATGTATTGTTGTTCCAGCATGTCTGTGGCAGTTCAGGGCAGCACTTTGCTTGTGCAGGACAATTGGGCAGCTGAAGCGGCTCTTCCATTGCCTACATGGGGAGCTCCGAATGGCACCTCATCGGTGCTCGGCAATCATTGTCGCCTGCTGTGTGCTGCACAACATTGCCAAAGAACACGCATGCAGTAGCGATGAAGATTGCCTTCTACCACCAGAGGTGCCAGTCTGCCCCAGTGACATGACCGATGATGGCAACACGGTTCGTAATGCACTGGTGCAGCAACACTTTTCTCGCTGTAAGTATCAAATTATTTTGTAATTTCTAAAGTAAATATTTTTATCCCCTGTATTATCAGTCACATCTTGCCCTGGAGTGTACAAATGCTTCTGCTTACTGAGCAATTATTTTGATATAACTGTAAGAAAACAATTACAGTTCAAAGCAAGACAATTTATTTCAGTTGTGTACAGAGACATTACTAAAATTCAAAAGGTAACACCAGCAAAAAGAAAACAGTGTTCACAAAAAGCGCATCAATATGCTTACTACTTGCTAGCCTTTTCTATAAGCATATTAACATTTCGCCCAAAAGTTGATTGAGTATTTCAACCTTATTCTGCACGCTTTGAGTAGTGTGTGTTGCCAGGACAGCACAAGTTGGGGAGGAATTTCGGCACATGGAAGCACATCATGCATGCAGGGTAAACCCGCATAGTTTATCACTGCATGTTGGTCCCAAAAGTGGTGGCAACAAGGGAACACACATCACTTACAGTTATGTCACTGAATTAACAGTGAGGAATTTCGGCACATGGAAGCACATCATGCATGCAGGGTAAACCCGCATAGTTTATCACTGCATGTTGGTCCAAAAAGTGGTGGCAACAAGGGAACACACATCACTTACAGTTATGTCACTGAATTAACAGTGAGGAATTTCGGCACATGGAAGCACATCATGCATGCAGGGTAAACCCGCATTGTTTATCACTGCATGTTGGTCCAAAAAGTGGTGGCAACAAGGGAACACACATCACTTACAGTTATGTCACTGAATTAACAGTGAGGAATTTCGGCACATGGAAGCACATCATGCATGCCGGGTAAACCCGCATAGTTTATCACTGCATGTTGGTCCAAAAAGTGGTGGCAACAAGGGAACACACATCACTTACAGTTATGTCACTGAATTAACAGTGAGGAATTTCGGCACATGGAAGCACATCATGCATGCAGGGTAAACCCGCATAGTTTATCACTGCATGTTGGTCCAAAAAGTGGTGGCAACAAGGGAACACACATCACTTACAGTTATGTCACTGAATTAACAGTGAGGAATTTCGGCACATGGAAGCACATTATGCATGCAGGGTAAACCCGCATAGTTTATCACTGCATGTTGGTCCAAAAAGTGGTGGCAACAAGGGAACACACATCACTTACAGTTATGTCACTGAATTAACAGTGAGGAATTTTGGCACATGGAAGCATGTCATGCGTGCTGGGCAAATCTGTATAGCTGATCACTGCAGGTTAGTCCAAAAAGTGGTTGCCAAAAGGAAACTCATATCGCTTATGTCACTGAATTAATATGAGACCTATGCATCTATATCACTGTCTATAAAATCTATGATGACATTTTTCAGCTAAATGCAAGAGGCAAGATGTTACAAGCAATGTGAATGCACCAACATGCATGTTTCTTGCCCCAGGCTACACTGATTTCCAGTCTATTATCCCGTATTTATTCATCATAATCAATGATAATCTAGCAGGAGGTGGATAGAAACATGTTTTCTAATTGTGCACACAGGAAAAACTTAACATGCTAGGGACAAAAGAAGAGAAAGTAATGCAACAGCTGGACAGCATAATGTCAAAATTCTTCTGCTTCTTAGCACTTCACGTTGGTACAGTATTCTGAACTTCAGTAGGAAAGATGATTGTGCTTTGTTGTTAAAGGAGTGTAGACTTCTATATTGATTGTTTTATTATTTGCAGCAGCATGAAAGAACTTTCTATACACAGATCGGCACATGGTATTTGCTATGAGTGCCAATATTTTTTATCCAATTTCTTCTCTTACTGTTCCTGCCTCTGTTTCAGCAGTATAGTGACAGCAGTGATTTCATACCACCACATAAGTCACATGAGGTATGGAAAACTGTGATACAATTGCTGTTTCTTCACTCGCCTCGATTTTAGCTTTTGAGGCATGCTGGCTTTAATAGTTAACCAAGATGGATGAGGGAACAATTATTTATATTTTTTCACGACTCATGAGATCTATACAAAATTTTGTCATCGCAGTCATCACTTGTTTAAGTGTGGAATTATGATACACAAAAACATCCCATGAACCAAGGCTGAAAGTGCACACTTGAGCAGCACAAAAAAAAAAGAGAGAGAATGGCTGCATCAGGACTAGGCACATATCCGTGAAGGTTTTTTTACAGCAGTGTGAAAACTACACATATCACAGTCTAGGAAAAGGAAAGGCACAGAATATAATGCTGCTGTGCTTTGCTTTTACATGTTGAACACCATATATGTAATAACATTTTTAAAAATCTTCACCTATAAACCTTGCAGGTACCTATGCTTATAAGTTATGCTGACTGAAAAAAAAATATATATATAATAAAATGCAGGGTAATTATAAGTGCAGATAGGGCTGAAATTTGAGAAGAATGTGAGGATCTAGGTAGAACGAGAGGAAGAAGATGGTTTACACAGTATGAAGGAGCACTGAACAAGAGAAAAGGGAGGATGCCTCAGTTCGCAGGTCGACCCAACGTTTCGACAAGTGGGCTTTTCTTCGTCTGGATAAAGCGATCATCACTGACAGGGGTTTATATACAACTTTCGTTTCGACAAGCGGGCTTGTCTTCATCTGGGTAAAGCAATCATCACTGGCAGGGGTTTAAATACACTTTTTCTTCAAAAAAAGTGTTTTTAAACCCCTGTCAGTGATGATCGCTTTATCCAGCCGAAGACAAGCCCACTTGTCGAAATGTTGGGTCGACCTGCAAATTGAGGCATCCTCCGTTTACTCTTGTTCAGTGCTCCTTCATAAGGAGATTGTGAGGCCACTTAGTTGCTTTCCTCATCTTCGGAAATTGTGCTTTTCTTTTCTTTGAGCTCCAACTCAAGTTTCTTTAGCTCAAGCTTGCGACGCTTCTTCTCGAGCTCCAGCAGCTCCACTTCCAGTTGTCCCTTGCGTTGCTGCGTTCTCATTTGAGCTTGTGTTGCTGCTAATACTGCATCAGCAACAGCCCCATATTTATTAACAACAGACACAGCAGCATTGCACAGTGTCTTCAATCCTTCAGCTGCACTTGACACTTGTGCAGCTGCTTCTGCGGCAGCTCCTGCTGCGCTCTCTTCCATATTTGTCACCGTCTTTCTGGCTTGCAGGACTGCCAGTTCCAACTCGGCGTTCCTGCGGTTCAGCTCTATAGCATTTTCAAGGTGTTGCGCTTGCTGGGCTGGCCTTGAGAGGCGTGGAGCAGGTAGTCTCCCTGCTGATGCTGCTGCTGCTGCTGTTGTTGCTGCTGCTGTTGCTGCTGCTGCTGTTGCTGTTGTTGCTGCTGGTGCTGCGGCTGCTGCTGCTGATGCTTGTGGTGGTGCTGCTGATGGCTGTGCTGTGGTGGCAACCATTGCTGGTCGCACCACTGTTGTTCTTTCCATGGCACTCTCATCATTCGAATTGTGCAAGTCCACTTCATTTATATCTACAGAGCTTGTAGGGCTTCCTTGTCCGTTTAGTGAACCGAATGAGTAAAAAAAACTTTCTTCAATGGCATCTGCTGGTGGCTGGAAGTCAGCATATAACTCTGTTGTACTGCTGTCATTCTGCGCATCTTCTTCTGGCTCATCAGCAGTGCCTGGCATAGGTTCATTGCAGCCATCTTCACCGAGCCTGTGTTAATGATTTGACCATTAGTGATCCTGTAGAATTAGTCAACCACTCGCGAGAATGTCACAGGTGTGCACATGCATTCTTGCTTTACATGATTCTTTTGAGTCATTTTAGTGTGTCTTTACCAAACATCACATTCAAAATTCTTATGCCACACGATTCCCACACAACTCTTCGCTCTAGTGGCAAACGTGAGGCCAGAATGACCGCAGTGCACTGCACTCACAGAATCGCCATACTTACTCGTCTAGATTCACCGCGTCAGGTATTCCCTCTAGCATTGGATTATCGGCGCCAACAACATCCCTAACAGCCTCCAGCAGGGCAGGAAGCTCGTGGTCGTTGCGTCCAGCACCTGCACACATTAAAAAAAAATCAATTAGAATTCATCTAGCATTGCTTTAGAATTCCTAGAACTACAAGATATGCATCACAATGAAATACCACGTTCAGCTGTCATCGCCAGCAACAAAAGTTCTGTACTGGACACTCCTGTGCAGCACAAGTAGCAGTAACTAATTACAAACTTCGGTGGTGACACAAATAGAACAAATACTAAATCATAGAGGTTCATGTTCATTGAGTAGTGCGGGAAAATGCCTTTGTTACACTGGGAACACAGTAGTCCTTTTTTTGTGGAAAAGAAAAGTAAACATAATTGGTTTATAGAATAAGCCTGTTTTTTTTTCTTTCTGATTTTGTAATGTTTGTGTATGCTATGAAGTGCTATTTATTGTGTAACTTTTTTTTTCTGCAATTCTAGCTAGAATGGCAGCCCTTGGATTATTGTCTTGATTTTGTTGTTTGCTGTGTTGCAGAAATGACTTTTTGCTTATTTTGACTAAGTTCAATAAATGGCAAGTTTTGAAAGCCATCAAATCGCCAAATTTCTGTTTTCTCTTCTTACTGATTGTGTTGAAAACACAAACAAGAAAAATGCACGGGACGCAAATATTTTGCAGTTGTTGAAATGCACGCAACAAAATGAAACTGGACGGATGTGGATTTTCCTTCCATCGTCGCGCTGTTGTCCATCATCGTATAGTCTGCGTCACTCTTGTGTACAGCGCTCGATGGGCGCACTTCCCTGCATAAACTCATCACAGTTTCTATTTTTTAGAAGCAGCGCTTGGGGGGGGGGGGGGGGTGCGGAATTAGATTCACACAGACCTGCGAAGAATGTGAGCGCAAGCACTTTGTGCAGAAAACATGCGCTGCTTTCTAATTTTAGTCTCTATGGCGGGATGAGCACTGCCAGAACGCTCTACACAAGGGTGACTCAGACTTTACGTGCAGTGCTTTTCACGCTCGTAGTAGATAGGGTTCACATGCAATGCACTTGACAGAATCAAGGAGGCCACATTTCAGCCGGCTGCAGTCGCGTTGTGCAAAACTGCTCAAATTAGATCCGCGAGCGACGATGAACCAGTGAGTTCCAAACAGCATGACCATTACGGCATCCATCAAAATTAAACTATTTAACTGCAAGGAGAAGTAAAATCACTTACCGGTTTGTCGCTCATGCTGGCGTAGACGCTGAATGGCCACCTTCAGCTGCTGCTTGAGGTTCTGCCACTGTTTTTTTAGCTCCTTTGTGTCCCTCTTCGTGGTGTGGTGCGAATTGAATTTTCGGGTAATCTCTGCCCAAGCTTGCTCCCGTTTTTTTCTCGTAATGGCCGAATTAAATTTAGAGAATAAAACAACCGATTTTTCACTAATAAGCTGCACTAAATCAAACTTCTCGTCCTCACTCCAGTGCTGGCTCTTGAGTCGCTTGGCCGGCGGTTGAGAGGTCATATTCACTCGTGCTGCTTTACTGACAACTGCAGTGGCGTCGCAGGGGTTCAGCGCTCTGAGGGGTGCAGCTTAATTGGCAGTAAGAAGGAGGAAGGAGCGGGGGCGAAATGAATTATCGTGGAAAGACGCGAAAAGGCGCTCATCGGTGCCACTGACTGGTCAGTGCGATCTTCTCGTAGAACGAATTGTTCTGTTGTGAGTCGTTGAAAGCGCATGCCTTAACTTAGACCAGAGACTCCACAAAGTTTTGACTTGGACCGGGCCTGTGTACGTGCTGTTACGACCGTGCATCATCCGCACTTGCGCACTCTATTGTTCGCCTGTGGGCATAGGATAAGTGCTGTGGATATGTGCTGTTGGTACAAGGGCGCTAAGCGAGCCTGTTTCCAGGAATCCTTTTGTGTAAGCCTGTTTTGCTTTTTGGAGACTCTGCAAATGCCAAATTGACCCTGTCAAGAGAACGTCTAGAAAAATACAAAGAAATGTCCCCCTGCGGGAAATAGCCGGAAGTGCTTTCTTTCTTTTGTTCACCCTTCCAGTCGAGAAGCGCTATCGTCCAGTGAGGAATGCCTACTATCCAAAGGAGACGACAGAGTGACATGTCCGCTGACTTGCAGGACAAGAAAGGAGCATGACGCATACGGCCATTAGATGATTTCCCGGGAATGCAGGAAAAGATTGCAATTGTCGGAAAGGGACAATGCTGGGAGCAGTATGTGCCGCGCACGTGCAGTTGGGTTTCTGAGAAGGAAATCCACTTGCCGGAACCAGCCTATCGTTTCTTTGCTGCTGAGCAACTGAGCGAAACCTCATAGGCAGTGTCTCGCACTGTTTTATAAATGTTATACACGATCAGACAAGCAGCGCTGTCAAAATGTTCAGTTTCCAACTTTCAAAAAGCGCGCGCAAGCAAAAGCAGCCGGATGTTTACATGGAACTGTGATCAGCTATTGGTCGGCGCGAACGCCGGCCGCGTTCGCGGCCGACTTCCGCCAGTTCCCCGTCTCATCCCTTACAAAAATGAGTTTTGAAACTCTATTGTTGAACTATTGACCACCTTTTGAATTTATTGAATTTCGATAGACATTCAACCCCAGCTGAGTGCAATCTTTACAGGGCCAACAGAATTTTCATTGTGTTCTACCCAATAGACTTTTTGTGCTATTTTTTCTATGTGCTTTTTGTTGTCAGTTTTCAACGTTCACAAACAATTAGCGTGTACTGTTCATGCTGACCCATGTTTTTAAGTAGTTTTAGGCACCAATGATAAAAGCATGATGTGACAATTTCGTTATGAATTTTTGGTCTCACTTGTAATCAACTATTGGCCCCATTCTGCAAAGGGAAATATAAGAGCAGCATGCAGTTGCGTGCTCGTTCATGTTATATAAAAGTACATATTAACGGTGCACACTTAGCTCAAGCTTCGCAACACAGCGAAAATATGCCCTAAAAACTTCATGATGGCAAAGCCTCCACTAATAATACAAATACATCGTTGAATGTCAATCAGAATCCGTAATGGATCAGCTTATGTATGTCGCAGAAGGTAACTTTAGTGGTAGGACATATTTTATATTTATCATAAAACAAGTTCAGTGAGTCATCATACTAACAAACAGGATCCTAGATTGAACCTACCATGTAGGGCAGGACAGAGCTTTTTAAACCAGTTGCAAAGTTCACTATATATATGCTTCAGGGTCTGACATTCTGCCCAAGCCTAGGTATTTTTGCCCGTAGCTTTTGCCGCAAAATGAGGTGCAGTCTGTATTGGAATCCTCCACCGCTGTATGTCTTTGGAGAATTTTACTGTTATTTTTTTCTTTTCCTTCCTTTCTTAAAGTGGACACCATGCTAAAATGAAGTCACTTTAAACATTGAGGGGTTCTAATAATCACGGATTGATCCCACGCATACTATAGAGTTAACACGCATAACAAAAACATTCGCGTATGAAATAAAAAAAAAAAACAGGATTGCACGCGTCTTCTATCGGCGACTCTTCTTTTCAAAGAAGCATTCGGCCACTGCCGTGCTCCCCCTGTGCCCGCGAACGGCGCCAGCATGTCCGGAGGGGTCGAGGTTTACTTCCTGTCGGCTGGGGGGAAAAAAAGGGCGGGGGGAGGGGTTGCTCCCGCTGGGTCTGTGCTCTCTGCCTTCTCCGTGGTTTGTCTTCACGGAGATGACCTTGGCTGCAGCATAGCTGGAGTCGCGCAGCGGGGGCGGCGGCTCCCCCTTTTCACCGAAGCTGTTATTCTGCGCCCCGTTTTCTTTGCACGCAGACGCGGGTACGCTGAGTGCGGCGATGTGCCAGTTCAGTTGGCGTTTTCCCGCCACCGTGGTCGCATCTTGCACTGTGAGCGAAGCACCGTATGTAGGTTTTTCGCTGGTGATTATTACGAAGATCGTTTTGTTCAAATTGGAGCGCGAACGTACGCATTTAAGTCTTCGGAGGAATCCGCTCTTAGGCGGCAGCTTCGGCGCAAGGAGGACATGTTTAAGAAGTTCAACACTCGCAGGCGTTTTGGATTCTAGGCGAAAAGCCGGCGCGGGCGGATGGAGCGTCTGCACTTTGGTGAGTGTTTTACTTTTTCCTATTCGTGTTTGTGCCAGTCTTGTACAGTGTGTGCTACAAGGTGAAGCACGCATGTATATATTTCTAGCAGGCAAACCAGCCTCGTCGGAAAAAAAAGGATGGGGAGAGAGAGAGAGAACGAGGCTTGTCTCTACGCGGACGCTGGGGCCGACGGAACGCCAGTTGGGGTGGCGACATTTTTTCTTTTTTTTAACCGGTGACCGTTTTTGACGGATTGTTCGGCACAGTGCTGTACTCTTTCGATACGCTACTCGCGCTGAGACGGACACATTATCGAGATCATAATATGCCTCTGTCACACATTGTGGATTATTGAATCTGTGCAGCTCCGCCATTTTTGCAGTGTTTGTTTTTGTTTCCACTCATTTTAGTGCCTATAGTTGGTAATTTTGTTTCAAGTTTTCTGGGTAGTAATGCTTGTGACCTGCGCTTTGCTATTTATATTCACAATGGGATTTTTGACGGCAGCATATATTGTTTATCAGGGAGAAATGAACGATGTGGTAGTGCTGCCGAGCTGTGGAGGCGGCGGTCGATGCCGTCTAAGCAGTGAAAGACAGTGACAACTCATTTTAGACAAGAAATTTCTTGAGCTATGACGTGGAGCAGCGCACAAATGTCTTTGCTCTATTTTTAGGTTAGTATATACCGCAGCTTAATTATGATTTATATTTTTTATTTCAGCATCACATGCCAGGAGTTCCCGGACGTATCAGCGTTTTACGCAAAGAACAGCCTGGCGTCATACCTTGCACATGAATTGAAATAAAGCAAATAAACAACCCAGCTCATGTTATGGGTTCACCAAAGATGCATATTTTTTCTTTCTCATTAACGGGCATTTTTTATTCTGTGTTCCCTTTCCGCTGCGGATTAACAGAAAATGCTGCGTGATCAACGGTTAGCCAGGAGCAGGCACGAGGTGGTTTACATTAATGCAAAAGTAGCACAGCACATATCCTTGCTGCGGTCAGTCAACACATTCTATGTTCTGCTCGACCAATCAACAATTTAGTCAGTTTAGTGTAGGTTAATGAGTGAGTAAGTATAATGGGGCTTAAAAGATCAAGATCTGTTTTGTTCTTTTATGCCTCACTATGCTTATCATTAACCAGCACTGATCAGACAGGATTGTTGATTGGTCGAGCAGAACATAGAATGTGGTGACTTATCGCAGCTAGGAGATGTACTGTACTACTTTTGCATTAATGAAAATCACCCCGTGTCTGCTCCTGGCAAACCGATGGTCGTGTACTATTTTCTGTTGTTCAGGAGTGGAAAGGTAGCAGAAAATCAAAAAGCGTCACTTGCAGAGTTTCTGAAGCATTTGAGCCTGAAATCAACAGAATTTCAGTTGCGCAAATTCCAAAAGCGCTCTTAAGAAACACATGGGCCACTATTTCATAAGCGCTCAACAAGAGGTCAACACTGCATCATCCAAGATGTTGCCGATTATCAACAGACTTTCAACAGCGTGTATTGACACAACGCTTTCGAATTTCTATAGAAACCCTACACGCATTTTTGTAAGGGATTCCCTGCCGGTGGCTGAAATCCTCGCCTAGGGACAAAAAGTACCTACAGTCTTCAATAAGTGTGGACTGTAGTTCAGTCTTATCGGTTCGTGCAAGCGCCCGGCGGCCGCCGGGAAGCCCAGTCTTATTTTAGATTCGGATAAGACTAGACTCGGTCTTAAGACTGGACTTATACCCTCACGTTCGTGCAAGCGGGCCCTGCTCTGACAACTTAGGCCAGGAGAGGTCTATTCTCCCGGGGAAATTCTTCGCCTCGCCATTGTAGGACGCCGAGTGCTCGGACGAGCGTAGCTTTTCCTGTCAGGCGGGGTAGAAGGCGACAAGCGTTTAGGGGTAGCTCGGCTGTAAACGCTGATTGGCCCAAAATTTGTGACGTCATATATGACGCCACAATTAACGTCATGGGTCACGTGATATTTTATGATGTCATGTCCGGATGTAGGGAGCACGTGTTTTCCCTAGGCTGTCCCTGGATTCCCCATGCTTTTCAGAGCGCCCGGGCGCGACCCGGCGGCATGGCCGGCGGTGTCGGTGGCGCGCCACAAGCAAACGGCACCTGCCCAGCCGATGGCCGTCGGCGGAGAGGCACGAGGCCTAGCTTGCATGCGGTGCGGACACCGTGGAAACGGCAGCGACGTCAAATAACATATGCACGCTTCGAGCCGCGAAGAGGTTTCCGAACCAGCTTGTCACACCACACGAATTGCCGGGGAAATCACAGTTTAATTGCTTTTCCTTTATCTAGATCTGTGTGAAACCTTTCGGTGACAAAAACAATCGAGGTTCGCCAACGCAGTGTGACCTGTTCGTAAGCCGGCTGGGCGAATTTTCCAGTGACAACTGCACACCATGTTTGCGGTGATTCCGCTCTTCTGCACATTTCGTATATTAGCAAAACGTTTCCTTGCAAAATAGCTTTCTCGGTGCGACGTCTTTCAGGCGCGCAGGCTGTCGGCAACGGTCGTCCGTCCCGTTGCCACGCGTCCCGATATAATTCGGTCTTTTTCTAAGCGAAATAGTTCGTTATGAATTGTTTTAACCAGAAATGCGCTCGGTGACCGCTCTTATTGGCTAAAAAGGGCCTAATTTCCTCACTCCAAACTAATGCGCCGGCGAATGCATATGATGCCGGCCGACAACACCGCGGCGCCGGCGCTATTATAAGCACATCCTAGCTGCAATAGCTAGCTAGTCGATGACTGTAGAGGGCAAAAAAAAAAAAAAAAGGTTTGAGGACAAAGGGAATAGAGATACGTACTAGGTCATTCGACTCTACAAATTTTCTAGGTCAGAATTGTGATGCTGGGAGTGATATGTTGATTAGGAAAAAAAAACTAAATAAGCTGTAGTATTAAAGGATGACCTCTCACTGTTTTGGTTACCCTGTTGTTAAAAACAATTAGGTGCCTAATGAATATCCTATTCTCATTTGGGCTATGATTATTATAAAACTATGTAAGTCATTTCACATTGATCAGGGCTTGTTTTAGATTAAGTTTAATAAAGCAAATCGCCATCTTGCACTTGGAGCATAATGCCTTCATACCTCAAATAACGTTGATGGAGCATATCATAAAGTCGCAATTAATACAACCGGATTTCAGAACATTCAGCCTCAGGATTTCAGGCTAACAAGAAGAAATGTTGTACATTGTTACTAAGGCGGTCATGTTATATATGGGTAACTATAGGAGCATTATAAGATGTGTACTTTTTAAGTAGTACAGAACTGTGCGTAGCCTTTAGAAAACATGAAAATATTGCAGCGTATATCACATGAAGAGTAATGGCATTGTATGTTTTGTAAGTGTCAGCATATGTTTGCTGTTAAATTGAGATCCATGTGATGCACGCATCTTTTAATGACTTAGTGCTTGTTCTAATGCAACGCATGGACCATTTCAGCTTGTCATGCCTTCGCATGTCTAATATGTAATAAACAGCGTCTTACGTCTTATGCATTTCTTTCACGACAACAAGTTTTGCATCCGTCATATGTGTCAGTTGTGATTTTTAACTGGACCTGTAGCCTGAAACAGACTGCTGACTGCCATCACAAATTTGTTTGTTATATATTCAAACACTGCATTTATTTTTGTTCATAAAAACATTGAAATGCTTTAATAACTTTCATTGCCTTGAGTAAATGTTTGTCATTCGTTACATTGATTGCTTGCAGTCCAGAAATTCTTTACATTCTTATTTGGCTATACCTTACACTTAAAAACACATATAAAGTTATATATGTGCTACACTATTTTTCCTTCCATTTAGTATCTCTTTCACACAACCTCAGAGTTTAAAGACAATTATTTATCAAACAGCACTTGTCAATATATCTAAGTGGACACTTTTTTAATTGCACAATGATGGCATAATGCAATGAAGAATAAGCTAATGTGGTCCACCATTGCAGTTTGCAAAAGACTTATGAAAGAGAAAGGTAGCATGCACTATAGCCAATTTTTAACAAAATTTTCTGGGCATATGCCACCTTTTATGCAACTAATATGTCAACAGCAAAAAAAAAAGAAAAACATTTCTTATACATTACTAAGGTGTAAAGATGAGTAAAACGAGTATTTTCTGAATTTCGGGCTGTCCAGACATTGTGGGATTGCTTTTCAGGATATAAAAAGGCATTTTTTTAGCATAAAGGAGGGGTTAGAAACCTTGCTGTTCCCATAGGAGTGTGAGGACTGCACTGGGTGCAGTGCTCAGTGCTCAGGAAAGTGTGGCTGGGAATGGGGGGGGGGGGGGTAATGCAAAGAGTGCAGTTAGAGAAATATATGCAAGGCAATTCACATGCTGCAATACCTGACTTAAGTTCTTTTCCTCAAGAGAATGCTTTCTCTTTTTTGTTGCTGTAAGAAAAGGTTATTGCTAAAATGAGAGATACAATTCAGTTCATCATGAAATCGCACCTGACGACCCCCACTGTCACTCCACTGCTGAAGACCACTTTGAGACTAAATGTATTCTGTTAGCAAGGCATCACTGCTCATTGGTACTTTTTTTATTTGCAAGGAGGCTACAGTAGTCTGTGCCATTGCTTTTCTATGTTGCTTGCACCTATAGCATGCAGTACCTAAAGTAGTAAATGCTGCACAATTTCATTTACAGACAAAGCACCTATACCTTGACAAAGTAGTGGCAAAGATGGATGATTTAAAGCTCTTTCTCAAAGATGATGTGTGGCCACAGTGTGCAAGGCTATTGAGCAGAAATTCATAAAATCAAATGAGCTCAGAATATCAGTAGACAGGCGCCAGAAGTTCAAAAAGAGTATGGTAGGGGAATGTGTCTGAGGTTCAGGGTTTTCATTGCAGGAAGAAAATAAAAGGGGCGTGATGCTTGAGTGCAGTGGTAGATTTTATGCCGAGCTCTGCAGTAAATCAAAAGCGATTTTAGAAGCCGCAGAACATATCTGGTCCTCTTGAGGTGAAGAGATTTCTTTATTCTACTGAGGGACCTCTCAAGCCTTAAAGTATGTATTCCAAAGCTTACATCCTTCTACGACAAGCTCTCTGATAGAACACATTTCATCGAAATGCCTTGGCTGAGGAGACACCTCAAATTAAAGTGGCAAGCATTGGACTCGAAGAGGCCAACAGTTGGGCAGCATTGGAGTTCCCCTGATTGAGATTTTCTAGAGCCTCTCCCCAGCCTGCAACTATTCCTAATATATGAGTGTCTGTTGTATCCTGTGAGAGGAGGAGGTTGTGTCCTGTGAGGAAGATGACCTATGATGGGTCAGTGCACGCTTTCAGATCTTGCATTATCATCTCTCGTAGGTGAGCTGGCAAAAAACATTGATTTTGACAAACCGAGTAGCAGCTTTGAAGCCTTAAAGACCGGAAAATGAAAATGTTGGCATGTCGGTTTTTTTTTTGCTTTATGCTCTTTAGATCAATACCAGCTTTCAAAACAAGATTTATAATATCTGAAATTAGTTGCTCAAAGCAAGATGACTTCAGTGTTTCCCACTTTTTGTACACAAGCGATTTCTATAATTGATCGAGGGGTATGCTTATTTCATTTGTGCGGCAGGATTAATTATGCACCCCTCTGCAAAATTTGTCTTTTACAGCGTAGTTGTTGAAGGCCTCAATTATGACTGCTTGTTTGTTTTTGTAACTTCAGTTCTCTTCTGTGTGTTCGAGTTGTCCTTTCACTATTAGCATGCTTACTTCTCAAATGGCATTTCTACGCCCATATTTGCATGTGAACGCTCAGTCTAACATTCTAGCTAGTTCGTATTTACTTTATTCTTTGTCACTGTGGCCGATGTAATTGCAGTTGTCTTGTGCATGTTCAAAGCTTTCAACAGTCCTTATGAAGAGTTTGTGGAAGCATAAAAAATATGAACTACAATACAGCACATTGGCCAGTTCTCAAGGCTTTTGCTGGGACTGCGCTATGCCTGATGTAAACGAAATTGTTCACAATGGCACCGTGTTATAATCCTGGTCGCATCTGCCAGTTTGCCACTTTTTAGTTACTGTGCGTGTTAAGTATTTCCACATGCTCAAAGTTTGCAATTCTTGTGGTTTTTATATGTCCTTTTATTTGAGTGGTCCCAATCTAGAAATTCATCTGTCAAAAACCTCTACTTAGTTCTTCACAAATGCACCTTTCTTAAGAAAATAAAAAATATGACATATGCCCCTCGTAATATAGCTTATTATCAGTTGTGGGGTATGCTTGTTATGTTGAAGTCTTAAGAAATGATGGGGAAAAAATGCCTCGGCTTGCACCATGTTGTGCGATACGAAAAACGAACTTCCCCAATCGAAGAAAGCCTTGACGACAAAGTAGTTGATGGTATTGCGCTCAGGTGTGTTCATGAAGAAGGGGGGGGAGGTTGCCCCACGTTATTGCACCGGATGTCACAGACCTACGCCATTGGGGGTTAGAAATGGAGTGCCCTCATGGGATACAGAGGAACGAATACAACCGGTCATGGAGACTGCAAACATGCGCCTTATCTGCACTTGTGCCCTCGTTTTTGTGTTCTTTCTGAGTTGTAAACCATCAACAGGTAGCAAGGCTCGCATGCAACGGGTACCTTATACACATGAACGTTAATCCCAGTTGAATTCCAGTTGGGGATCCATTGTTATCCAACTGGTATGAACTAGAAGTTTGTTCCTTAAACCATTTACATCAGTTAGGATTTTTGCCTGGGTTGTTTCAAAGTAAGGTAGAAATGTTGTCAGTGTTGTTCAAGTTACTGCCTATGAAGCAACACAATTTTACAAAAAAACAATGGTTGTGAGCCGCCTCATGCATTTATTTTTTCGTTTTGAAAATGTTTCAAGCTACAATAATTGCCATGTCACTTTGCGTAAAAGAAGCTCTAGCTTTTTACAGGAATGGTTTTAGAGTGTGCTAAAGAAAGAAAGTGTAAAGAAAGATGGAATAGTGACATGTGGCCTTTTTTATGCATGATATGTTTGTGTGCCACACATGAAGTGAAAAGATATCTCTGTTGGTTAGCGGCTTTGCACTCAGTGGATTAGTCATGCAGTGTTGCATGACAGACCACCGAAGGCCCAATACATCCTACAAAAGACTAAAAATGAGAAAACATGACGATGAAGTTGAAGGCCCATATGATCTGCCAGGAAACAATGGGGTGGCTCTGAGAAGGACTTTTATATTGGCAATAGTAAGGATGGCAGTCTTCTGCTTTGTGCATCTTCACTTCGCAGTGACAACACTGGTGTATACTGCACTAACACCTACTGTAGTTTTGACCATGCTGTGAGTTATTCTGAGAGCTGCGGCGGTGAGCATCAGCCAGTGCTCTAAGTTTCAAGTGTTCATTTGTAAAAGATGTGTTCTGGATCCTGCTAAAGAGTCTTGTATTATCCAATTGAGTTTCCAGAATTTACACTTTCTCTAGAAGCCCTCATTCCATTTAGGCATCTTTTCATTCTTCCCAATTAGAATTTTCAGTCCTAATTGAATTTCCATAATCAAATGTCTTCCAGTTTCCAGATGACCTCCCAGCTGGAATAAGTACTTAGTCCCAACTGCATAGTTTTAACTCTCTGTAAAGAAGCAATTTATTTTTATTATGGGCTGCTAAGTAACGGTCATCTTACGGATTAGAATTGATATTCCTAATGAACATCCAAACTGAATGGACAATTGTTATGCATGGTGAAACTGGAATTCAAACTACATTTCAATGATGTATTGTGTGTACGCTGGGTAAGATGTTAAAGGAAGCTGGTGCATTTCGCTCCCTAGTAAAAATACATCCAAACATATTAGATTTCAAAGGCTTTGCAGTTAAAAATTTTGCAACTAATTTCAAAGTCCAATCTGGAGTCAATGATTTCAATTCGAGCATATTAGATAGTCTCGAGAGCTAAATTAAATGTTTTAGAGAGCAACTCATGCACTTAGGTCCTGGACCCATTTACAAAGGAGCAGCAGACGTTAGCTGCAGAGTAGGATAAAAAAATTTACATATTATTTTAAAAAAAGTGCAAGAATTAGAAACCCTATGTCTAGAAGATCTATTAATGCGAAAGTATTACTTCGCTATGTTTATTTATTTATTTATTGTAAGTACCTACAGCGCCCATGAGGCATTATTGTAGGGGGGATACAACTACATACAATAACACATGCAAAGAAGATATAAGGAAACTTGTTAGCAGGGTAACACAACACACTGATAGAACACTAAATGAATTCTCAAATAGTATAAGTGATAACATAAAATACATTAACACAGCGCTGGCAAATGCACAGATTTCTGTCCGCAGACCGCGTCCGCACACCGCATCCGCAGAACGTGTCTGCAAAATCATGTCCGCAGCAGTTGTAATTGAGAAGTGGTGGAGGTTAATGAGTGGTGTCAATCGATGGAGGGTAATGTAATGTTGCAGCAGCATCCGTTCTTTTGCATTGCTCTAATGCAGATTCTGCAGTGCTCTTTAACTTTGCAACATTTCTGATTTTACAACCCCAAAAAGTGTATTCATAGCTGTTTTCACAATTTCAGGAATGCCTGTTTAAGTTCATTCAGTGAGACCATTAGACTGTTTTATTGATTGCAGGTTGCACCAAGTGTGAAAGTGTGGGAGAAACCAGAGGTTGGAGTTTTGAGTTAAAAATGAAGTGGCTCTAAATTGCAGCAGTGCAATCGAGCAAAGAAAGCTTTTATTGTCCTGCCAAGAAAAATAGGAAACATGCAACAAGTGGCATTCATAGTTAAAGATAATTATACTGTATTCTGCACGAAGGTGTCATGTCGTAAACCGGCAGTCAATATCGGTTATGTAAGAAACACACATTTAATTTAGTGAGAATTATCATTTGATTGATGTTTGCTCTTGTGGTGCTTGCCCACATAAAACTGCAATACCTTATCTGTGGGGACTTGCATAATTAAAGGCAAGGACAGTACCACCACTCATTGAAGAAATCTTTTTTTTTTATTTGCAGTGTTGTTTATATGAATTTCCTATCTCAAATGAAAAAAATTCACACTAAGACTTATGCGAGTTTCTAAAAGTTCAATATTTTTATTATAGATCAGTAGCCATCTCTTACATCATTTTCTTATTTCAGACTCAAAACAAAATAGTTTTTCTGTGTTTATTTCTTCATGAAATTGGACCACGCAAACGATTTTTCAAGTAAATAATTTCAATGTAAAACAGTCTCATTGAGATCAAAGCCAGTAATAAACACACTATTATCAGCATACATGATGAGCTGAACACTGTTGTCAATATGAATTATGTCATTTATGTACAAATTCAGCAAAAGTGTGCCTAATACTCTTCATTGAGGTACTAAACAAAATATATAAAGGATGTTTTGTTACAGTTCATCTGATTCCTTGAATGGGAATTGATTCAATTATTTCAAATACCTTTGTGAGGGCTGGTAATTAAAAAAAATATCTCTACGAACGTGTGCTCCATGCTCTAGCAGATTTCATAGAGTTCCCCGATAGAACATTGAGCTTTTATATTAGCATTGCATGTTAATTGGATGTGAAGCATGTTTGATGTTCACAAATGCATGCCATTTCCATAATTTCGACTCCCTTAATTGTACGAAATCTTGACACAGAGCTGAAGTGTTGCCATTGACCAAATTGTTGACTGGGGGCCAATATTCAAGTTGGAAATGGTCATTTCCGATTTTGATTTGGCCTCAACTGTTTTGTTAAACTTGGAACAAAGCCATACTGCCGCAGTGCAATCCATCGCTACGTACGTGGTTCGGCTAGAGCAGCTCTTTAGACACAGTGGCAGACACAGAGACCAATGACAAATTTTATTTAAGAAACAGCCTACAAAAGTGCACTGAAAACATGGCAACCGCTCACCCCATACATGGTTACTATACAAAGGCACTCTGCACTTGAACCTTGCCTAGGACGCCTAGCGCGTAGGATGCTTTCGTATAATAAAAAAAAACCCCCGGCGTTGTACATGGCATCGAATCCAGGTGCGTACTCTTCTGCCTTTTCCCGTGCTCTCGAGTTAAGTGATCCTTGGATGGCGACTATAACCTTCGAAATGTGATGCATTTATAAAAAAAAAAATACACAGCGGCACAAAGCCGCGGTAGCCTATTGTTTGTCGTCACTGCAGCACTGGAGAGAACGACGCTGGCCACGTGCTAGCTGCAGCAGCTGTGGAGTGCACAAGGTAAGTGAGAATTGAGCAGTACAGTTCCTTATGAAGCAATATTCAAGACGATTATGCAGTTGTTATATAAAATGCCGATACTTCCATTAACATCGCTGAACAAAGCCGCACCACACTAAGAATACTCTAGCTGTTAACCCTGTTGTATGGGCTTCGCGTTCGTCGCGGCAGCAGAGTGACGCTTGCCACGTGTTCTGCAGCTGCTGCACGAAGACTCGGAAGAATGCGTGAGGGAAGCAGGTAATAAGCACTGTAGCACTTTATTAAATCAAATTTGACACGATTATGCATGCGTGTATGTACGTATAGCCTGGTAAAGAGGCCTAGCGCGCAAGTTATTTTGGTGGCCGCGGCGATTGATACGAAGCCACGTGCAACGTAGAGAGGGAAGAGGAGTACGGGAGGTGCAGGTCTGCGGTCTGCCAGGAAACATTAGGGCGGCCCTTAAAAGGGCAGTTTGGATGCGCAGCGACGTGACGGCATGGCGAACACAACGCCCTGCACTCGTCGGCCCTTTGCCGTGCACCGTCAACAGTGGTGCACTACGTCGTACACAGTGCCTAGTTATATGCTGCCTTGGATGCTGTAGCGATGCTTCTACTGTAGGCATTTACGAGGGTTACGGCGATGATCTTGGAGAGCTGATCGATGCCGCGATCCCTAACATGGGCTGCTGCGTACAAAGAAAATCCTCGGCCTCTTCGCAGCATACAGGAAACAGTGCTGTAAAAGAGTAGAAAAAAGTTGCATTATGTACATAGCGATTTGATGAATGCGCAACATATTACAAAACCTTCGACAAAGAAATCTGCGTTCTTGTACCTCAATCAGGGTTGAGAATGCGCACGGCAGACGTGCGCCTCAGCATAGCAGTCAGGCAGCGGTTAGTTGCCGACGGCGGATGTTTTCGTGGAGGTCTCCATAGCCGTGGCCGATTTTTATTTTTTTTTTTTTTGAACTCGAGGAGCGTCCATGCCACGAGCTGCTGCTGCACGAGGTCCTGGAAGCACGTGGGGAGAGACAAGCGACACAGCACTTATAAATAAGCAAAATGCGAGACAATTTTGCGCAATTTATACTTGCCTTGACGGTGCTTGCGATCTCCCGCAGGTCGTCGCCATTATCAACGTCATTCCGCCCAACGTACAGCACGGATCGGCGTGCTGAAAGCGCATTCACGTAAACGCGCAGGCCCGCCATCGTCGAGCACCTCGGTGACCGAACGCGCCGGTGCCATGCAGCAGCGAGATCCACGAACCGAATGCCGGAATCGCGCGCGTTGCCAGAGCGGGGGGCACCTAGCGATTCCCTAGAGCGTCTAGGGACGAAAAAAAAAACAAGCAAACCCAATTTTTGACTACGTCACGTCCGATTAAGCATCGAGCCCGACGTAAAAAACGTCACGCCAGGCCGCGGCGTGTCCACCAATCAGCGTTTCCAGCCGAGCTACCCCTAAACGCTTCTAGAAGGCGTCCCATAGTGGAAGTCGTTTTGTGTGTCGTTTGTATGCCTTCTTTTTCGAGAATACAGCTAGGGACCAAGGTTTCACAGACACTTTCACATACGGAATGGAAATACGTTTTTGCCGATAACATGTGCTTGTGCCAGAGGTAGAATTTGTTTTTGTTGAGTTTTTTCTGGCCTTTTCTTCACTCTTTCAGTAGCTCTCGACAGAGATTGCCTATTTGGAAGAATAGAACTTTTCTGGTCAACGTTTATCTGCGCCTGCCTTATTTTTGGGGTGGGGGTGTTTAAGTGGCAGTGTGTTTGGTTGGGGTGCTTCGTTTTTCTTTTTCATTTTGCATTTCTCCGCAAGCAATAGACAGTCAGTTGGTAGCAGCGCTCATGTCCTGTTCTCTTGTCCTGTTGTGTGCGCGAATTTATTCAACAAGATGAAGGCCCCATAGCTGTTTTTGTTGTTTGCTTGAAAAATTGACCTGGAAAAAAGTGAAATAGGTATTGAGGAGGCAACATTGCAGGCATTCCAAGTCGGGTGTCAGCAGGATATTTGTCACACTAGCAGAGAAGGCTGCACTCTTCATTCCAGGGTTGCCGGGTACCGACAGCATGACCCGCAAAACTTTCTGCACGACGTAGCCCAAAAATAGCCAAACGTCTACTTATAATAATAGCCCAAAATAGCCAAACCAGTAAACTGTACACAATTAGGGTATACAATTTCAAATATTTATTGGCAGTCTTTGTTGAAATGAGGGTGCATTCACAATCGCGAGTCGCAAACGTGTCGCAGGGCGGGAGTGCGAATGGGCTGTACCTAGCTGTACCCAGTCACCCTTGAGGACCAAGGGGCTGGAATATGCACTCTTACGACCCCTCTCCCAGAGTCATCTTGAAGTCGACTGCAAGATACATTCCAGGGTTTACTCAGAAAGGAGAATTTCCGTCTACTCGTTTCTTCGAATAATGCGAGTGGCATCTTGGAACCAGGCCTTTCTGTTGGAAAACAAGCCTTGCAGATAACCTGAGTTCCACAAGTTGTCCATTAAGTTGCTAGACCACTTGCGATCGGCAACGCCGCGAAACAGGAAAGGGAAGGAAATAAGCTTTTGTCCGGGCACACACCTCAGTCTACCGACCTCGTACTGTAGGAAGTCCTCCCTTCATCCCGCATCCCGAACAATCAACGAACCACAGGTCGTCTTCTATTGCCCCACCACTGTGCAAGTCACAATTATGCGTTTCAAGTAAAGATGCAGAATAGCCCAAAGGTAGCCAAATAGCCAACCAAGAATATTTCCCGCCAGCCACAACATAAAGTAGCCCAATTTGGCTATTTATAGCCCAACCTGGCAACCCTGCTTCATTCGCATTTTCTTCCTTCCGCGAAACTATTAGCTTCATCCTGGGAGGCAGAAAAACGTATAAATAGAGTGCAGGAGCATATCGCGGCAGCAGGTGGAGGTAGTTCTAGTGCCTACCCTTTCTTAACACTGTAAATGCACCCCTCTCCTCCCCCCGCGCGAAATTGGGGATCAAATATAGCCCAAAAATAGCCACACAGCCAGAAAAAAAAAATACTTTTTCACGCAGAAGGGAAAAAACATTGCCCAGGATTACGTTACTTCCTAATGCGAAATTTGAGCGCAGCTCATCAGCTGTTTCACCTTTTCGATAGATTGAGGCAAAGGTTTCGAGCAAGGTACGTATGTACAATTACAGACAACTTTTTTTTTTAATTTTTCACATGTATTCATTGAAGAAACACTCCACTAACAGTTCTTGGCTGTCATGAATGAAGCTTTGTGGTCGGAGAAATGAAGAGAGCAATCGAGTTATCGGGAGGTTGCGGGAAGCCGGCGGTGGTGTTCGAAGCAGCACGTCGTCTTGACTCGCTAGCGGCGTCAGGTCGCTTCCGGCGACCCTCCCCCCTTTACTCGTGGTCTCTAAAGTCCCTTGCTGCACGCGCTCCTGCCCCCATCGTTCGCCGCTGAGTGTCCCCCCCCCCCCCCCCTTCTTCCTGCGAGGGACCGGTTGCCTAGGCACCAGCTCGAACTGGGGGGCTGAAAGGGGGGCGGAACTGGTTGTCACAGTGTCCACAGATGACTCACTTGCGGATCCTCTGTCATCTTCTAAGCAAGGCTGGCTTTACAACAGAAATGTATCCTTCCCAGAGGCCACTCTCGCATCATTCGAAGAAAGGAGCAGAGAGAAGAGGGCCTCTCTAAGAAAACCTGGGAATATCTCCACTAATTATTGATTTAGATTGGTTAACTAAATCATCATTCTAATTATTAAATTTTTGTTTCTACATTACTAACATTATGTCACTTCTCTGCTTTTAAGCCACCAATCTTCCAGTCGTTTTCTGCTAGTTTCCACTGCCGGTTTATTCACCCTGCCACTGGTATCTCTAAACCCCAGAGCTTCAACTTCAGGATGAATACCATTACATTCGAGTATAATACGGTCAATTGTTTCACTGGAGTTACCACATACAGCACATGCGTCATCTTAATTGTTAAATTTCTTTTTGTAGCTGCGTGTTCTAAAGCACCCTGATCTAGCTTCAAAAAGTAGGGCACTGCCTCTTGAGTTATCAGAGAAAGTTTCCTTCCTGATCTGCATTTTCCACTTTCGGTATAATTCCACACTCTGTTTCTTTTCCATCGAATTTATCCAATTTTTACCTTCCGTGTTTTTCACCTGTTGCTTAATGCTCTTTATTTCTCCGTCCTTGTGACTAGCACACTTACTAGTTAGTTTGCTAGTCCTTTTCCTCCATTTTGAGTCAACGCTTTTCAAGTACAGGTACAGCTGCCCATCTGCTCCTGTCCAATTTCCTCAGGCGTTCCTCACATAATATTTTACTCCGAGCTTCCCGTAGTGCTCCCGACAGTTTGTCGCCTGCCGCAATGATCCGGCTGCGCCGGCTCAGCTCGCTGTCTTTACGGCGTGCGCTTTCTATCGAACGAGCACGCGCCCTGACGCGCCCCCGCAGGCGCACCACGACATGCCGCCTGCATTCCGTCTTGATTGGGCAACCTGACGCGTACTTCCATGAAGGATACTTAATTACAGGCGGGAAACTTTTTATTCACGTCTGCACTGTAGAGCAGACGGCGATGAGTAAATAGAGAGATTTAGTACAGTGTAGTGAGCGCGGCGTACGCACAGCCCATGTACTTTGCGGAACGCTACGCCACGGTCGCGTACATGCGACAGACTTTTAGTAAGGCGGAAGCGCATACGTACGCAGGGGTCTGAAAGCTAACGCGGCAAGCGCAGTGGCCCATGCAGTTGCATCTCGCAGCCATTCAAAAACTGAATTTTCTAGCGCAGGAACTCCTGCTTCTTTGTTTTTCCGACAGGCGAGAGATGGAACCCATGCTTCAAAGGTGCTGATCTGGTTCGTCGTTGTTGCAGAGGATGAGGATATAATTAATAACTTTAACCGAATCGGAGCACTACCCCCAGCAAACGTAGGCGAAAACGAAAATTAACAATGCAACCCCGTGCAAAATTTAAATCCGAAGAAGCAAACCGTTTTCCGAAAGAAACAATGTCATGCCGAAGCAGTTTTCCGAGTTAACAGTGCGCCTATGATGTCATCATTCAGTGCAAAGTAACTATGAACCTCGGAGAATACACTGCGAAACTGTACAGTCTCATTAGAGAGGCGGAGTGTATTTAAAATGCCACGAAACGTATGTCTTAAAAGTCGACATCATGGCTCATAGGCAAAGAAAATTTACCAAAATAATCTTCCGGTTGAGGACAGCCACAATGAACACAGCAGATGGTTAAAAGTTAGCGAATGTTCTGAAGAAAAAGTGTGACATAATATGCTGCTGCTTTTTTGGAGCCAAACAATATTTAACGCGCCCAGATGAATCTGCGTTGTAAAAACCTACATACGCCTGAAATTTAGCTGTCTGCTCTTCCGAAAGTTTCAACGTTCCCTCTTAAAGGCGGCCGCTCAAATGATGCAAGCTTTTAAGCTAAAAGTAGTCATCACTCGGCACCAAAAACGAACCATGCACAACAGCAGACGACCAACAGTCCGTCTGCTCACATGAATGCATGGAGGAAGGAAAGAACTTAGGAGAGGCCCTGACATCATTTTTTTGAAGCCGGCGCGTCCGACCTGAACTTGCAGAGAGCCGGCTCCGTGAACTGCGCATGCGCGCCCAGGACCAAAGTGGAAGGAGGATACGTTGCTCTTCTGGACGGATGTGACGTCAAATAGCTTTTAGCGCTTGTTTTTTTTTTTTTTTTCTAGAAGTAAGCCTCAAACCCAGATGCTCACTGAACCGCCCCCAAAGCACGACCTCCTCTTTAAACTTCCGACCTGCTCATGCCGTCGCTCCCCCTGACGCCAGACTTGCTTTTGCTTGTTTAGTTTTTTTTTTAGTTCTCCAAGCTGCCACCGCATGCCGTGGCGCCACAACTTACCCTCATCGCATTGGACAGTAACAGATGGGCGGCTAAAGTATTTAAATACCTATACTTAAAAAGCGTTGACTCACAATGGAGGAAAAGAACTAGGAAACTAACTAGTAAGTATGCAAGTCACAAGGACGGAGAAATAAAGAGCATTAAGCAACAGGCGAAAAACACAGAAGGTAAAAATTGAATAAATTCGATGGAAAAGACACAGTGTGTGGAATTATACCGAAAGTGGAAAATGCAGATCAGGAAGGAAGATTTTTTTGATAACTCAAGAGGCAGTGCCCTACTTTTTGAAGCTAGATCAGGGTGCCTTAGAACAAGCAGCTACAAAAAGAAATTTAACAATGGAGATGACGCATGTGCTGTATGTGGTAACTCCAGTGAAACAATTGACCATATTATACTCTAATGTAATGGTATGCATCCGGAAGTTGATGCAGGCGCATTCACTGTTCCTGAAGCTCTGGGGTTTAGAGATACCAATGGCCGGGTGTATAAACCGGCGGTGGAAACTAGCAAAAAACGACTGGAAGATTGGTGGCTTAAAAGAAGAGAAGTCCAATCTAAATCAATAATTAAGATATAGGTAGAAAAATGAGCATGATAGCTACTGCTACCACCCCGTTTCAAAGGGGACGCTCCTATATTGCATCCATCCATCCATCCATCCATCCATCCATCCATCCATCCATCCATCCATCCATCCATCCATCCATCCATCCATCCATCCATCCATCCATCCATCCATCCATCCATCCATCCATCCATCCATCCATCCATCCATCCATCCATCCATCCATCCATCCATCCATCCATCCATCCATCCATCCATCCATCCATCCATCCATCCATCCGTCCATCCGTCCATCCGTCCGTCCGTCCGTCCGTCCGTCCGTCCGTCCATCCATCCATCCATCCATCCATCCATCGCTTCTCTTTCAGTCGCTGTCTCCGCATGGTCTGCGTGTTGTCACGTGCGGGAAGACGCTTGCTTTTGCGACATTCAGAGGTGATCTGGAGTCAGTTTTCACTCAGCGAACGCAGTCAAGGGTACGGCAGCAGTAACACTGTTTCCCGGAATGTTTTACGTTTGGGTTCCTTTCTGCAAGTCCAGCGGGCGGCAGTCAAGAATCACGACTGGGATATCGTTCCACTATAGTTTCCCGTTACCCAAATTCGAAATAAGTGGATGAAGAAGATATCTCGACAGGCAGAAGGTAAGATATCGAGAAAGTCGAATTCCATACTCTGTGAAATTAGGCTAAATGGCAGGTCAGTTCTCACGCTACGTTGTCTGCTGGTCTACAATATACGGCTAGAAATATTTTGTTGTATGTTTGCTGGCGGCTAGAAATACGAGTGCGGCTCGTGGATACACAGCCAAGCAACTGCTGTTGTATTTTGTCGTGCTCTAGCCTGACTAAGCAGTGCACATGGCTGTGGCAAAAATTCAGTACCTGACGTACACCGGTTTTGATGAGAAGCTTGCTTTGGCGCATTGTACTGTTTTGCGCAAACGCCATTGAAGTAGTTATGAAACCATGGACTTTTAGCTGTGCTAAAAAGTGTCTTACGCACTATAAGCACCATAACTCAGTTTTTAATCAATATGATACATGTTACTGTTTCAACAGGAGGTTAAAAACTGCCTTCTGTCGATATTAGTTTTTTTTTTTATTTGCCATAATGAAAGTATCAGTGTGCCTTCTGTTGATATTAGTTTTTTTTTTTTATTTGCCATAATGAAAGTATCAGTGTGCCTTCTGTCGATATCAGTTTTTTTGGCCATTATGGAAGTATCAGTGTGTTCTTTAAATGTATCTTTACAATGAAAATGCCTTGCATGCTGTTAATAATGCTGTCTTTCTTTTTTTTTTGTTTAATGCTGTTGATAATGCTGTATGTCTAATTCGCAGTATATGTCACCTTTTGAGGTCGATTATGTGCACTTTAATATGCTGTAAATTGCCATATGTATTCCCAGGAGACCGGAGCTGGTCGGGCTGCTTCTCAACTTCTTCTCCCTGTGTACTTCATCTTCATGAAGAAAACTGAACGAACTGTTATTATTTTGTGTGGTTCCAACTGCTCCCATATGCACAGGGAATAAAAATTTCTTTGTACTGATGTAAGCTTGCTTCTGATTTCTCTTTCTTGCAGTGCATACAGCTGCCTGCGGAAGCTTTAAAGCATGCTACTTGCAAGGAATTCCATATTTTCATGCATTTTCAGCATTGAGCATGGAAATTATGAAAATGTGTAGTGGTCATAAGGAAATATGTCCACTGGGTGATCGAATGCATTGGCTGAAGCAAATTTTCGTTTCTGAATTTCGTGCTGCAGAGGTTTCTGAGGTTTTAATCTAGCATTAATAGAAGTTAACCAATATTAACTATGCTGGTTAATCCAGTATTGCAAACAAGAGGAAGTGACATTTAAAAATTCAAACAGAATATATGTGTCCTTATTTCAAAGGTGAAAATACTATGAGAATAAAAGTTCTCCTACACAAGATTTTCATGGGTAGAGTATCAAAGCTGGTAACACTACATGAAGTCTGGCTTTCTACATAACGTTCCCAAGGATCCGTAGTGCTCACGAGAGTTGCTGAATTGAGTTCTGCTTGTCTCCTAATGCTTTCATCTGAAGTATTAAGGCAGTGCAGCTGCAGAGATGAACGCGCGGGAGCACCGCCGATGCGAGATATGCGGCAATGCCAGCGAAGCTCAATCGACGCTCGAACAACGGTCGTAACTACGATGATTAATGGTGTGAGGGGTCATTTTTAAAATATTGTAGGCGCAAATAGTCGCTGTAGCACGTAGGGCTACGATGACGGTTGTGTTGCACACTTTTGTCCAGAAGGTCGCTGTGACTAGACCCCAACACCTAAAAGACGGCCACTGCTTCCGCTCGCTTTTAACTTCCTTTGTGGACAGGATGATGAAGGTAAAGCTTATCCAGCTGGATTTAGCAGACCGTAAAGGTAACCGACTTACACGAGCGACCGTATACGTTGTTTATATATGTTCTGCTTGTTCGCGCTGCAGAAACTGTTTTCAAGATTAATGTATCAGCTAGCCTAAGGGGCAGTTATTTTTCCAAACAGCGAGGCGCCGCTTCACAAAATGAAGCAAGGAAATGAATATAAGGGTTGCATTCTTCAGGCGAAGCGCTGTATATATATATATTTTCTATGCGCTCCCACTGCAAAATCGCTCGTGGGCCAGGGTCAGGCGGTCAACAATATTTTGGAGCCCTCCATTGCGGTGCATCTCATAGCCAGGATGTTGTTTTGAAACATTAAACGCCGTGAATCAGTCAATCTACGCGCTAGGAACACGAGAAACAAACCGAATAAAGTGCGCGGCGGTGCGCCGGGACCGTCGTGCACGACATTGCATCGTCTGCTGTGGGGGTTAGTTCAGGCGGCACCTGGCGGCACCTTCGGTCTCTACACGACAATTTTTAGGCCCGCGCGCCTGGTAGCGCCAGTGAGCAGGTCGGAAGTTTATAAGGAAGGCTGGCGCGCTTTTCAGACAACGAGCATTTGCGCTTCGCGAGCCCTGGGCACCCTAGGTTGTCTTTCATGCGTCGGTCTGCTGCAGTTTGCGGGCAATCATCCCGGTAGATGCAAACTCGGTGATATGCGGATTCAGTTCGTGGATTATAGCCTTAAATTCAAGGGCGCAGCCCTCGGTGCAGTCTTACTTGCAGCCTTCTGACTGCGGTGAGTCGTACATGCATGCCCGCAAACTCTAAGTAAAGCATTTGTCGTCTTTCTGCCATCGCCTTCCTTGCAGCTTCTTTAACGAGTTTTTGCACGGCAGCGCAAGCATGCGTTAGCCTCAATTATTGACGCGGCGTAATCGCGCGACAGTCTCCGAGCGAAGGCGTGAGGAGACGAGGAGACTGCGTAATGGCGTCCGCGATCTCGTTTCACTGCGCTTGGAACAACTTCCATACCTGCTGCTGTGCACCGATCGGTCGCCGGTTGCGGTTGTCTTCCGGATGCACTGGAGTATTGGGACATATGAGGCGACTAAAAGATAGCGTAAAACTATTTCTTCGTTCGCTTATATTTGTTTGGGCAGTATAAGGCATTTTTGCGTGCGCCAGCGTGAACGCGCTGGTTTATAATCAGGAGGTTTTATTGCCTTCCTCGCAGCTTCAACCGATGGAGCGGCTCGGCCCATAGAAAATGTCGGGATTCTTTCGGAAAACTGTTGGGAGGTAAGTGGCACTCGTCTGTACAGACCATACGTGGTAGTGCTGCAATACGTGAGTAATATCTGCGGACTGCTAAAAGGGGGGTTGCTAGCCAGCTGAGAGATGGTTTAAACGTAAGCGGGCCCGGTGCGAAATGAGCCTCGAAGTGCAACAAGCCTACTGCACAGCATGAAATGGCTACAAAAGTATGGTCATATACATGACCGAATTCATGTACTTATTTTCTCAGACCGCCCACTCTCAAGTACTCACTTATTTCGGTGTATGCAGCAATGAGGGTAACTTCATTACTCCTCAGCTAGCATAGGTTCATGCCTGTGACAATATCTGTCCCTTTACTGCCGAAATAACTGCATTGGTAGAACTCGCTGAGCTTTTTTATATAGATTTAACACTTTGGATGCTTGTTGCTACCGCAGAGTTCCCTAATATATATATATATATATATATATATATATCTTTTGCCTGCTCCAACATAAATAGTTGGCAGTGCTTGGCTTCAAGCTGCTGCCAAGGCCATTGACAGCTTATATGAAAAGAGAGCAATAATTATTCTGAGCTGGCATGTTTTATGGGAGAGTGAGGCACCATTGCGAGTACCTCGTAATCCTGTCAGAGCTTGGCAGTTGCTGCTATAAGCACTCTCCATTGCAGTTCCATGCAAGCCGCAGCGGAGCGTGTGCGCGTGTGTTGTGTCTCTTCTCTTGTGTTTGTGTTTGTTGCGCCACATTTCTGAATACCGCAGCATATTGGGCACTTACTGCACAAGTGGATTAACTTAGATTCCCTTTGTTGCTATTTCAGTGTTTTGTAAGTGTGCTAAATATTTGTATTTGTGCTAGCCTTGACAGCCAGTCTCGTTACTACCTTTTTCTTTCTGCAGCAGGCACTCTCACTTGCTTTACTCGAACTAAATTCTATTGTGAGCGAGTTTGCTGAATTTATGCAAACCAAATGTAATTGCAGTATTACTCTCATTTATTTACATTTGCAGAGGCAACGAATTCTTGGTGCCGACGAACGAGTTCCCTCCGCCAGTTCGATTACACCGCCACCTCAGTAGTGTAGTGAGCTGCGACTGGTGTGACCAAATGGATACTCTCACTGCTTCCACAGGTTTAGAGCGTGCTCCCAGTTAAGTTTAAAACACCTTGCTTGCAATGTATTTAATCTTCTTGTGGAATATTGTCACCTTTCTATTTGCTGATATGCTATTATTTGAAAATCATTCTGGGTGGTTTGGAACACTGAATTGCATTGGGAAGCACAAATGTGTGACTGCAATTTTTTGCCAGTCTAGCTTCTAGCCTTGCGAATTAAAGTAACAGATTAATACCTGAACAGACCTGACACTTATTGGAGAGTGTCATATAGAATAAAACTTGATCCCTTGCGGAGGTAACACAGCTGTGGTTCTCCGAGAAAAAGTTATCTGTGTGTGATGGTGTCTAAAACATGGCATTGTCTTAGGTCACTTGGCATGGAATCGGCCACTTCTTGTACTCTCTTGACAACATCTATTGTACTATGTGCTAGGTGACATGCCTTCAGGGATAAGGGTAGATGGAGAATACCTCAGTAATCTGCAATTTGCTGATGACATTGCCCTGAAGCAGTCACAGTAGCAACTGAAGCAGTCAGGATGACGGGCAATAGTGTGAGCAGGTTTTACGTCATGCTGGTCATGGAGGAAGCAAAAAAGTCTTAGAAGCAATGCAAAGGGGGAAATCGGCTGGTATGGATTAGGCAACTGCAGATCTTTGAAGAGTGGTAAGGGGATCGTGCTAGAAAAACTGCTTGCTTTGTGTGTGTAGTGCCTCATGACCTCAAGCATATTGAAATCTTGGAAGGATCCGGACAGTACCATATAATCTATAAGAAAGGGGCTGTCAAGCACTTGAAAATTTAAACTGATCGGGTTACTGTCCATTGCCTACAAGATAATAGAATTGGGAAAAGCTTGGACTTTCTATCAGCTGAAGGAGCAGCTGGCTTTCGTAAGGGCTGCCGTGTTTTTTAATGTGTCTGCCCTGCCGCTGTTGTGTGCTGGATTGTAGCCTACATCCACACCGGATATGAGGCTGTGCAAACAAACTGCTCTTTACAGAAGGGACATAATTTGAACTGCCCATATCATACAATGCAGCAGCAGTAGTGAAAAGCGCTCCACAAGAAGTGACTTATTGTAGAATGGTTGCTTTATTGCGGTAGCGTAAAAGGCGTCACCCTTGAGAAAAATCACAATCATGCCTTTGGCAGGTGACATGGCCATGCACTGATTGGTTGTCTGGTTCTGCGATGTCATGAGGCCACATGATATGGCCGAACTGGCTGGAGCTCATATTGCGGAAAAGCGCAAAAGAGACAAAGGATCGAGAAAAGAGAGGACGACGCTATCTGGAGCTGCTAACTCAGGCAGCTCCTTTGAGGTGAGAGGGTGAGGTGGAATATACCCCTCCGAGACCCTTGGATCTAGTATCAGACATGCTACTCCATATTCATACAGCTTGGTTAAAACAGAGCTTTATACCCATGTTGGGTGGTCTGAGGCACAATGTGGTAGATTATGGTTGTATGCTGATGATTATGTGTGAGATAATACCGGCACAAATTAAGGGATTAGGGCTTATACCTTTCAGGGCCGCTTTAAGCCGATCGTTCATATATGAATGATGGTTCTCACACACTGGCAGACGTAAATTTTCGTGTTTGAAACTTGTAGCCGTATTTAGGCAGATAGTATGACAAATGTAGTTATAGTAACTAGTTCACAGGAATGGAAAGGCACAGAATCTGTCACTTGTTTCTGTGGGCACCTGAACTGTGCCGTAAGGGAAGGGAGGAGAGAGTCAAAGTTGAAAGACAGAAATGGGTGCCGTAGTGGAGGTCTACGGAGTAATTTTAACCACCTAGGGATCTTTAACGCGCGCAGACATCACACAGCACACGGGTGCCACTTCGTTTGCATCGAAATGCAGCCGCCAGCGATCGGGTTCGGACATGGGTACTCCGGCACAGTAGTCTTGGATCTTTACTACTGCACTACTGCAGTGAGGCTATTGTGTCAACTATAGTTTCTGTTTGTGTGCAGCTTGTTTATTTTTTATTTATTTATTTATTTTTTTTGTTCTTTCTGGCACATTGTGACATCTAAAAAATTATTCGAAATAAAGAGGTTTTTGGCGCCATTCACACGATTCTGCTGCTTGTACTATAGTTTTCTTTTTATGAGAGCAGTATTGAAGTCTCTTGAAGACAATTTTACTAGCTCTCAGTTCAGCTCAGATGATGAATCAGTCAAATGTCAGCCTCGAACTTCAGCTAGTGGCCAAGAAAAGCTTAGTTTCAATCTCTGATCACTCTTGGTCAGTTACACGTGCTCATTTTGTGTTCCCACTGTTTTGTTTCCATTCGCTGGGTTTCAGCAGCAATGAAAGCTTGGTACTACTGATGTGGCTTCTCCAGAACTTCAAGTGTGGAACTTCTTCAAGCAAATCAATTAGAATTTGAACACCGAGCTCCTATTGCAGATTTTCAAATTTGATGGCAAACTCTCCCACCTTCTAGAAAACATGTCACCAAATAATCCAGTCATAAATCCTGAAAGGTTTGGAAATGCCATTGCTATAAACTGTAAAATGAGTAGAGGAAGGCCGAGCTTAAAAATGGGTGTTTTTAGCAACTTAGCTATATTTCTGAGAGAACAGCACACCTTCAAAATGAACTTCAGAACGTAAAATATTACTTCCTTGGCATTTGGGCTTCGCTGCATTTTGTTAGTGTGATTTGGAGAATAGGTACACGAGACTCTCAACAACTGCTGCAGGAAGTCAAAAATGACCACTGCATGCTTCCGGACAGCACTACGAAAAAAAGAAACCTGCCAATAGGTGCACCATATTTTTACTAGTAATAAAAGAGGAAGTGCAGCACATTTTTAGTGTTCTGAATTAATTTTCTTGCTGTCTTATTTTGATATTCATGCCCCTTTTCTTTCACTTTTTGGATTTTTTCTGCAAATTTCGGAGAAAAAGATTTTATGTTATGTATAAAGTCAAAACAAAAACATGGGCATTTATTTAATTGAGCATCTAAGCACCTGCATTTTAGTATTATCTAATAGCAAGATTGTGCAAATATTTCATTTAATAAATAAATTACACGGTGCTGAAGAAGTTGAGGAAAAAAAAGAACTTCATTTGCAAGCTGTAGCTTAAGAAATGAGCATTTTTCTTCCTTTTGTATATCTTCAAGATTTTATTACAATTGCTTGTTTTTATATTCATGTTTTGACAATACTTTGTGAATATTTTACCCAGTGCTGAGAATTTATCTTATGTATTATGCTTATATTCATAATATTCACGTGTTTAGAGGGCACTTAAATAGCTTTATTTTAATTGGCTCATGTGCGTCATGGACAGAAAGTGTGATCAGAAATTGTCACCAAGAAACGTCCTTCATACTGGAACTTGCGTGTGAAGAGCTCTGGCAGGTGCGTGCTCTGTTGCTGTGTTGCAGAGAGGAGGAAAGGAGGCATCCTGGATGTGCAAACCGCCGCGGAGAGGTGACAAAGAGGGTAATGGCAACCCCATGCATACGCGGGCCACTTATGCGCTTATTCACAGGACCTCGGAGGATGGGCGTATGGTATTCGATCTTTCATTTGACGTGCGTAACTCTAAGGCTGCATTCCCTGCACCATACCTATTAGTCATGTATTCTAATTCTGGTGCCGGATTGTGTTCGTCTTAGCGATCTTAGAGCTCTCGAGCACTGCCTACATTTTTTTTTGTAGGTTGCAGCAAAGTTCTTTAAAGACTTCATTTATAAAATAGCAAGGTGCATGTATGCGATCAAGGATCCACATGGGAAGCTGCAGACGGGAGCCGCTGACGCTGCCTTCTAAAGTGTCTCCTAAATTTTTATAACAAAACGAACATCCGCACAGTGTTTGCTGGAGATGCTTACAACTCTGCTGTCCTGTCCGAAGACAGGGGTACATGCATTACTTCCCCCCCATATGCAAGGCCAGCCACAATTAATCATTCGTTACCAGGGTAACATGATTGCCTGGCTTTTTGTGTGTTCACTTCCTTAGCATACTGTAGCATAGTCTGATTGCCTGGCTTTTTTTGTGTTCACTTCCTTAGCATACTGTAGCATAGTCATAGTAGTGTGCACCTTTCCAATAAGTGGTCACGGGGTGTCGCCATATTACCTGCTGGACTGCTTTGTGCATTTGGCGCTAGCACAGTGGAAGCAGAGCCGGTTTGCAGCAGTCCAGAGAGGAGGAGCGAACAATATGGTGGCACCGAGTAACACTTATTGGAAAGGTGTATATAGACTGCTTGTTCCTGCAAGATGCGAGTTAAACCGCTCTCATACGAACAGTTTCGATCCTCATTGAACTGGATCTACATTCAATTCATTGTAGATCGAGGTTGTCACATGGCAACTGCCAAGTGCAGTCGAGCTCGAGCCTGCTTGACTCAAGGTTGCTTCCTCTCGAGATTTCAAGCACACTAAAAAGCGGTCATTGACGCCCTCGTCATCGACGAGCTCTAAAACTTGAAAACGAATAAATGCAATAGAACCGCACATAATAACATAAATGTATTAAAAGGCATGATAGAACATTGTTAGAACATTCGTAGAACGGCTAATTTTATAATCTCGACACCGTAGTCCACCGCCAGTGGAAGCCAAGGTGGCGTTCTCTTCGACTGCGTCAGCGTGGAAACTGTGGAGCGGAAGAGAAACTGCACTGTAGCACTCGACTGCTGGGAAAATAGGTTAGGTGACCTGAGGCGCCAAAAGCGAAATGCTGCTGTGTACACTGAAATCGTGCAATCATTACCCCAATCTTAAGCTTCCTTTTGAGACTCATTGCGACTGACAGCAGACGACGGACCAAGTAGGAAATTTCTTAAGGCTCGCTGAAAACGCCCGTGTAGCACCGGATGCTTCAATCCTTTTGAAAGCCTGAATGCAGATTGAGTTCAATGAGGATCGGAAGTGTTTGTGTGACAGAGGGATTAGTGTAGCACAGCTAAACATTTGTGTTAGCTGGTGTGCACAAGTTTGGTGGCCAAGCTGTGTTAAATGGTCTTACAATGCATATTTAGAAACAAAACAGGGCACCGCAAACGGTTTATTCAGCTTCTCAGATTATTTGGCATTGTACACATTGTCTTGAAAGCAGTCCACAATATGGCCAGCACAACTTATGGCCTTGCTTATTTCAGATTGTTCATTTAAGAGAGCTAACATATTCAAGGGATACTGACCAGGCTGACATTTTAACCAAGCCCGATAAGGCGTTGGACAAGGTCTCTGCGAAATACTGCAGTGATGCACACACTGGAAAGCAACAAAAATGCAAACCAAAGCTCTCATGGTCCTTTTCTGACAGCCAAACCTCCTCATTCTTGCGCTGGCCATCGAACTTTGTCGATGAGGTACCAACAGATACTGCATCCATTGGTGTCTCTCTGACTGATGGGCGAGGGGTGTCACTCGGTCTGCTGATGTCACGAACTTTTTTGTCATGCATTTCGTTTTCACTCATGCACACACTCACACAAGAAAGAGGGCTTTTAGTTTCTTGCCCTTGTCTATGCATGCTTCAGAGTGTTCTGTGCACTGTGCTATTTATACACCTACGGCTGGACTCAAGTGGCAGCGGCGCGCGCTTTCATACAGCCTGCGCATTCGCCGCATATATAAGGCACCTCTTCTAGGCAAGCAGTGTTCTCTTCCCCGGGAAGGGTGTGCAGTATTTACCCAACCCTCGCCACTCGCTTCTGTTGCGGCGCCCGGTGCGCACCTGCGTTCGCGCCTTCAAGCGTTCAAGTGTTCAGTTTACGGAGTGGGCGAAATACTTAGGGAGATTATGTAGTCTCAATTTTGTGTGCGCAAAAGCGGTGCAGTATAGGCTCAGGCAACAGTATTATTTATCACATTTTGATTGTAGTAATAATTACCTTGTCTTATTTCTTACAGTGCGCAACATGTGCTAATTACGATCTGAATACAACAGTGATTTGGGTTATCAGTCTGCAGTAAGGCAAATAGCAGCATACTATTGTAAGGTCAGTCCCATTAAGCTGCACAAAAGCTGATTTTTTTCTTCCTACTGCAACTTTGTTTCCTTGATTATATGAGGGGAACTGTCAAAAATGCATTGACATGGCTATAGAAGCACAAAATTTATCACATGAGCATTTTTGGCCTCTCGAGCCTGTTTTGCCAGCCTGTTACAATTAGTGGCCGAGCAAGGAGGAGTACCTGTTTTGCCTACATGCATTATTTCAAATGATATGCCAGTGTGACAGCATCTTTTTGCTTTTGGGCACATTTCTGTCTGCTTCTGCACATGTACCGAAATTTCGGGTGCCTTCACGTGTCTGCAAGTCAGGCTGGTCGTTGACCTCTTTTAAGTTGTTAGTGCAAATTGAAAAAAAAAGGTAACCTGCTCTTATTGCACTTTTTGTGCACTTCGAACACTGTAACTGTTTTTCATGTTCTGAGGCGTGCGCAACATCACCTCGAAATAACAGGAGACATTCATCACCACCCTCATATAAGGATAGTAGGAAAGCCTTCCGACCCTTGCCTTTGCCTGCCACCTATGTTGCTAAACTCTGCGGCTAGTTTGTAACGAAGCTGACTTCATGAAAATAGTTGAGCTTCTCGGCCGCAGTGTGCTTTTGGTATTTCCTTCGGCTCGGACCCATACGTACGTTTTCTGCCACACATTTGAACTTTATTTCCTCTGAACGACGTGCACACGCCTGCAAGTTTGAAAAACTTGCAGTGTTTCCTTTCATCAATTCCCGAATAATGGAGAACTCTGTTCCAATAATTTAACTATATTTTATGTGAGTTTTTTCCTGGTTTTGGCTCGTCGGCAAGATGCTGATACACAGCCAGAGTCTGTAAGGATGGCTCACGGCCGGCACACCCATTATCTATGACTCTCAGTACAGCGGCAAAAATCACTGCAGGTCACTCGGAACGCTCAAGTTTATGACATCTCGTTGACAAGAATCACAACCGGGTGAAAGTGCAGGCTTGCAGCCGCAGGCTTGGCCAGCCTCAGCTTTTTTTTCCAGCTTGTTGCACACCAAATGACGGCATCACTGAGCAGACGCGTCAATGCCACACAGTGCCACGATTTCGCAGCTATAGCAGACAGGAAGCACCCTCCATGCGTAGGTCGTAAAGAGCGCACTGTCGCCACCCGAATCCAGCCATGGTACACCATGCATAACCATAAATACAGAAAACACTGAACATCCATACATGCACAGGCTTGGTTTCCTATAAGAAAGGCCAGAGGCCCCGCACCTATTCTTTGGCCACCCATTGATCTCAGCCTCTCCCCCTCCTCCTCCTTATTGGCATTGTAGCTGGATGAGCCAAAGCTCACTTCTCAACCTTCAAAGAAAGGTCACTGGTGGTGCTTGGGTAGCAGAAAGCAAGAAAAAAAAGCTGCGGCAGTAGCTTTTTGATGGAAGGCAAAACGCAAGGTACCCGTGTTTGTGCAATGTCAGTGCACCTTAAAGAAAGAACTCCAGGTGGTCGGAATTGTCGGGGCCCTTCACTATGGCGACTCTCATACCTGAGTTGCTTTTGGACGTTAAACCCCACAAACCAACCAGCAAGAAAAAAAAGAATGCCTGTAAAAGTCGGGGCCATAATGAGGGCATTTGATGCGTTCTCGTAGCTGTTTTTACCCAGCACAGGGCAGCGTTTTCGTTTTGTTGACCGAACCAACATGGCGGGCATAGTTTCTAAAAGCACTAAGAGATGGCGCTCCGCATTTCACGTATTTAGGGAGCCTACATGTACCAGCCCTACGCGTATTGTCTCTTGTGGAGGCTAGTCTACCAGGGAGGAGGGAGAGACTCTTTAGTGATGGAAGGAAAGAAGAGAAACATACCGGTTTTGATGGCTGTAGCTCTGTTATTAACGAGTCTACTGCAAAAGTATTTTTGGCCGTCGCGCATTCTGAAGGCGCTGCCTCATAGACAGCAGGTTTGAGCACATTTTCGAATTTAGGGTGGTCCATAAACAAGTTCAGTTTATGGAATCGCACCTGAAAACGAAAGGAATGATTGAAGCAGGAGAAATGATAGCACCTTAAAATAGAAACAAAAGGTGGATGCGTTTTAAGATGCTTTGCAGCTGTTTTCCATTTACCCAAAGGCAGTGCAGAGTTTTGGCCGGTGTTCAATGAGCAGTTGGGCGCATGGTTTTGCTGATGGCATGGCAGCTGCGTGCTGGTTTGTGACATTTCATACACAAGGTCTTGTAGACTTTGTGTCTAGTTGGAAAAAAAGAGGATTGTAGCAAATGAGCATTTATGCTGAAATAATTTTGTGAGTAGCTTCAAAGAGCAGCATTTTTCCATGAAAACATGGCATTAGATTTTTGCTTTTCTAGATGGGATTTTAAATTTTGTTTTGATGGTTTCTTGCAATCTTTTGCTTGTTCTTCACGACAGATGTATTTACTTCATAGCTTGCAATAAAATGCTTCCATTGCGAATAAGCATTCCTTGTGTGTCATGCTCTTTGGTCTCATTATTTTGAACTGTAGTAGCCATGACAATCGGAAAACATTTGGGAGAACAGCATTGCATCATGTCTACATTATTTTCCTGTAGAAAAAGAGAACAGGCATTGCAGTTGATGTCGATGAGACTGAAATGGACATTTGTTTCAGCTAAACTGTTTCCTCGATTTCGAATCTGGTTTGGGCTATTGCATGTCTAAGGCCCCAACCAAATATTGCCCACTGCCTCAATAACAACACATGCTCAAAGACCTAAAGAAACTACAAGATGAAAGTTTATTTTTCAACCCTTTGTGATGAGAGCAACACTTTACAACAGGTAGAGGTATTGACATGGCACACAGGGATCGGGAATGCCAAAACCTAATGCGGCCTATGAAAGACAGCAAGCATGGGGAAGAGCTTCAAATTAATTTTGACTGCTTGGTGTCCTTTAATATGCACTGACATTGTATAGCCCACAGGTGTCTTTACATCTTGCCTCTGCCAAAATGTAGCCATGTATTTAATCTTAAAACCTTAGGATTAGCAGTCGAATGCATAGACACAAAGTCACTGCTGCACATAGGTAGGAAGGTTTCGGACGTAGGAAGGGAGTAATGTTTTTAATCCAGGTAGTCACTCTGAATCTGAACCATGAGAAACATTTCCCCAGAGCAAGGAGAGGTGAAAGTAAATTTGGAAGGTGCTGTACATATAATGTAATAAAAGGCAGCTTGCTATCATGTGATCATTTGAAAGGCTGAAAAGTGGTTATTAAAGCATAAGTTTAAAATACCTAAGCAAAGGACAGTGCAGCAGGTTATAGAAATTTGGAAAACCTTCACAAACACAGGTGTGGATTAAAGCACCGTTTCAAGGTAATGATAACAAGGAAGTAGTAATAACTATTATTGAAATCAGCTGGCCCTATTTGCCCTAGGCAGGTGGCGTCCTTGGTCCAAAAGGTGAGGGCATAAGCAGGTCCTCATCTGATGGTTTGTGTGGGTGGTACTTCTATACTGTCGCAACACCATACCATATGGCACAGAGTGCTGGGCATCTTGCAATAGAGTACCTGCAGTTGACATTGCAGCACATGGTGCACATCTTTGAGTATGAAGATGCAGGAAACTGAAAAGAAGCATTAGAGTGGGACGTAACCCAGGACATAGGGATTTTCAGCTAATCGATTAGGTTTCGAGGGAGTGAAACAAGCAAGGGATCCGGACACTGGGATGAAGAGTAATGTCAGCAAATGAGCCAAGGTTGGCGGCTCCAGCTAACGCATGAAGCAGCGATGATTGCAGACCATTAATTCCCTTCAGCATACCTAGTGCAGGCAGTAATGATGTTGAATCGAAACTCTGTTGCCAATTTATGAAATAACTATAGATATGTAACTGCACTATGGGAAGCCACTTAGCCACTTGAACTTAACCTTCTACAGAATAAGTGTAGTCGGAGTCCTTCATTGAATGGCTCTAGTGTAGCATTGCCGAACTGTGGTTTAAAAGCTACTTGTGACGAGATAAATGAGTCATGCAGCCTTTGAGAGACTTGCAGAGAGGGCTAAACAGAGAAGAGAGAACTCGAGAGAACTGCAGAGACTTGTGCGAGCACCTTACAACCAGCAGGTTCAAATGGCGCGCCGTTGCAACGGTTGAGTGACAGCGCTGCAGGTGGCGAAAACGTCCAATACCAACAAAAATTAATTCAGTAAAAGGAAACCTTTAGATAGTTAAAATTCGCACTTGTAGTTTATACGTCACCACCTCCTTTGTTTAACTGAAACTGTATAGTTTCATTTGCAACAATTTTATGTACGGTGGTGCGTGCGCCATTATCATCATCGCCCCCTCCGCTAAATTATTTTGAGTTGCCGAGGGGTTGCGGCGCGTTACATGAAACGTTTTAAAAAAATGTTTGACGCGTTATTGACTTTGGTTATTCTCCTTCCAGTGCTTTGCGGAGCCTGTGTTGCGCTTTATCTATGGGTTGCTAATGCAAACGAACCATAAAATGGCTGTGTTCTGTGTTTATACAGCACAGGCGACGCACTTCGCACGGTGAGCATCACTTTGGTAAGTCCAACAGAAAGCCAGCTGATTGCTTTTTGGAAGGAAATGTGTTAATATATTGATTTGTGGAGCATTAACGTACTCGAGTGCCATGTTGGTAAGCACGGTGCCTGCGCTAGAACCGCAATTCATCCGCGAATCGCTGTGTGAAATTAGCTGGAACGATTTGTTTCGGGACGTTTAACTGTGTATAACTTGCCCAACATTGCAGCAAGGTTACTTTCTTGCTGCACATGAGGTTGCCTGAGCGAAGTTCTGAGCTTGCCTGCGCAGAACTAAATAAAGCGCTCCGTTGAAAGTGTTTAGGCATTGTGACTACAGAGACATCGAAGGCTTACGTTTGTGTCAGAAGTGCTTTGAATTAATTTTTAGTGTGAATGTGAGGCATGTAGCTTTCCCTAGCAGTCGTAAGATCATCGAGGCAAACGTCAGTTTTGCACTTGCATCGGACGCGCCTTTTTAGCACATGCTCCATGTATGCGCCTGTTGTTGCTTTTATGTATGATGACTGTGGTAATAGTTTGCAGACTAATATAGAATATATAATATAGAACTAATATAGTATATAACTGAATATAGAAGTGTGTTTCAAGTGTGTTGACCGCTTCTTAATAGTGTGTAATGTTGATTCACTAGAAATTTAGCTTCGCTTTTTTTTTGGCAAATGATAAGGGCCTGACACGCTGTCCGTCAGTCCCGAGACGAGTGGTACGCTGTACAGCAAAGTAAATGTACTTCAATACCGAACGGGGTCACGTACTCGTTAGCTATGATTTTTATTTTTATAACTGTAGGGCACAACGTAGATGTAATGTGGGATTGCTTGGTTCTTTCCTAGTGTGTTCTTGTAAAACAAATAAACTGGTCAGAACTGCATAGAGATGTGGCTTTAGCGGATGAATCGAAACAGGCTTGCCAAATGGCTTGCCTCTGTTCTCATTCTTGCTCAGATCCAAAGGCAGTACATTTCATTTATCAACTTAGCTTTTTGTAAATTCAGTGTTTGATTTTACAGTAGTTTTCTGCATGTAGGTAATCTGCCCAAGTATAGATGCCTTGCAGCACTGTCACGTTGTTGGTGGACCAGAGCCATGGACGAACCCTGTTTGCCTGCCTAGCCTGCTACTAGCTACCTGCCCCATGGAAGATACCTATGCCTGATTTACTATCATGGAGTATGTGTGACAGCCATCTGATAGCTCGCAGCAGCATCCATGTTGTTTTTATGTTCTACACCTGTGCACTGCAGTGTAACGCTCTATCACGCATTTTAAAAAGGTCAGTATTTAATGGCTTCATTTTCAACTACAATAATCTGTCACGGTTCCATCCACCAAGGCTGCATGACATTCATATGTGCCCTAGTGAGGCTCAGAGAAGTTTTGAAAATTCTTGTGCAGTATTGTTGAATTGTTACTTACAAAATATTGTCCAGTAAATCAGTTATAACAGTGAGTGTATTTATTTTTTCTAAATTACCATCCACGCAATGTTGTTATTACGGCATTGCGAATGCACAAGATTTTTAGTCTGCTATAGTTTGCAGTTTGTACTACCCATAGCCATTTAAACAAGAATTGCAGTGGTGGTGCTGAATGGCAGCACATATCTGCGAGATGGCTGATGTATTGCGAGGGCACCAGACATTCCCCTCATCATCTGCGGCGACTGTCATCGATACTACGAAATCACAGTGGTTGCCAGTGTTCATGTGCGAACTGCTCGGGGTCGCAGTCGTCAACAATTTCAAGCCACTACAAAAAGTGTGAATTGCATTGATTACATCTTTGCATGGCAGCCGATGTAACCAGCATGAACTATGTCTTACTACAGTTACCATATGCTGTTACTTGCAGTACTGTACGACAGCACAGAGCACATGTGTGGTTAGTGGGGTAAATAAAATAAATAAATCTTGTCTCCACTGGGAATCAAACCTCCATCCCTTGTATTCCTCACATACTGTACTTTGTTTATGGCAACAGAACATGAGTCAGCACAGGTCATTCTTGCAGTGGAATTATCTAGGCATAGCACTGCTAATTTTTGTTCTAATGTGGCATCTTTTATGGGGTTCACCGATTTTTTTTTGCATCGTTCATATAATAAACACATAAAAAGCTTGCAGCACTATGAAAATTTACCCGGAGCATTCAACTCGTGCTAAAGTATGTGCAGTAAAGCTACCTTTGTCTTTGTGTGCAAAATGAAAATTTTTACGAAAGATTTACATTTTGCATGTTGGTTTTATCAGAATATATTAGTTTTGAACATGATTGGAAGATGCTTTTCAATACCTGAGCTGTTTCATGTGCATGGTTGTTAACTGCCATGCTGAACTTTTAGTCAAGTACAATATATGCATAGTGCCTATATGCATACAATATATGCATAGAGGCAGGTAGAGCGATTGTTTAGGTGTAATGTAATTATCAGGCTGTGCTAGTATCGCTACAACTATGATATAAAAAATCGCATTAGGTTTGTAGAACTTGTATTGTGAACAGTGGTTATATGGTGTCTGCACATTTTATTTTAGCATAGCCGTGATATTGGTGCAAGTTCTGTCAAGTTTGGTTTTGTTTTGATTTTAACAACTTTGTTTATTGCCACTTGTGGACAGCCTTATCACACAGCGCTATTCAGGTTCTACTATAGTGTCGAAGATCATTGATTTCACTTTCTTTAATAGACACTGAGGGTTCACTGGCACATACGCTACCAATTTTTTCTGTTTCGACTGCTTCAATTCTTTTCCTTCCCAGTGGTATTGTGCATTTTCACAAAAATTTGCTTTCAAAGTGCAGTTGTCGACTTTCTTCCAAGTTGTGCGATATGCTGTGAAAAATGGCATGCGTGTCATGAAACTTTTTCCAGATGTTTTGATCGCATTCTGCATGTACAAGTTTTTTCAACCTTCTATGAATGCTTTGTCTCAAAAAATATTAAGTATGCAGGCTAACGTAGGATAAGGTTGCATTCTGGGTTCTGTTGTGCCGGGTAGCAGCTCAGCAGTCAGATTCTTTTACTGGACTTGCCTGAGGGTACGAGCTGTGTGAAGCCTGCACACAGACCCATATCATGCCATTTGACGCAAACTTTACGTTCAACCACCTTCAGTTGAGAAAAGGACTGTATTGGGTTACTACGACAAACATTACCCCAGCTTGTTTTAGGCGAAAAAAAAAAGTTTGTGCCATGGTCGCCATCTTGCATGTTCTCATACACTTTAGTTTCAAATTCGTAAAATTTGCTGTTATCATCGTAGTTGTTCCAACAATATCCCAAGTTTTCCAGAAGTAAAGGAACCCAAGAAAATTCTTTTGGAGATTAGAGAATATAAGCCATGCCAGAATAAAATTATCAAGTTTAGAAAATTTGCTTTTTGCAGCATTTACAGCTGTCAAATACAGAGTAAGGTGGTTCTAGTAAATGTATGACCTGTATTAAGAAAAAAGTACCACTCGGTGGCATTTATTTTGGGAAGTTAAATCACAGCACTCAGTTCCTTGCTCGCATACAGCCGCCGAAATCTTCAACTAGACTGCACAACGCCCACTTTCAACAGTGATGCTGTTTAAACTGGAGGTTGTTTCGTCTGTTGTGCGCAGGTTAATGTGTTCGCAGTAATGTCACCATTACCGGATGTGACATCATCATGACGTTACATCCAATCATGTCTAATAACAAGAACTGAGGTGATCATGACATCATGTCCGGTCATGACCGATGACTTCACAGTGCGATTCACGCATATATGAAGCTAACCTTGCCAGGCATCCAGTCCAGGCATCCAGTCCAGGCATCCAGTCCAGGCATCCGTGCTGCGCCTTTCATTTGTCGCTTCCTCGAACGCCGTACCGCACAGGAATCAGCGGTGTTTTAAATTGGTTTACAGGAAAGAAAAGGCATAATATCTGTCACACTTGTCCGCGAACAACAAATAGCCATGATGAGTCTCGAAGTACAATCACGGATAACTTGAGGCAAACGTAAACAGCATCATTGTGTCATTAGTCTTATACACGAGTGCAATCTGCCTTAATTTTTTTTTCTGTACCCCTGTGCCTTGGCAGGGATCGAACTTGCAGAGAGGTAAAAATAAGGCAAGGCCTCGGTGAGCCTCTGGTGAGACTTAATCTTTTCGCAAGTTAGCTCTTTTTCAATGTGCAGAAGAGAAAAGGCGGCCATCGTGCACATTAGTAAAGAGTTCGGCAGCTGTACATGCATTCTCCTAATCACGAATCCCTTACTTTGTACAATCTTTGCCAAAAGTAACCAGGCTGCATGTTTACCTTTTCGCTTGTATACTAAGGTCAACATGAATTCCTAGAGTATCACAACTTGTTGAGAAGTGAGGACTGCAGCTTGCCTTTACTTTGCACAGATTTACAGTTTCGGAAGTAGTACAAATTCTATGCTACTTGGCTGAAAAGCGGAGCACGCAGCCTGGTTATTTTTGGCAAAGGTGGTACCTACATTATCTTGTACATACTCTTTAGCACAGAGTCATGAACTACCACATTATGTGAAAGACTGCCCGACACAAATATAAAGCCTATCCCTTAACCTAGACGTATGAAGTGCCTTTGTGGCCTACGGGTAGCATGTCTGACTTGAAATGCAAGAGTCCTGGAGGGTTCGATTCCTTTCACCTACCCATCTGATTCGAGAAGCTTGAGTTTGCAGCTCCTGCCAAATCTGCCATATCATATGATCAAGTGACTTTGCACAACCCTGTCACCAATCAATTCCCGGCCATGTCAGTTCCGGGCTATCACCTGTCGGCTATCACCCACGATGTTTCATTCACAACCCTGATACCTAATTTTTTGGTGAATGGCAGCCTTTAAGGCTTTCATATTAACATGTAACCAAAATTTGGTGTCCTTCAAGTGGTGGCTTTAGACAGCTTGTGCTGTTCGTCCCTTTGAGACCTTGATTGGCAGGTGGCAAAGTAGAGACAAGAGGGACGATGAAGAGAAGGTAGGAGGCAGAGGGTGGAGAACGGGTACAATGTGTCGCACTGTGATTTGTACATTAGGTGGCACAACCTGTTTGCATGGTCGTAACCCATCAGCGGCATTGAGAACAGCAATGCTAACTCCTAGCACATACTCCCCTGCACAGATCGTATTGATTGTCTATACTTTTTCTTGGACAAGTTCTTCTGAATATCTGGTAGGAGGTCACTGTTAAGATTTTTGCACGGCCCCTGAAGACTATGTATTGCTGCAAAGCACCTTCTCCAGAAAACAGAAACATAGAATGACCAGCTTGTTCAGCTTGTTCCTGCAATGATCACAAAACTAGACTCCATTCCACTCGTGAAATATGGAGGAGTCTCTATGACCGGTTATCATTGTACAGTAGAACCCTGCTATAGTAAAGTGAAACTGAAGTCCCATCATAGCAAAGGTGGTTTTGCTAGAACTAGGTTATACTAAACAACTTCTGGCCGCGGCGTCGACTTCCCACGAAATGACATTGCTGCACACGCATTACTTAGAATCGCGAGGAAATTTTTTCTTAAAAAAAAAGTGCTTTTTTATGGTTTTACCGCTAGACTCATCAGCACTGAGAAGAAGCCAACTTTAAGGCCTTGGAGCCGTGAGGGAGAGCATGCAGCGCGTAGGGGGGAAAATGTAAAGCTGACTACAAACACAAAAAAGAAGACGGCCGGTCACTTAAAAATAGAGTAAAAGTGCAGCAAGAAAAAGGGAAGCGAAGAAACGGCCGAACATTCACGCAACACTGTTCAGCAAGAAGGAGTAGTTGCAAGAATTGGAGGCGTGGCTTATGCGGTTTTGCAATGCTGGACTGTCGCGCATTTTTCATCTATTGCCTCTTAAAAGATGGAAACAGCGAAAGATGACGCCGCGCTCACGCAATGCTTCGGTTCTCAGCTGAAATCAAGCTCGGCTGTATTCGTATACATGTTGCATTCATGCTAAACAGGTACTTCTACAAGCTGTAAAAGAAAAAAAAAGAAAATGGCACAGAGACGATAAGAGAGAGATGGAAGGCATTTTAGAGTGTTCTTTTCTTAAAGCAACAAGATGTGCTTAGTAAGCAGACTTCAATTACGGGATAGAATCTTCAGGACCATGTCATCACTAACAACTGATATAGTAAGATTTTGGCCGGTCCCGGTGACTTTACTATAATGGGGTTCTACTGTACTTATCAGTTCGCAAAGAGCACTTCCTGGCATAAGGGCAGCTCAACACTGTTAATGTGGAAAAGCACTCACCACTCTGCTCGTGCTCAAACTGAAACCCACATCTGAATTTGATTATACTCCCTGCAGGAGCGACCTTTAGTCTGCATCTCAAGTGAGCATCTTGATGCTTATTTTTATTTTTTGTAACCACAACCTCGAGCAGACCAATTCGCCAAAGCTGGCAGCGCTGGTTATGTATACGTTTGCCGCTGGCTCAAGCCTGCACTGCAGTGATGTGCAGGCACAGAGCAACGCTGGAGAAGAGCATGGGCGTTCAAATTGCGAAACTTTTCTGCCCGAGTCAAAAAGAATTCCATTTAAGCTTCCGGGAAAACAATGCTAGAGTGGTCCTGCGCAATATAATAACATGTACCATATACCAGCTAGTACCGCATCACTACTCTCTGCAGTGACTTTCTGTTAGCTAGTGCCAAGTTACTGTATATCTGGCAGAACATCATGAATGGTTTGTGGGGTTTAATGTCCCAAAAGCGACTCAGGCTATGAGAGACGCTGTAGTGGAGGACTCCGGAAATTTCGACCACCTGAGGTTCTTTAACGTGCACTGACATTCCACAACACACGGTCGCCTTGCTTTTCGCCTCCATCGAAAAGCGGTCGCCGAGGCCAGGATTCGATCCTGCATCCTTAGGAACAGTTGTCAAGCGCCCTAATCACTGCGCCACCCCGGCGGGGCAACACATGAATCTGTCATGACAAACACAAAATGACATAAAAGGAGTAGCCAAGATCGCAATGAGCGACTGTAGGTGACAAATGCATCGGTCCCGGGTACTCGTGCTTTTTTAACATCACACTATGCAGCACTGAACTGAATGCTCATACGAGCAAAAAGTAAAAACTCTTGTTGCACCTTGGACCACTAAAGAGCAATGAGGGGAAAGCCTTTATTGCACGGTGGTCTGATGCCCTCCACTATGGCACCTCTTTCTTTCACTCCCACCTTCCTCGTTTTCCTTATGGCTCGATTAATTCAGGTGTTCGCGGAGAAGTGTCAGATACTACGCCTTTTCTTTCCTGTAAACCAATTTGAAATGCTGCTGATGCTTGCTGTACTGCGTCTGCTTTTGTATGCTGTGTCATGTGGCGTTTTAGCAAACGCCAAATGAAAGGCGCTGTACTGACGACTGGATCGGGTTCACCTTCACATGTGCTCGAGTCGCCTGGTAACGTCATGACTGAATGTGATGTCATCATGGTGTAAGTTTCGGCCATGACACCATAGTCATCTCTGTCATTATCATCACTGTCACTAACTATCATTATCAATCAGTATCTATCACTAAGTTCTTCACTGACAGATTTAAAGGTAAACAGCACAACCATGCAACTGCTCGCAAGATTCCAATGACAGCTCTTGCATGTTGGAATGGGGACAGGGGATATCAGTGGCATTGTGAGTGGCAACTTGCAAGTACGTATTTCCTGGGGCGGCTGTGCTGGGCAGACAGAGCGGGAACATACGTGAAGACGCAGGTGCCTTCACGGCCAGTCAAGCTCAAGCAGTGGTGGCATGACTGCACAATTTCCCAGGCGAGGTGTCTCTGGCCACCCTCCTCACATCTCATAACCATGTTGCGCGAACTAGCGGAGATGGTGGAGGCTGCTGCCACAGTTGCCCTATCAGTCCAATAGCAAAATGTTTTTTTCCCAAGTTTATGACTATGAGAAATGGGGGTTTGCTGTAAACATTCCCACGGTGATTTCACTTATATGTACTCTTTATTTTGGTTTCCACTCTTCTTCACGCAAAATTTTTCAGAACCAAGAAATAAAACTGCAGACCTGTCTTATTTATGTATAACTGGGTTTAAATGTATTCAATGAGGTAATCACCGATATATTTAGAGGAAACCTAGACTTTAGTGAACAAAAAGGCCAGGCTGGATTTCAGGCACACCACTTGACCACAGCCGATGTTCACGGCATCAATCAGATGAAAGAGGAACCACAGAATATACCGTATTTACAGGTAAACAATTCCGTAATGAATATATGATGCGAGAGAAGAGTTTGTGTCGAGAATAAAAAGAAAAAAATTCTGTCACGATTCCAACACAAGCTCACGATTATAACATGAAATCGTAACATTAAGGGCAACCATAGCTGGGGATGTGACAATAAAGGAGACTGCATTTAAAAATTCAAAAGAAAAGTATACGAGTGGTTTATTCACTGTCACTACTCAGCTGCTTATCGCTGTTCATGAACATGCCCCCACTCGTTTTCCCCCTCTTGATTAGACACAATTTGCTAAGCACTACATGCTTTCTTTTCTCGCTTAGAATCCCCCATCGCTCCCTGCATGTTTTGCCAATTGGCCATCATCTAATGATATTAAACAGGAGAGTTCGAACCCTCAATAACTACAGCTTTTTATTATTTTCGTTTTCACTTCCACCTTCTGGTCTTTCTCCATGGCTACCTTTTTTTTTTAACCTTGCCTCATTTTACAGCCTCGAAGTTGCCAGAAATTTGCCTTCTCCCCGCAACTGGCTTGCCTGGTGGTAAAGCTATCATGATGACCAGCAAAAAAAAAAAAGAAAAGTGTTATTGCTTCTGAACATAGCATGAAGTGCTGAATCAGTGATGCAATTTCTAAAAAAGTAACTCGTGCTATAATCGTATAAATACGGTAAGCAACCCCTACATACAACCTGCTTATATTACAAGCATTTGATTCAGTCTAAGCATCAATCATACATGTATTACATAACCATGGCATAGGAAAGGCATATGTAGAAACGCTCTTAATAGCATATGGAAACCGCACAGCAGCCACAAGTCTTCTGCAGAAAAAGCTAACCCTGATCAGGAATGGTGGTAGTTCCCCCCAACCCCCCATAGTTCATCCTGTGTTTTGTGCACCCCTAATCCCACAGACTTTCGGTAGAAGCAATGTTAGCTAACCCAAGGGCCGCCTTATACGCCAGCCTAATCATAGCGTCCACCTTGTTTTCCTACGTCACGTCCATATTCATACAAGGCATCGCATAAACTGTTCTACTGATCAAGAATGCCTGTACCAAATGACTTAACTCCTTTTCCTGCAATCCTCTCTTTAGATTGGCGATTCCTTCAGTGAGCCTCATGGCAGCGTTTACCATATTCTTTAGCATTCTTAAGGCCTCCTTATTCTTCCTGTTAGTCTGCAAATACATGTCCTGTTGCAGAGTATCCTCCTTCTCCAGTTGTCTGTCGCTACCCCTGGTGACACAGAGTAACATCATCCCCATAACCCTGCCCTGTGGCCACCTTGCTCTTGCAAACTTCCTATAAGGTTGAAGCATACATTTTAAGTAGGAAGTTTGCAAGAGCAAGGTGGCCACAGGACGGGATAGACCTTTGTTCTGCATAATAGATATAGTAAGAGTGATGATGATCAGTTCCTTATGGTATATTTTGCAAACTTTGTTACACAGAATGTTTCTAATAGCACCATTGTAATCCAATGTTTGACCTTAGTGGAGAGAGTCTTGGGTCATTAACCAATTTTCAAAAATCTACACGTTCCAAACAAAAGCTTTAACTAAAGGTTTTTGATAATTGGTCAGTGACCCAAGGCTCGCTCTATTAATGGCGCTATTAATAATAAAAACTTTGGGAATAGTTGTCAAACATTTTGGATTTTGGCGAGGCCTTGAACTTTTACTTGCAACAAACACAAGTCAGTGCAATATAAAGCACAGTATTTAAATGCAGCAAAGCATTTTTGGCGTTCATGTCACACTTGCTGCATCTAAATCCAAACTTTCAGCTGGGTTCATGCCTGTCACGGCACCTTAATGCAGCAGCGTTGAATGGTTTAACTCTTTCGGGACTGCCCCATGGGTGACTATTCATATAAGAACGTTGGTTCCACATGCACTGCCAAACAAAAACATTCCATTCGCTGGCACATTTGTTGTCTAGAGGGTAATCTAAGAACTCAGCTTGTGGTTCAGCATAGTTCACTTTCAATGTGACAGCATTAAAGGCCTCATTCTCCAGAAAAATTGACGGTATTGAGCAAGGAATCACAGGCATGGCTCTGGCCAGTGGTAGCTGGAAGCTGACATGGCTAGGAACTAATTGTTGGGCACGACCACGTGACATGGCCCATTTGGCAGGAGGTGCCAAAACTGTCTTCCTGTTTCAGATGGGTCGGTGAGAATACTAGAACCCTTGCATTCCAAGTCAGACATATTATCCCTATGCCACACAGGCACATTCATACGGCTTGGTTAGGCACAAATCTGTGTTGGGTGGTCTTTCACATACCTTATGGCTGTATGCTAAAGAGCATGTGTGAGAAAACAGAGGCATTAATTAAGGGGTTAGTGATTAATTGAGTAGCAAAGTGCCTATATGCGAACAAGAATTCCCAAGTGCAGCCTATAGCTGTTAACAATGTTGCGTCATACGCTTAAACGCAGAGATTACGTGTATCCCTGACATATATCGCACCAAGTGGTAACACACAAGCGATTTATCTGAAGAATGGTGGCAGCTTAGATGGAGAAATGTTCATGTCAGGCCGCACAACAAAAAACACTGAAATTGTGTGATTCAGCAACTTCAGCTACAGATTTTTTTTATCGCACTAGCAGCAAAGAAGCCAGAAGAGTCAGTCAGAAGAAGCTCTGATTTCAGCTTTTAGCGATTCAGGTACTACAACCACCTGTAATGCCAACTAGTGGCCAAAGGTGCACACAGTTTCCGTACCCACTTGCTTTTGAGTATGTACACATGATCGCTGCATGTTCCCAGTTTTATCTCTGTTTAGGAGGGTTTCCACAATCGTTAGCAACGATGTGCTGACACCGGCACACAAGCGTACAGTTTTCACGTAGATAGGAACCTAGTGTATACTTAAGTGAAGACTCTCCAGCTTATGACACAAACTATTTGTAAAAGTAAAAATAAATACGATTGTACAGGGATTTTGGGGAAACGAACAGGTTGCTTGTTTTGACGGATGTTTGGAAGAAATGATTAAGTGAAATGCTGAAGTTCATAGGCCTCTTGTTTGTCCAACACGGGCATTGTGAAACTTCACTGGCTGAAGCTGCATTGGAATAAGGACAACATCTACAGTGGTTTGCTTTCACCAGGAACAATGCTGTGAATCTGCTTCATAGCAGTGCTGGGGCTCCTCCAAGTGGCAGTCCTGTACAATGTAGGCCAGCTGCCACAAGTAAAGCGCCGGTACACGTGGCTTTTTCAGAACATCAATCAAGTGCGAAGCCCTCACAGCCACATTAGGCAGGATTCGCATGTAGCTTCCCGAGAAGAGTTCAATAAACAGATATTTAACCTTCGTGGCACACCAGCTCAAATTTTGTCACCCTCTGCAAAATGTGCCAACCATAAACCACAAAAAGTTGACAAATGCATGAAATGAGTTGTGCTATGAGCAAAGGAAGACCGGGCTTAAAAATAATGTTTCAAGCAACTTTGGCAAAGTTACGAGAATGACAAGCCTTCACAATGAACCACATAACACATTGGTTCCTGGTAATTTGGTTTCACTGAATTTTATTGGTGTAGTCGGGAGAATAGGAATTTCCAACTTTCAACAACCACCCCATCTTGATACATCAAGGCAACTGCTGCAGACATACAACAGATCCGAAGGCAAGTCGCCTAGCACACATTACAATAGATGCTGTCAAGAGAGTGCAAGAAGTGGCCGATTCCATGCCAAGTTACTTAAGACAATGTCATGTTTCGGACACCATCGCACACAGAGAACTTTTGTTCAGATAACCACAGCTGTGTTACCCCTGCAAAGGTCAAGTGTTGTTGTATATGACAAACTCTTTAATCCATGCCAGGCCTGTTCACATATCAATCTGTTGCTTTAATTGTAAAGGCTGAAAACTAGAGAGGCAAAAAATTGTAGTCACACATTTGTGCTTCTCCACCTCCCGCCACTGCAAATCATGAGTCCAAAATAACTATGAATGCTTTCTAAATAATAACATATCAGCAAATGCAAGGGTGACAATATTCCACAAAAAGATTAAATACATTGCAAGCAAGGTATTTTAAACTTAACTAGGAGCACGCTCTAAACCAGTAGAAGGAGTGAGAGTATTCATTTGGTCACACCAGTTACAGCTCACTGCACTACTGAGGTAGCGGCGGAATCCAACTGGTGGAGGAAACTCGTGCGTCGGCCCCGAGTATTGCTTGTCTCTGTAAATGTAAATAAATGAGAGTAATACTGCAATTACATTTAGTTTGCATAAATTCAGCAAACTCACTCACAGTAGAATTTGGTTCGAGTAAAGCAAGTGAGAGTGCCTGCTGCAGAAGGAAAAAGGCAGTAACGAGACTGGCAGTCAATTCTAGCACAAATACAAATATTTAACACACTTGCAAAACACTGAAATAGCAACAAAGAAACTAAGTTAAATCACTGGTGCAGTAAGTGCGGAATATGCTGCGGCTTGCATGGAATTGTAATGAAGAGTGCTTATAGCAGCAACTGCCAAGCTCTTTGACAGGATTACGAGGTACAGTCTTTGTCAAAAGTGTAGAGCACAGGGGGTCTGCTTCTGGGCCAGTTCCTGCGGCTTGTAATGAATTTCTGGTATACCAACTTTGTTGATGGCAAGAAGATATTTTGTCCTACCCCCTTCAGTGGGAAAGGCCTCAACTAATTCTACATCAGTGCCACTATTCGGCTCAGAAGCGGACCCCCGGGCTCTACACTTTTGACAAAGGCTGTACATGCAACGGTGCCTCACTCTCCTCAACAAAACGTACCCCCTCAGGTTAATTATTGCTTTGTTTTCAAATAAGCTGTCAATGGCCTTGACAGCAGCTTGAAGCCAAGCACGGCCCACTGTTTATGGCATAATTGTTTCTGCTATCATTCCCAGTTTTCTCAAAGTGATGACGCTGTTGGAGCAGGCAAAATACATATATTAGGGAACTCTGTGGTAGCGACATGCATCCGAAGTGTTAAATCTGTATAAACAAGCTCAGCGAGTTCTACCAATAAAGGTATTTTGGTAGTAAAAGGGCAGATACTCTCATGGCCAAGAACCTATGATAGCCGAAGAGTCACCCTCATTGCTGCATGCACCGATGTGAGTACTCGACAGTGGAACGTGTGAGCATATAAGCACAATAAATTCATGCGGGTATACGCCCGTATTTTGTAGCAATTTCATGCTGAGCAGTAGGCTTGTTTCACTCCGGGGCTCATCCCGCACTGGGCCAGTTTACATTTATAATATCTCTCAGCTGGCCAGCAACTCCCCTTCTTTAGCACTTCGTCGACACTGCAAAGAAGCTGACCTCTTGCACTGTAGCACCTCGTATGGGCCGCATGGATGAATACCTTACGACAGTTTTTTGACAGAAGCACGACCGTTTCTATGGGCCCAGCCACTCTATCTGCTGAAGCTGCGAGGAAGGCAATAAAACCTCCTGATCATAAACCAGCGCGGTCACGCTGGCGCACACCAAAATTACTGCTACTGCCCAAACTAGGCCACAAACGAAGCATCTTAAAAAAAAACAAAAAAAAAAAACAAATTACAAACTTCCGTGACTGTCGACTCACAAATTGTTTCACATCATCTGTAAGTAGCCGCGTACGTCCCAATACCCCAGTACACCCCGAAGACAACAGCAACCGGCGACCGATCGGTGCACAGCAGCAGGTATGCAACGACTGTTTCAAGCGCGAAGAAACAGGATCGACGCCATTATGCAGTCTCTTTATGCATTCGCCCGGAGCCTGTCGCGTGATTACGCCGCGTCAGTAATTGAGACTACCGCATAGCTGCACTTCCGTGTAAAAACTCGTTAAAAAGCTGCAAGACGGTAGCAGAACGACGACAAATGCTTTACCTAGAGCTCGCGGGCATGTACGAAACACCATCATTCGCGTACAACTCACCGTAGTCGGAGGCTGCAGGCAGGCCAGGGACAGGACCGAAGGCTGCGCTGTTGAATTTAGGCAACAATCCACGAACTGAATCAGATTTTCACCAAATTTGCATCTACCGGGATGATATGGCCCACAAACTACAAGTCGACCCATGAAAAGCGACTTAGGGCTCGCAAGGCGCGAGCACTCGTTGCCCGAAAAGCGCGCCAGCTTTTGCTCGGGTGCGGTGCGGTGTCTCGGGCGCTGGGCCGCCGGCTCAAGCGGCTCAGTGGGTGATTGGCATCTGGGTTTGAGGCTTATTTCCAGAAAAAAGCAAATACTAGAAGTTATTTGACGTCACATCTGTCGAGAGAATCAACGCATCTTCCTTTCCACTTTGGTCCTGGGTGCGCATGCGCAGTTCACGGAGCCGGCTCTCTGCAAGTTCAGGTGCGCGTCCGCGCCGCGACCGGACGCTCCAACTTCTCTCCTCCTTCTTTACCACCCGCATTTTCTTTCTCCGCGACGCTCACGTGCCTAGGGCTCTTAGCAACGCTGTTGCTAGGGGCCCGAGTTTTCATAGTAACCGCGTCGCCGTTGCTAATGGCCCGACTTGGCTAACCCTAAATTTTGACGTCACTTCCGCCACACTTTCTCCAATGCATTGGGAATGGCAAGGGCCTCTCCTAAGTTGTTTCCTTCCTCCATGCACGAATGTCATTCGTGGTCGCCGGCGTCGTCTGCGATCGAATAGAGCGTCGGCTGCGCCGCCGTCTGCTACAATGGATCGTTCCTTCCCAAGTTTAAAAATGCTTTTTGAATGTAGTTTTGTCTATGGGCTGCTTACTTTGAATGGAAGGTATCAAGAAAATTTAGTACATACGGCACCTGTATACGAGAAGCTTCTGCGATTGGGAGAAGCACCCAGCGCATAGCGAGCGTGTGTGTGGTATGTACGGCTTCACAACACATTTTTAAGCGGTATTTATAAATAGATTACCCGCGGAATGACTCAGCATACTTTGTCACACATTTATTCAAAGCACTCGCCAACATTTAAATATAAGCAGCCTCCATTGGTACTGTACAAAACAAGAAACATACTGCGGTAAGTTGTGTTCACATATTTTCTAAGGGCCCTACCAGTTCGTACCCCTTTAAGTCACGCAGCGTTATATAGATACTCCGCCGTTGAAATGACGTTTCATATTTTCACAGTCTGTTCTAGGATGTTTGTAGTTGCTCTATACCAAAAACAAAATCATAGGTGCCCCCGTGAAGACATAAAATGGCTTTGAAATATTTCGCTTCCACATATTCTCATTGGTGGTAAGCCTATACATTTCACCCTCAGTCTGCGGCGAGGTCGCGAGCGCTCCATTTGTTTGTGAATACGGCGTTTGTCTATAGGTGTAAAGCCCACGGGAAACTTGGTACTTACTGCTTCAAGTTTCAGAGATCCTGACGTCGAAATACACCAGCTAGAAGTTCGAGCGTTCGCGCAGCGCATTCATAGAAAACAATTTGTGCGTCGCATAAGGCAATCCGCGCCCTCTACTGCGGAGCAACAAATGAATTAGAAGTTTTTACTTCTTGCGAAACGTCAAATCGCCTGCAATGAAAAGAAAAGAAACGAACACGCGCTGCGTGTTTGCTGCTTATCATGCGCGGCCATATAGCCAAACGCGTCTGTCGAGCTTTCTCATACGCGAGAGCAACACGCAGACGGTTCAGCGAACGCACGCAGAGGTAGGGATTTCTGCGTACGTGAGCAACGTATACGCAGTACGCAAGAATCGTGATGCGAATGACGCATGCGCAGTAAGCAGCACGCAGGCCGCCTAAGTACGCAAGGGTTCTGCGTATGCTTACGTACGCAGTACTAAAACTCTCTAATATTGATTGCGAATGCGTCCCACGTTAGCGAAAACGTAGGAAGTGCATCTCGAGGTAAGTCCGTTATTTATTTATTTATTTATTTATTTATTTATTTGATACTGCCAACTGCCTCTTGGCAGTCCAAGCAGGAGTGAGTAAGTACAGTCGGCACTACAAATCAAGGTAAACAAGAATGTGAGTGACAAGAAAACATAAGGAAATGACTTGCAATACAGATTATTGCGCGGGCAAAAGCAGCTTATACAAAATTACAAAAAAGAACATTAAAAAGAACAAAAAAAAAAAAACACACACACATCTGCAAACTGCAAAAACAGGAGACTGGACACTCTAAAATTAACATACTTCATTGCAAAGAGTGCACAGCAGACGCAAAGGATTCGACCGAGGTCATATTGGCGACTTCTTGCGGTAGGGCATTCCACTCTGCTATAGTTCGAGGGAAGAACGAGAAGCGATAAGCGCTAGTCTTAGCCTGTGGCATCACAATTGTTTTGCTATGCTTGCCTCTTGTTTCTCTTCTCTTATTAAAATTGATGTAGATGTCGGAATCCATTTTTGTTTGTTTATTAACTATATTAAACAACGTTTGTAGGCGATGTAGTCTACGCCGAAATTCTAATGTTGGGAGGCCGGACCGTGTTCTGAGTTCAGTGACCGAGGCTCTTCTACTGTAAGTATTATAAATAAATCTAAGGGCTTTCTTTTGCACGTTTTCAATGTTATTGATGGCAGTTTTTGTGTGGGGATCCCACACAACATCGGCGTAATCGAGCAATGGTCTAATGAGTGTCGTATAGGCAGCGAGTTTAGTCCTACTAGTGCAATGCTTCAGCCGGTGTTTAAGTAGCCATAGTCTCCTTAGCGACGCCGAAACGACATATTCAACATGAGCATTCCAGGTTAGCTTCGAGTCAATTACTACACCCAGGTATTTAAATTTGTCAACCGGCTTAATTGCTACATTGTTGATTTTATATGTACAAATTAATGGTGTTTTCTTCCTTGAAAATTATGTAATATGTAATTATATTGTCGTATGTCATCATCAGCATCATCACCAGCCTGACTATACCCACTGCAGGGCGAAGGCCTCTCCCATATTTCTCCACTTAACTAGGTTCTGGGCTAGCTGCGTCCACTTGACCCCTGCAAACTTCTTAACCTCATCCGCCCACCTAACTTTCTGCCCCCCGCCCTCCCTCCTACGCTTTCCTTCCTTTGGAATCAAGTTTGTTACCCTAAGTGACCATCGGTTATCCTCTCTTCGCCCTACATGTCATGCCCATGCCCATTTCTTCTTCTTGATTTCCACTAGAATGTCAGTAACTTGATAAATTTCTCTGACCCACTCTGCACGCTTCCTATCTCTTAATGTTACTCCTACCATTTTTCGTTCCATAGCCCTCTGTGTAGTCCTCAACTTAAGTAGACCTCTCTTGGTTAGCCTCCACGTTTCAGCCCCATAGGTCATATATGTCGTATGTAATATGCTTAAAAACTGCTAAAGTATTATCAGTACTGTGAAAAAAAGTGGCCTACTCGTTGACCATCGGTTCGGCCTGTAGCATGCGATCTATATACTGCTTTGTTCTTTATTATTACGACGTTACCAAAACAAATCTTGCAGTAGAAGAATAAGTATATAGACCGAAGGAGGTGCTTCTTCAAAGGCAAGACCGCTAGCAATCTCATAAGCACATGCGTGCTCCGTGCGCTGCACGTGACATAACCGGCTCGCTGGCTCGGAAGGCAGGTGAAATCCAAGCTTGTACTACACTGTGTTTTATTTCGATTCTTATTAAATGGTATTGCTTCATTTATGATATTTGGTTTGCACTCAGGAACCCTGTAACGCGAATAGGGTGCTCCGTGCGTGTCAGTCCCGCCATAGCTAGGATCGCTTTTGTACTGCACTTCCAACATATCCTCGTTATTAATATTAATAATAATAATAATTGGTTCACTTATTGGCCAATTTGCGAAAATCGGTAAAAGCGTTCAGCAAGGCTTGTTTTCCAACGCCGCCCCCATTCCCGAAAAAAAAAAAAAGGCCTCGCTCCTAGATATTTTCTTCGTCATTTTAAAAATGAAGAGGCAGCTGTGGACACTAAGGTTTGGTTGCTTTCAGACCACTCACAAAGCAGGGAGACAGCACAGAAAATCGGGAAAACAAGACACGCAAGGAGCAAAGAGCAGGATAATCTTCCATCCTCTGCACTTTGTATGCATGGTGTTAAACCATTGCACTCTTTTGAAGCCTCCCCAAGCCGTTTTTGCTAACTATCAACATTTCTGAGTTTACGAAAAAAAGGGGAAATTGGCTCTTTTGGTTCCCACAAAGAACGCGAGACTTCTCAGAACGCTGTCATGCGGTTGGAAAACATAGCTTGCAGAGACCCTTCCAAAGGAATCTGCAAAGTTTCACACGTGAGCCTCGTCTTTTGGCGCTTCGCCTACTATCGTGGCTACCCATGACACAATGCTACTTAGTACCCCCGTTTCGCATCAGCGGAAGCGCTTTTGTATCGCCAAATAACCGCCAGGCGCAACGCGATCGCCGCACGTGCGCAGGAAGCTAGCGTAGCGTCTGCTCCGGCGACGCCCCATCGTTTCACATTTCACCAACACGCCAGGAATGCGGCGCTGCCGTCGCGCGGCGAAACTTGAGCTCTTTATATTTGATTTGAGGATGAATTGTGTGGAGATTGTCCAGCGACTTGGTTCATGCGGAACTGGGTTCAGCCATTTGGTTGCGCCCCAAAGAGATGCCATGCTTTTCATTTCAACCAAGACTGCGAATGTAGTCCGGTAACGAGACTTAATAATGAAGTAATTACTCACTAACATCCACCCATGCGCAGCCATATGGCTACAAACGAAAGTTATACAGCTTTCCTAGAAACTTCGTAGTTAAAGTAAAGTTCGTCCCTGGCCGGGGATCGAACCCGGGACCACCGCGTTTCCGGGGCAGTCGCTCTACCAACTGAGTTAACCAGGACGGTCAGCAGATGGTAACGAGAATTTTTGACTGGAGAACAAGCCTCCCCATCCAACCCCAACCTCCGCAAAATACACCCAGCGGGAAAGATTACTTATATATCAGTGATGTTGAAGTTACGAACGGTAAACGGCATATATTAACTCAATAAGCACTCTTTTGTTGTTCGGTGGGGCTTTTGTCTTTGAATATCGCGGGAGTTTAGACCATAGCCTCATTTTATGTTTAGACTGAACAATGGAGTTTTGCGGGTCAGCGAGCAACAGTGCAGATGTGAAACATTTTTAACATTTTTGTTCTTGTTTTTTCTTTTTATCTAACCGACTAGGATTTGTATGCCCTATCCGCCGGTTACGGCCCAGCTCATCATTATCAAGATTTTTTTTTTCGAAAAGTTTGCCTCAAGAAAGATTTACGAGTGTACTACAGTGAATATTGTTGTTTACTAACACGTGTACTTCCCTTCCGCGTTCGACACGAACGACCGGCTTCGCGAAAGCCTGTCGGTCCTTTCGGTCATTCTTACCCTATTCAAAAAGCGACCTTCACTCAATGTTACTCTTTCACTTACACTTCCTCTCACAAGATATATGCAGCACTGCGAAAGGCAGAGGAGCCCTTGCAATTGTGCTCCTAAGTGCTTCTCGCCCCTGAACACTATGATAGAGAATTATGCTCCTACTCTCACCCCCGCCAATTTGGTTGGTGAGAGGCGGGTAGGTGCACAATTGCCTATTCTAGTGCGCGTGATCCTGATTGCACCGCGGTGCCTCTGCCTTTCACAGCACTGCAGATATCTTGGCTTGGAAAAATGTTTAGTCCTTTCTATTTTTCTCTTTGACAGCGGGACGAAGGAGGGAGGGGTTTGGATGCTGGCACATAGCCTCACATTTAAAAGGTACGTCAGCCTTTGTAAGCTGCGTCAATGTTTTGGCGATACGTGAAAAGTTCCTGACAAGTCGTCGATAATAAACGCACAGACCAAGGAATCTTCCCTCCGAACCATCTAGATAACATCGCAAACGTTCACTAGCACAACCTGGAACATTGTAGAAACTTAAGCGAATGGGCGGAATCTTCGAGACAGATCTCGGTGCATCTTGCGCGACAAAGGAACTGATAAAGGCGCGTCTAGTGACGTCGAGCAATGACAAACACAGAATGCAGAATTGATACGCATGCCAAAATCAGTGATAAGGCCGCATGCCGGCGGCTGCAAAAAAAAAAAAAAAAATACAGTATTCAAGGTTTTGCGGCAATATCTAATAACGTCTGATACAAGAAGTTCTGCGCCAGAAAGCTGGCTGTTTTCACTCGAGTGCAGGAGTCCTCAGTCGCCCACTAGAATTGCGATAACTTCAAAAGTGATAAAAGTGAAAAACCGAGTATGAAAAATAAATAAAATACAGCTGTCGATTTCAGCCATGCGTCATGACGAAACCGCCAGAGATGTAGCACACGTGGGGCACCTAAATGTTTTGCACGATATCGCGCATTTCCCTTTTGGTATGCAATTTAGCTTTATACTAAATTTATATCGCGAAAGCACGATGTATCACCACCTCGTCCAAGGTTTCACTCTATCAAGAACACTGCACAGCAACAACAACAAAAAAAGCAGTTGATGATTTACGTCCTTTGCACGCACTTGACGCCATGGCTGGACTGAGCTGAGGGTGTGTGCAGAGCCACGGCCGTTCGAGTTCGGCCGTATACTTCGGCAAGCTATACTTCGCCTCGAGCTGCTTTCAGCACTCCGAAAGGCAGGGGCGACCTGGTCCAATCAGGGTCATGTGCACTGCTATACGCCCTGTCACACCGTCACGTGGGGCGCCACTGAAAGCCGCCTAGCGGTCGTTTTTTAAAGTTCTTCCGGGATACAACTTGCTGCTGCTCATGCAACCCTGCGAGAATTGCCGATGCTCGCGACGGCAATTTTTTTTTTCAGTTCTGATTTTTTTCTACGGAGGCTGAAGCACAAAATCAAGGTTGGCCTTTATGTAGAAGCGAAAACATTGATGATGTTGAAGCCATCTGTAAAAAACTAATGCGTACACACGTCAGGCGCCTCCTAGAAACAAGGGCTAAATGGCCAGCTGCATTTCTGAGCATTGCTTTGCTGTGGGTATGCTGCATCAACTGATCAGTTACTTCAACAGAATAGTCACCGTGTTTTTTTTGTTTTTTTTTTTCATTTACCTTGCCTTTGCTCGTCAAACTCTGTGCCGCACCTCGGTCCAATATATGGGTCCACGGCGGACATTCTGCGCTACCTGTCGTTACATCGTGCAGCACCGTTATCTTATGTCGCTTCGTCGGTCGAATTCTCAAGACTTTAATGCGATGTCGCTAAAGGTGCCGTGTCGCACAAACTTCGACGCCGTCGTAGTTGTCGTTGAGCGAGAATTAAAAATCTCAATGGAAAATTCAGGAGCCGTTTGAAATGTTAAGATTGACTCTATAATTTCTCAGGGAAGTTACGTAACTAATGGTGGATAATTGAGCGAAAATGAGAACGAAGTCCACTTTGAGTAGGGGTGGAAGTCGAACCCAGGACTGTCGTGTTGCGAGGCAGACACACGCTCATAGGTCGAGAAGGCTCGCTGGTTCAAGCTGAATGAAGGCCGGCCTACTAATTTGCGATGCGAAATGGGTCCGACAACGCAGTCGCGTTTTGACCTTAATAGGCGATGCTTAAATAAGAGCACCCCACGGGATTAGCCGATTCGGAAATGGGTGAAACGCGACAAAGCGAGTGCTTACAACATTCGCTTCGTAAAGCTTATGCGCTTAAGTGAAAGGATGAATTAAACATTTAGAGATGCGGCTCATAACAAGCACCGCTTATAGGCTATATTAATGTATCTACCATGTCCTTGGAGCATCGAGTTTAAATAATTAAATCTCATACCTGGCGATCATCTCATTCGTCTTATTTTGCACTCAAGACCTATGAATGGTTTAAAAAATGAAGCACGGTAAAAATATGCACAACTGCACTAAGTAAGTGAGCTATACATGCGTACGCAGTAACCAACTGTCGTGTTCACGCGTCGCCGATGTAGAAAAGACGTACGCGCTACTGTTAAACTGGTAACTTTGTTTATTCACCAGACATGAGGGAGCGACCAGCATCGGCCGAGGCGAAAGCCGAACTGGCCGCTTGAAAAACGTAGGGAATGGAGGCCGGAGAATGGGGATAGGACTTGTTTCCCAGAACTAGAGGAGGGTGAGGGCCCCCGCCGTTGGGGACGTCCCGCTGGGCGCAGACAGAGAGCGAGTTCTCGAGGCGACACCCGTGAACACAGCACTCGAACACAACACCATCATATTTTGTTTCCTGTATCTAAATCCGAATTGTAGCGATTGCCAGAAAATTCGCGATGATGCGCTGGTATTGTTAGAAGTGCTTTCATATCAAAATGTAAGAAAAGAATTACAAGCGGCTTGTTAACGCGAACTCGAACAGTACGCTCTCGGTCGTAGTGCTTACTAAGCTGGGACGAGTAAACGAAGTCTCCAGCGCGTTTTTTCTAGCTTTCGAAGATTGACCCAAGGAAAAACTATTGCTGGAGATACTTTGTAGTCTCTCACAATACACTGACAGCAGGTGCTGCTTGTGCACCAATGAAAACGCCGCGGGAAAACGAATTCATGGCGCGAGGGCTGCACAGAAGCACACCGCTAGCAGACTACGCTGCCGGCTCCGCTCCCGGATTTACTTTCACTTCCGCCACCAGCGGCGTGGCTGCCGCTTTGCACGCTCATATGCGCCTTTCGCCCCACGAATTAATGGGGCGACAGTACAAGAGCACAATTATCTACATATAAAAAAGTGCCGAGAGACAGGAGGCACTTAGGGGCACAATTACCAATTATAGTGAGCATGACTTTGAACGGGCCAGAGTTCCCTGCCTTTCGTGGTGCTGCAAACGTCTTGGGAGACGCAGTATACCAACACGCAGTCCAGCTAACCACTGCAGTTTCCTGTAGGAGTATCAGTAACTCCCATGGACGGACGTACGGATGGACTGCCGGCCTCAGCTACGGTGACTACTGTCACACTCCAGTATCAAATGTTCAATTGTTTCTGGGCATCTACCGCACATAGCACAAGTTTCATCTGCTTGACTAAACTTTCTTTTGTAGCTTCGGGTTCAAAAATATTCTCATCTAGCTAGTCTTTAGCCTCTGTGTTCTTTACTTGCCGTTTAAAGTCCTTTATTTCTGTATACTTAATGTTAGTTTTCTGGTCCTTCTCCGCCACTGGGAGGGAATGCCCTTTCAGTATCAGCATTTAAATATTTTAGCTGCGCGCCTATTGTCGTCCATTTTCCTGAGGCGTTTTTCGTACAATATTTTGCGCTGAGTCTCTCGTGCCTCGAAGGACGCCCAGCCCATGTCTAGCTGTACTGCTTTGTTAGGAGTTTTGCCTTGGGCACTAAGTGCTAACCTTCCCACAGACATCTGATTTATTTTTAAACCCGCCTGGCCTTCTGCCCATAAGCACGAACCGCGTTCCCGAAGGTAAACCCTGGTACTGTTATTCGTTTTTCAAATACCTTTATGTACTTCATATTTGTTGCACCCCTCATAATGCCCTATGCTTCATTATCGCTGCATCCCTTGGTCCCTTCGTCCTGGTGACCTTTTCATGTTTTTTCAATGTACACCTGTCCGTTTTTCTATACCCTGGGGATATTTATATTCGGCCAGTCTTGGTTTTATAAGTGAAATTGTTAATACCACTATGAACATCAACGAGTTAATTGCGCTGAAAGCCGACTGCATCTTCCTCGTATATACATATATTAACCAATGCTTGTAAAGCTTCCTGGCTATTGGCTAATAGAACAATGTCGTCCGCTTACATTATTCCTGGAAGCGTTGCTTTCTTGGAGGCTCTTTTCCACATTCTTCATATAAATCATGAACAAGAGCTGTGATAGCGGACATCTTTGCCTTAGCCCTTTGCATACCTCGACAGTAGACATGCTTCTTAACATCTTATTTTTTTTATCTCCGTATATTTTCTTTAATAACTCAGTTACTTCTTTAGAAGTTCCCTATTTACGCTGTAGTACGCACCGCTTATGTCCAGAAAGGCTAAATACAGCGGTCTGTTTTCCGCCCAGGCTGCATTGGGTTATTACGAAAATGCTATCATCTAGTCTAGGCGCCTACCATTTCTAAATCCGTTCTGCAGTTCTTTCAGTAGATTATTACTTTCTATCCATGCCTTTCACTGCCTGCATTAGCAGCCTGTGCGTAAATGACGCTATCGTGATCGGTCTAAATGATTTAATGTTATTCCTATCTCCTTTTCCTTTTTGAATTAAATTCATCCTATCATCCAGTCCGGTATTTCTTTAATTGTTATGGCTGTTTCCAATTTCTTTAAAAGCGTGTCCTTACTTCCTGGACCAAGCTCATTAATTACCGTGGTTGGAATTTCCTCCATCCCTATGTTTGTACGAATATGAATATTTGTCTCCACCATCTTCAAATTAGGATTTGTCAATTGTAAACTCCTTTCCTTCATCCGGTTGGATACTGTTTATTCATTCAGAGCCATTACCCAATCATTGAGCATAAATGATTGGGCAGTAACTGATGAAATATATATCCTATTTCGTCATCGCCCTCTAGACAATTCTCCTCAGCCTGAATCTGTTCCTTCTCCCTATGATTCCTTTACCAAGGCAGCTTATATCGCTCCAGAACTTGTTTGCCGCCCTTTTTGTTGAGTCGCGCATTTCGGTCATCCAGCGACGACCGGTGTGCTGTTTTATTTTACTCTGCACAAGTATCTGCAATTCTAGTTCCTTTTGTCGATATTATTCCATTTTCTTTCTATTTCCTCTTCAGATAGCTGCACTTTTTTAGCTTCTCTGCTTTTTCAGGAGGCCATCCGTTTTCGTTTCTATTGCCTGTTTAATTTCACTATTTCACCAGGTCCAAGGAATCCTGCTACCTTTCCACGAATTTCACTCTCTTGCTTGTCGAATTTTTGTACGGATGAGTTGTGCTAACTTACTATAATCTCACTGCTCCATGAGATATTTCTCTATCGTTTTCTCAATGCCTGATGCTATTAGTTCCAGTTTGTCGGCTGAATTAGCGTTTGCTCTTTGTTCTTCCCGATTTTTCCTTTCGACCAGGTGTCAAATATGCAGGCTACTACATTTATGATTAATTCCCAGGCTCTACGCGCCTTCGCCGCGCGATGGCAGCGCCGCATTCCTGGCATGGTGGCGAAATGTGAAACGATGGGACGTCGCCGGAGCAGACGCTCCGCTAGCTTCCTGTATAGACCTCCTTCATGTTTACAAACAAACAAGGTGATCGAGGTGGCGCTGCAGTCGTCTGCGATCCCATGGTAGGCAAAAAGCCTGGCCGCGGCAGTGTTTTGAAGCCTTCTGACCAAGTTTGTCATCTCTTATTGTGGTGTGCAGGCTCCTTTATGGCTGCCGCAATAACGATGTACTCAGGGAGTGAGTATTTTGTGAGCCTCAGCAGTGAGGAGCAAAAACGCTATGTGGAAATACTCAAAGTACACGGCGTGCAGCGTCCGCACCCGTACGCCGTCCCGGACGGAGAATGGCTTCAAGGCGCACAAGCGAAGCGTTGCTGCCCTCCGGTGAAAATGAGCAACGTTCTCGTCTATTTGCTGTTTTCACCCAGCAAATTCACCCCGGAAAGCGTGGAGAATTATAAAGCTCTGGATGCTTATAACTACTTTCAGTCAGGTAAGTGGGCGACAATTTTTCTTGCTCGTCAGCAGCGTGCGGAGACCGCGTATGAAGTATTCCGCTCAAAATTTCACTATCGGGCGATCTTTCACGCTGATCGGCAAATGAGGCTTGGTAAGCATGAAGCCCTACGCTAGCGTCGAGGGGCTGTATGCTTAGGTTAAGGGGCTTTAGGTAAGCATGGAAACGTGATCAAGGGCATCGCTCCTTGGCCCCGTACGGATTTACTTATCCTTGCGTTATTCGTTGAAACCACCATGCTGCGCACTATTGTATCTATTCCATTCATGTGTCGCTATCGGCATTAACTTCCGCATTTCAGGGAGCAATGCAACACACACGCACACAGTAGTAGTAGTACCTTTCGACTGTTTTGGCTAAGTTATTTACTTGCTGAGGTGGCTTGGCAGCGGCGCACGCACTTAACTGCTAACCAGCGGCGACAATTTTGGTAGTAACAAAATACAAAACCGCACCACTGCGCACTGACCGGTGCAAGATTAAATATAAAAATGCACTTTAATTTTAATCTTGATCCTTCAAAGGCCGGTTTCGTAGCGTAGGTACACCTCCCAGGCACCAATTTCCCTGTGCCAAGTTGTTCGCTGATAAATCCATGTCTTACGGGGATGCAACGACTTAGATTAAAAAACAAAAACGTGGGACCCACATGCTTCTCCGGAGGGTATCACGTAATAGCGCTTCACGCACACATACATTTTCTCACTGTTTTGATTTTTGAGCCGCCACGGTGAGGGAGTGGGTAGGTGCTCTACTACAGTGCCTCAAGATCCGTGATAGAATCCCGGCCGCCGTTCTTTCGTTGCAGTTAAAAGCTAGGCGCCCATGTGCTGTGCGATGTCACTGCACGCTAAAGAACCCCAGGTGGTCGAAATTTCCGGAGTCCCCTTCTACCACGTCTCTCATAGCCTGAGTAGCTTTGAGACATTAAACCCCATAAACCAAACCTTCTTTATTTTTTCTTTTGTACACAATACTTAGCATCAACAAACGTTAGCTTAGCAGTTTGACACCTTTGAACGCATTTTTATTTTACAATTAATCAATTACACTGAAAATTTTGCTGTTGGCTTCACAAAAGCATTGGCTTCTCATTCTGAGGATTTTGACACCTTTCAACTTCCTTTGCATTTTTTGTAGTAAAGCAATCAATTACACACACTAAATTTTCTTTTTAAGTCTAAGTCATTGCATCCACGTAAGATATGGACTCTGAGCATTTTGACATCGTTCAACCCTTTTTTTTTCATTTTTCAGTTGTTTCTATTAAATTATTCATCAGTTGCACACTCCAAGTTTTCTTAAATGACATCATCAAGTGTTCCATTCTGAACATTTTGATTCCTTCAAGTAAATTCCAATGATTTCATTAACTCATCATAGCCTATTGTAACCAATCAATCATCAATGATTAAAACTTCAAATTACCAGGATACAATTTCATATGCCGTCCCTGATTATTTCCGACACATGGTGCTGACAACTGTTACTACTACAATGTCAACGGCATTTTGTCCAAATGAGCTGTATAAGCTATTGTTTACTATCACTCGCCATAAATGCTGGATGCTTTAAGCATTATAATATGTTTCTTTACTGCAGTGGCTTTTGGAGGAAAATTAGTTTGAGCACTACCATATTTATTAATCTCCTGGTATTCATGCATGCTCATTATTTACAGGACTGGTCCGAAAATGTCGGCTGTGGAGGCCAGGTGGTGGAAAAATTAGCTTCCTGCGCGCTGAAGTGATGCCATCACAAACTACTGCAGCAAAAGGCCACGACACATGGCTCTGTGTCGATGATCAATCAGGGCATATATTGGCTGGCCATTGCCAGTGCAAAGCTGGGTGAGTCGACTCCTTCCTATGAATCCTTTTTATATGTAACAGATCATTAAGCAAAAGTTCTTGTGCAGGCTTGGAGAAGTATGCAGCCATGTCGCTGCAGTACTGTTCGTGCTGGAGTCAGCAGCTCGTGAGCGGGCAGATGTATCGTGCACCTCACAGCCATGTGCCTGGAGAGCTGCTGTGTCCAAAAACGTAAATATTGGCATGTGAGGGTTGTCTTGAAATACATAACTGGAGAGTAAAAGACACACTAAATGATTATTGTGCATAATTCGTGTGTTATATTTTAGGCTACCATGGTCCCTGTTGACCACCTTGATCTAGCCAAGCCTGGCAAAAAGCCACGAAAGCTTACACCACAACCCAAACATACGTCCCAAGCTTATGACGCGAGGGACAGAGAAATATTTCAGCGTCTCAGAAAGGCCAGTGCAAGTGCTGTTGTTTTAAGGAGCATCCCAAAGGTAGATGAAGAGGACACAGACTCTGCATCGGAAGATGAAGAAATGTACACATTTTTAAAGCAAGAGAACAGTCATATGCATGCTTTTCAAGTTACGTTTGAGTAAGTGCCATCAGCTTTTTCATTGTTCTGTGAAAGAAAATTTCCACAAAACAGAAATTGGCTCGCACTACTGCAATTTTTGTTACATGTTTACAGAACAAAAAATTTTTCTTTCCACTATCGTGCATAATTCAGTAACTATTTAGAAACAACCGAGAATGCTCATGACCTGCTTTTGCCTTCTCTCAGTCATTACAGATATCCCAGCTTACAGGCTGTTGACTGTTCCTTCTTGGCACAGGTTACCATGTTGCATCAGGTAGCTACAAGTATCAGAAAAAAAAATGAAATCGCATACAATGTTGTCGGTAGAGGGGGGGGGGGGGGGGGCTCATTACATGTGGTGGGGATTCTCGACACTAGTGTATCCGTCATTGTAACGAAGCTGTTCTTTCTTTCCTTCCTTTTCTCTTCTTATTCAACTCTCCTCTACCTGTATGAAGCATTGGTAGTGGCTCAGCAACAGCCAGTGGGCAGGCCTTCCCACTTCAGTTGCAGCAACAACCTAAAGGACCTACTTCTAAGTGTGCAACTTAAGGCGACTACAAACAATTGTCAGATGATAGGGGTAAGTTCTGGGGGTCACGTTTCCTCTGACAGATTTGAGACTTACATAATGCAAAGGGAATATCACAGCAAAGCTAATAAGCCAACCCCTCAGGCCATAGTAACTATTTAAGAGAAACTATTGTGTCATTACTTCATCTGCCTGTGGCAACAATTACAGAAGTGGTTATGACTCAGAATACCCAAAAAGTGCTCAAAACTCTAATGCAAGTTATGAAAAAAGATTAGTATGGTGAATAGGTGTACCTAATAAACCCATAATAATAGCACAAAACAATGTAGTACTAAAAGATTGTCACTTTGAGATATTAGCACATATTTACACATATATTAACAGCAACTCATCAAAAAACTGGCACTGAACTTTTGCTCTCATAGCAGAGGATGCATTTTCAGGGCAGTATATCTAGCTCCAAGATATGAAATCGCATACAATGTTGTCGGTAGAGGGGGGGGGGGGGGGGGGGCTCATTACATGTGGTGGGGATTCTAGACACTAGTGTATCCGTCGTTGTAACGAAGCTGTACACCAGCTGCACTGCTGTACTGCAGCATTAAAGTTAATTGTGTGATATGGGTAATGATGTAACTCAGCATCGCACAGTTTGGCCAGATTGTACCTCATATTCAGAGCGATATTTCCATAACATCAAATTAGATGTTGAAGTTTAAAACATCGTTTTGCTTTGGGTAACATTACTCATGCTCAATTTTTTTTTTCATCTAGAAATGCTCAAAAAATAAGGAGCACAAAGGAGGATTTCTCGGAAGATATGTTTCTTCCTTTAACGGAAATAGAACGAATCGAAAAAGCTACAAGGCTGTCTACAAAGTCTCCTTTGTGGTTTGCAGCCAGGTATGGGAGGTTCACTGGCACAACCATGCACAGGGTGAGAGATCAGTTTTGTAAACACAACTGTTTGCTTAGAGTTCCGGCATTAGAGCAAGTGAGTAATTTGAATAATGCTCTCTCTTTTGCTTTAGATCCGAACGATGAAGGCTGACACTAATCCAAAAGGCCTTTTGGACAGTGTCTTGCAGCGTCGGCCCCCCCCTTAACTCTGAAGCTGTCAAGTGGGGCACCAATAATGAAAGGGCAGCTAAAGAACAGTACACCGAGTTTATGGCAGCCCATCACCAAAACTTCAAGCTGCACGACATTGGTTTTGTCATTGACCCTGATGTATGTTTTCATGCCATTCAAATTCAGCTAGTGGCTTTAAAACAAGCTTTGTCATAGTAACATTCATTTTATGTCCTATCAATTTGTCTATAACATTTTCTTTTTACCAGGCCCCCTTTCTTGGTGCCACTCCTGATGGCTTGTGGCATTGCAGCTGCCATGGCGTAGGGCTGCTGGAAGTGAAGTGCCCATGGTCCCTCAGGGAGCCTCAAAATCAAGTTTTCGAGGCCTCATACCTCAACGCCAATGGAGGCCTTGCAGAGCAGCACACATACTATACTCATACTATACTTGTGTTCACAAGTGGTGTGAAAACTGGCTAATGATGCTTATCCAACCAAATGTAAAGTAATGACTCTCAGCCGTAAGCGAACTAACTCAAATTTCCCCTACCTCATAAATAAAGTACCCATGACCAAAATTTCGTCCTACAAGTACCTAGGTATTCAATTAACATCCAACCTTTCCTGGTCCGAACACATTACTTCCGTCTGTGCTAAAGCATCCTGTTCACTTGGCTACCTCCGCCGAAACCTTAAGAAAGCACCTGCTCATGTCCGTAAACTTGCGTACATAACATATGTACGACCTCAACTGGAATTTGCATCTGCAATATGGTCACCATACCACAATTACCTGCAGATTAAGCTGGAGTCAATACAAAACAGAGCTGCCAGGTTTATTTCCAACAATTACAGTCGCCAATCCAGTGTATCTGAAATGAAAAAAGAACATCTTCTTCCACCCTTAGTTAGCCCGCGCTCAGTTGCACTTCTGTGCCTACTGCACAGGTATGTTTACAGCGATAGGCCTGCGCCGCTTCCACTTAACACTCCACTGCGTACATCTAGGCGCTTACACAATTATGTCAATTTTTCGCGCATCTTTGGACACACAAAATCCTTCAATTCATCAACATTACCTCGCGCCGTATCACTCTGGAATGATCTCCCCGAATCAGTTGTTTCATTAACTGATCTTGTTGCATTCCGTAAACACGTGCTCGACTTGTATTGTTAGATAACCCCCTCGGAATATCTGTAGCTTTGTTGTTATATTCTGTATGCATTTCATGTATTTTGTCCTGTGTAACCACGCTTTTATACCGCAATTTCTTGGATGTGTGTTATGATTTTACGGCACCGGCTCGACTTGTATTGTTAGATAACCCCCACGGAATATCTGTAGCTTTGTTGTTATATTCTGTATGCATTTCATGTATTTTGTTCTATGTAACCATGCTTTTATACCGCAATTTCTTGGATGTGTGTTATGATTTTCCATCATGTATTGCTTGTTGTTTCGCCCGTAATTAGTTAGTCTTTTCTTATTGTAACCCCCCTTACACAATGCCCATCAGGGCCTGTAAGGTTCAATAAATAAATAAATAAAAAAGTGCAAACACAACTGCATGTTTGCAGGAAAGAAATGGCACATTTTGTTGTATGGTTACCGCACCAGTTCGCAGTGGTGGAGGTACCCTATAACGGGAACTTCTTCAAGCCACTTTTAGAAAAGGCTCATGTTGCTTGGGCTGAACATATTCTTCCTGCTCTTTTTTAAGGAGGCTTGTCCATATTTTAACACTGTGGAACAATAAATAGAGTTGTCAGGCTATTTAGGCAGTGACTTCAATCAATCAATCAACTTTTATTTCTAAACAGAAATACACATAAGGGTATGCTGGTCACTCTAAGCACGAAGTGCTTGTTTGAAAACCAGGCAGACAGTGTTGCATGTTTTACAGAAAATAAATCATTATACAATTCAGATACAGTTCACCAAGAAAAATGACTAAAAAGACACGCACACGCAAACAAAAATAGCAAGTTTCTCACTAGGCAAAAAAGAAAAAAAAGGAACAAAAGAGTCATTAAAACTCACATATTACAAGACAACGTTAAACACCAACTTGTAGTTGTACATTTTATATCTTTGCTTGCCTGGATCATGCTGCTCAGATCACAGGAACATATGCCTCACACTAGCAGTATGGCAAAGTGAAATATATAGTCAAAATCAGAAGTGGTACATTTATTGCTAATAGATACTGCATGCTTTACAGGGTCTTGCACAAGCACACCCAACAAAAAGGCTCCTGATATAAGGCTAACTGAATACAATAAACAGGTTCATTCATTCTGCCAAAATATGAGTGGCATATACATTACATTGCTGGTTTCAAAGCAGCGCAAAATTTTGGTGAATTTCGCAAATTACACAATCATCGCTTGATACAAGACATACTTGAAAAGACTGTTTGTTTGGGATACAATGCTCAATTCTGCATAACCCATTAGCTGCAGGGTCTGATGACAGGAAAGGTTGTCGGTTGTCACAAGAGAAGAAATGGCAGTGCACTTCCACATTTCTCTATTCTGCAAGAATGAAATTGGATAACTACTGGCAGAAGTAAATGAAGTTGGCCATCCAACAAAACCCTAGGACATGCAGCGAAAAGAGCAAGAACACAGGTGTTTGTATCAGTGCTGCGATTATTGAATGCTAAGGGAATTATGCTAATTGCAGCTAACTGGAATTATGAATGCACTTCCACGAAGTGCAAGTTGTATTACTGGTAGGCAGAAACATAACAGTGGCTGAATTGTTTAGATGGCATCAGCTTCTAGTAATTCAAGTGTGTACCTCTCTACCATACATTCACTCTCGTATATTACATACAAACCTATGTGCTGTGAGAGCAGCTTTGTCATGTTTATGCGAGTCGAGGCTTCAAGTTTGTTATCGCAGCACAAATAACAACAATATCTGAAGCATGCCGTAGCATAGTGATGGGCATTTGGTCTCTCAGAATGCGAAACAATTTAAGGCGGCCAATGGCTCGCTCTACATGAATTCTGACCCTAGATATATGACTGGCATCTTCCACTTCTTTAGCAGAAAGTTGTCTTTTGCCTCTTGTCAGAGCTGGTACTTCTGGCCTGGCACCACGGAGGGCAACATCTGCACTTATTAAAAAACCCCTATCAGCAAGAACAATATCGCCTTCCTGAAGTTTGTCTAAAAAGTAAGACTTCAGTATTATTTCCTTGTCCGACGCTCGCCCTCCCCAGCATTTTGTAAGGAAGCTAATTGCCCCACATGGCGTGATGCTGACCATGAATTTGATTGTGTTGCAGCCTTTATAATGAGAATAAGTATGGGACCTAGAAGTAAACCCTAATGGCCTCTGAATCCGTACTTCAGTGCAATCAATGATAGACATGCACGTTGGGTACTTTCTGCGCACAATCATTGGCATTGTCCTGCATACATCCTCCCTTGATGGCCAGATTATGAAGCGTTTCAGCTCCGCAGCAATGACTGGGATATTCCTAACCATTATCCTAGCCACTGCTGTTTCAGAGATGCCAAAACGATGGCTGAGGTCGAGGTTCAGAAGTGCAAGTCTGAATTTCATGAGTATTATAAGAACAACATCTGCTATTGTGCAGTGATTTGGCACATACATAGTTACATTCTCAAACAGTGAAACAAAGAAAATGAAAAGTGCTTTGCTTGGCAATCCCGTATATAAGCTAACACACTGCTCTGTAATGCATTTTGCTGAGAAGTGCCCTCGTGCATTTTGTTCTGCTTCTGCAGCCCTTTGTTCGGAGTGGAGCAGTTCCTTCTGTAGAACACTGAAGTCCCGCTCCTGCTTCTTGTTTTCTCTTTCAAGAGCAGTAACTCTTTTTTCCAGTGCTTGAAATTCTGGCTCTGAAGCAAATAGAGTTGTATAAATTTATGCACACCCCACAAAAGTTCAAACACTTACTGCAAATATAGCATGGCACGGCTACGAGCAGATCAGCATCTGTGCCTGATGCAGCAGCTGGCAGATCTGTATCATGGCATGATAGGTGTACAGCTGTGGGGCCTGCATAAAAAGAAATGTGATGGTTTACTACAATACTATATTTAATTTATTGCTTCCTCACCTTCAGTACTGACACCTTGTAGATAATCAGCTCCACTGTCAATTTGGGAGGACTCTGACTGGGAATCTGAAGTAATGTGACCAACATAAAGCACACATTAATGAAGGATAACCCATGATAATATCTGCTGCCTTAATTCGGCGGCTGATGACACTTTTCCAGTTCTACTGTCGCAGCACCTGCTTGCCTCAGTGTAAAGATCTGAGTCCTGCTTTTAGTGTGTTGTTGGCTAGTTTGGGTTGAGTCTGCTATGCTACTTACCGTTTTTTCAGTTGACTGCTTCCTTCATACCTTGACGCCTTGCCGTTCTGGCTGATTGCTTTGACTATTATGCTTCATTTCACATATCACTTTTGTATTCCTGCTTTTCTGTTTTTTTTTTTGCTTAGTATGTTGCTGGCAAGTTGTCAGTGCTGGGTCCGTTTACTTGTTCACCTTATCCGCACCTTATTGTTTCACTTCTAAGTTGATGTTTTACCGCTCTTGATGACTGTTCTGATGACTGTGCCTCGTTTTTACTTCGGTAGATGAATAAATAAATGAATTGCAACTCAACTACAATTGCCTTACCAGTATCACTGATGTCATGATCATGTTCACTTGATGACACTGTTAAAAAAAAGGAAACGAAATAAAAACTGCATCAGCAAGTGACAAGGAATCCTGAGGACTAAATATTTTAACTAGAGTAAAGGAAGCAAGAAATGCGGGACGGATTACGATATGGAGTCGCATACTACTTACAAGTGTCCATTGGATGCACTTCTCTAGTGAAAGCTCGCGCCCTGGCTCGCTGCAGGCGAGCAGCAGCTGCTGCCTTTTTGTTCTGTTTGTGGGCGAATATCGTCGGTACATAGTCCGGGTGGTGTGGGTCGTCTGACGGCTCTCCTGTGTGCAAATAATGCAATTGTAGACTGCGCTTTCGGAAAAGTTTCTTTACAGGTGTTCACACTTTCAGCTTGCATAACAATTACATGCTGTACCGGCCGCGGTGGTTCGATACTTAGGGCGACCCAGTTCAGTCCTAGTCACCGTAACCGTGATTCAACTCAGAATAAACTCGAAATGCGATAGTGTGCCGTGCAGAACGCTGGTAATGGAAATATTTCAGATAGTCTGAATGAAGTGCCGATGCCCAACCCCAGAAATCCCATTCACAATTACTTGCCGTGAATACAACTAAATTCATTCTGTGTAAGAAAAACAAAATGAACCTCCGATAGAGAAAATTAGCGCCTGTAAGCGCTCGCACCAGTCATCACGAAATAGAGAAAAAATGTTAACACGGTGAAGGCTGATGCAACATAATCACGGTGGAGTGCAACAACACAGAACACTCGCGCAGCATATCCCTAAGCATACGCACAATTACCTAAGTGGAAAATAACATGTTCGAGGAATTGTTTACAGAAGTAGATACAACTGTGAATGCACAAAAAAGAAACAGGCCTACGCATTGCAACATACTGGCTGCCTTGTATGCATGTTAGCTCGAGCTATTCGCGACCTTTGACTAGCTAAAATGCTCTGGCACAAAGTTGAATAAAGCTCCAGCTTACCCGTGACGAAGTGTTTGCCACATATTCGATGAGCCGGCGTCGGTGTCCAATTTTCACGCTTCACCGCGACGGCCCACTGCTTACGGCGACTTTTATCGGCACGAAACCTATGGAAGCTTATAGAACTTCCCTTCCTGTGCCTTTCAGCGCACGCCACGGCGACGCAACTAGTCGGCATGGTGCAGTTTCTCTTTTTCGGCAGCAGCAAAGCATCCGATCACCCGGCAATCACGGTAGGCAAAAGCAACTGAAGCGTTGTTTTGCCTACCACGCGAAAGTCACTGACGACGCCAGCGCCACCGCATCTTCGTGACGTAGACAGAGTGAAGGAGGTCTATACGTGCGGCGATCGAGTTGCGCCTGGCGGTAATTTGGCGATACAAAAACGCTTCCGCTGATGCGAAACGGAGGTACTAAGTAGCATTGTGTCATGGGTAGCCACAATAGTAGGCGGAGCGCCAAAAGACGAGGCTCACGTGTGGAACTTTGCAGATTTCATTGGAAGCGTTTCCACAAGACCTGTTTTCGAACCGCATGACAGCATTCTGAGAAGTCTCGCGTTCTTTGTGGAAACGAAAAGGGCCAATTTTCCCTTCTCCATAAACTCAGAGATGTTCGACAGTTGACAAAGACGTCTTAGAGAGGCATCAAAACTTCAAAAGAGTACAATGGTTTAACACCATGTATAGAAGGTGAAGGGTGTGGATGATTATCCTGCTCTTCGCTCCGCGCGTGTCTTGCTTTGCCGATTTCCTGTGCTCTCTCCCTGCTTTGCGAGTGCTTTGAAAGCAACCAAATCAACAGATATCCAGCGTGCGACGTCCGCGATCGACAATGACGTGTGAATGCGCCCTACGACCAAGAAAACATCTAGGAACGAGGCCTTTTTTTTTTTCTTGGGGAGGAGGGGGGGAGGGGGGTAGAAAACATGTTTGGCTGAGCCGCTTTTACAGCTTTACGCAAACTGGCCAATAAATGAACCAACATTATTTTTATTCATAACAAAAATATGTTGGAAGAGCAATACAAAAGCGATCCTAGTTATGGCTCGATTGACACTACTCGCACGGAGCACCCTATTCGCGTCACAGGTTTCGTAAATGCAAACCAAATATAAATGAAGCACAACCATTTCATAAGAACCGAAATAAAGCACGATTCTAGTACAAGCTTGGATTTCACCTTCCTTCCGAGCCAGCGAGCCGGTTATGTTGCGTGCAGCGCGCGGAGCACGCATATGCTTTTGAGACTGCTAGCATTCGTGCCCTTGAAGAAACATCTCCTTCGGACTATAGCTTATTCTTCTACTGCAAGATTTGCTTTAGTAACGTCGTAATAATAAAAACAAAACCGTATATAGATCTCATGCTACAGGCCAAAACGATGATCAACAAGCGAGCAGCTTTATTTCAGTGTACTGATAATACTTCTGCAGTTTTTAAACATATTATATACGACAATATAGTTACATAGCTGACCTACCTCGAGATAAGACAAGGATGTCAACTGTCTGCTCTGTTTTTTGCCATATATATAGAACCGTTTTGCTCAAAGGTGATTAAAAATGGAAGGGCCCGAGGATTTAGACTTATGGAAAGCGAAGTAAAGATATTGTCATATGCTGACGACATAGCCGTTTTATGTGAAGATCAAGACAGCGTTTCAGAAGCAATCAAAGATGCCAGTCGATTTTGTCCACAAACAGCCAGCGAAGTCAACTGGGACAAATGTTTGGGGCTGTGGCATGGGGCTTGGTGTAACGCACCTTCCCTTTTCGAAAATGTTTCTTGGTCTGTCACACTTGCGAGGTACCTTGGTGTGCCGCTGGAACACTACAAGAATACGAAAGATTACTAGAATGCTGAGCGTGTACGTGTCCAGTCCAAAACAATACAGTGGGGTGGCCTTGATTTATCAATGTTCGCGCGTTCAACTGTATGCAGTTCATTGTTGCGAAAGTCTGGTATGCTTTGCAAGCATTGTCTATGTCAAGGGTTAGCGTCCAAAAATTTCACCGATTGCTGGCGGTTTTCGTCTGGGGTTCAGTTTGGGAGAGAACAAGTCCTACAAATTTGCTTCGCTCGGTAAAAAGTGGAGGACTTGGTTTGGCCCATTTATTTTTACGACAATGATAGTATCCAGGTTTATGTTCTTACGGAACCAAGCCGACCCTTTTCTGCCCTTTTTTTCAAGTTAGACTGAGCCAAGATTTACTCGAAATGTTGGTCTCCACTAGCAGCCTTAGACACAGAAGACTGAGTGTTTTCTTGCGTGAGGTTGTGGCTTCCTTTAACGTTTTAAAAGTGAGATTCTCAATGGAATACTTAAGCACTGTAACCCAAAAGCAACTGTATAAGGATCTGCTTGATGTAATGATGCCAGTGCCATTGTATCGATCATTACACTGTGGAGGGGAAGGTAAGGATATCCTAAAAAATGTTAAAAAGATGCCAGCACGGCATGCGGAGAGCGTTCTGGCAGTTATGCAGTTTCACCGGCGCCACCCCGGCTTACTGGCCTCTGCACATCGTCTCGCTACTGCCTGCTGCGACGGAGCTGCCTGCATCCAGTTCAGCGCATCCACCCGGAGCAGTCGTGGCGATACCAGTCAGCAGTCACATCTGGCTGCTGCTATCCTGGCCTGCAGCTTTCAGCCGCCCTCGCGGGTTGTGTGGACACGTGGTCCACTCCCCGCGATCCCTGGTGCTGCGCCGCTCCAGCACCTGGCTCGGTACCCTCTCTGGCGTCGTCTGCATCTGCCTACGAGACAGCGGCGCCACCTCTACGGACTCCCGGCCGCTGTTTTCGACCGGGTCCCGCTGCGTACCGAACTGCTGACACTGCAGCCCACGTGACATGCCAGCCATCCTGCGGAGACCTTCACGCTACCGTCGGCGCACCGCGGAAGTCTGCGAGGACGTCGTCGGTGCTACCTCCGCTGGAAGCTCCTGCCTCAAGTGCAAGTTCATGAAGACATCTCCATAGCATGTACTTACAGGCGCGTGGGTTAATTTAAGGTTGGGGGGATGTGGGGAACGATCTGCCATCGTCCCCTTAAAATCGGCTTTCCCTGTGGAAAGCTATCGCAATGGCGCCAGCATTAGTGGTTAACATTAACTATCGTGAGATGGCGCCAGCGTCGCGGCAGCACAAGCTCCACCCCTGATCTTGTCACCGCGCACGTGGACAAAGCCAACTCTCTTCGGCATCGGGAATTCGATGCGAGCGGACGTCTCCTCGTGGCCCTCCGGAGTCGCCGGCGAGCTGAAGCCTCGCGGGACTTTTCCTGGTTGCCCGTCTTGTCCGGCCTCGGAGTTTATCCCCTGCCCTAGCGTGGGCGAACATTCGCCCGTGACACTGCTGGTGAGTCAGACGACCTGCATTTATTAGCGTGTATTATTGCTAGCTGCAGTTGTTATTGCAGGAAATAAATGCCTGTTTGTTGTCAGCACGTGTTGTTCCTTTGTTCCGAAGAGCACGGCTCGCAGCGGTCGGCGTGCGCTAGGTAGCACACGCGATTACTGGGCGGGGTCGGCGGTTTGGACTGTCAGCCGTGACTAAGCGGGGAAAACGTATTTATCCCCCCATTACAACCCCACATAGTTTACAACAAGCCAGACACGTAGCTCAAATGCCACTGCCTTTGGCTCGTTTGATTATTTTGACCTTTTTTTGTTTCTTTGCAGGGGACTGGAGTCTTGTATGTCTTGAAGACACCTGGAAAAGGCAGATCCTGGAGTTTGCCATAAGCCATTGCTCATCAGCCAATACCTGCAGCATGCATCCATGCACCATGACATCATGTATCTATGCAAAGTATAAAAATTTTGTTTCATGCAGGACCTTCAGGGTAAATTGTTCCACTGAGTTTACACCAGTGCATTTGTATGCATGCGTGTAACTTAAACTTTTTTCTTTGCCAGCGCAGGCCGTTTTGGGATTTAATTTTTTCAGAAGACCCCTCAAAAAGGCTCCTCAAATCCATAATGTCAACTAGTTTACTTGCTGCATGCTTTTATTGTTGTAGACTGAGTGCAATAAAAATTTAGACTGGAGATGCTTGGATTGTTTTACACTCAGCATGTGCATTCACCACTGAGTGTAGCGATTTGTAGTTTGTGCTCATTGTCCTCAATTCTGTATGTTAGATCTCACAGTGCTCTGCTTTGATAACATTTTATTTTCTAAATTTGATGAAATTATGCAGTTAACCGTGGAGAGGGCAAAGTGTTGAGGGCTTGCATTTTGTACAGCGCAATAAGACAGCTTGAGATGGCACAAAATCAGTGGGGGTGATAAGAGTAAAATTTCAAATTCTATAAAACATTTTAAATTTTACTCCCTATTCACCTCGACTGATTTTGTGCCATCTCTTGTCTTATTGTGCTGGGCAAAATGTAAGACTTCAACAATTTGCCTTCTCCCCAGTTAACTGTATAAGTTAATTAAATTTAGAAAAAAAAAATGCTCTCAAAGCTCAGCATTGTGTGACCTCACATGCAGAATATAGGACAAGCAAAAACTACAAATCGTTACACAGCATCCAAGACAAGAAATGTTCTAGGCAAGAGGACTCAAAGACGTCTACTAGCACAGCTATAGCAGAGCTACAGCTAGAGGAAATGTCTAAAACAGGTATAAAAAATTTCTAGGCGAGAAGCTTTCAAGACTTCTGCTAGCGAAGAATTAGCACAGCTATAGCAGGGCTACAGGAAGGCTTGTAGCTGTTGGGTCTACATAACACCTCAATTGAAACTTGTTTTAGAAGCGCCCATTTATTTGCTTAGGCATTTACTAGATGCCAATTAGCTCTTTGTTTTTCGTGGGTAGCTGCGCTTCATGTACGCGTGTCTTCTGTTTTCAAATCTGTAAGATCAACGCTGCTCCCGGTGCTCGTTGAAATGTTGACATCAAGCATATACGAGCTTATTTCGTTCATATGCTCACACATCTGAAAGCGAGCGCACACCGTAAGTGTTCTTTGGCACCTTTGCGAATAAAACAATGTCGCGGTGGACAGTAGAGCAGAGAAGTGATTGAATGACCTCGACTTAACAGAATACAACCGCTTAGAGTTTTCGTACATAGTTCTGCAGTCGCTCTCCTAGCTGAGGCTTCTCTCCGACGCTGTCCCCAAACAGAGAGCCGGTTCGTAATGGGAATTGGCCTCCATAGCGGCGGCAAGTACTGATCGTCTGCAGGCGTAACGACGACAAGCTGCCGGAAGTGGACAGAGCAGCGGAAAAAATGCGTCACCAAACTTCCGCCCGGTTCTGCCCAATTCGGCGGCGCAGTTTTGGCCTTGACTCGGCGATTGCTCCCCACCTGCTTTTGGAAGACGCGATCTGTGTTCGCAATCTGCATTTGGAATACAGTTGCTCCGAAAAGAGCAAAAACTTTGCTCTGGAAGTGTTCTAGCTCTGCGCTTGGAATTCACCCCAGTAAAAAAAAAAAAGAAAAACACTGGGACCAATTGGGATATCTCCAAATGAACCTAACTGAACCTTCAATGAGGCCCAATTGGACATCTCTCTAATGGGTTAGTCGAATTGGATTAACCAAATGGTTCTGCAAATACCAATTGGGCTTTCCAAATGGTTTTAATTGGGTGTAAAATTCCACCGGATTTCCAAACGGTGCTCAAAATTCCAAAGGGAAATCATCTCCTAATTGGGTTTCCCCATCAGTATTCCAATTAGGTTTGCAAATTCCAAACAGCCTCTGAGATAGCGAATTGTATTATATATCTCCCAAATGATCAGCTGGTTGGCCTAAAAAACTATGGCCATACCCAATGTGGTGCGATTGTCATCAGCGTTCACGCCACAATTCGTTGCATCCTTTGGTGGCGGCGGTCGTCAAAACTTCAATTATAAAGCCTTAACGTACACGTACAACCTTTGACTGGATATAAGCTCTTAGCCGTGTGTAGTGGCCGGGAGCTGGTGTCGCTCAGCGACTCAAAGTCCCATTCGTGAGCTGTTGTCGTACGGATCGGAGCAGGCAAATACGCGTCGCGAGCCGGCACTGGTCGCCATGTAAAAGCTTCCTCCCCGTCAGCCGCGCGGTTATGTTGAAAGTTGCGTATTTCATCGCAGAGTGGGGCTGGGGGGGGGGGGGGGGGAGTTGAAATAGGATTCGCTTGGATATCCTCACGAGAAAGTGTAACCTATTTAAAGAAATTAACAATATTCAGTAAAGACAGTGTTAATTTAATACGCAAATTCGTTTCTGCGCGTGAAACGGTGTTTGTGCCGTAGTTTCGCACAACGTAATGCTATCCAGCCGTAGCTCGTGGCAGCAGTTTTGTGTGCGTGTGTGCGAGTGCACGCATTATGCTCAGCGGATGCCTTTACCCGCCTGTGTGCGCTGCAAAGAAAACGTTTGCGCAGTTGTGTCAGTTCCTAGTGTGAAAGGATTACCCCCTTGGCGCAACAGTGGTTCACGGCGATAACACATCAGGACGACGACCTCGGCGAAAGCGACCACGTTTGGGAGTACAGGGCGAAAATCTGCATAGCGAAGATTATAGAATAAGTTTGCATAACTGAGCAGTGAATCTACTGACACATTTTAACGCGAGAGCTCGTTACACCGGAAACCAGACGTACTGTTCGAGACTGATAATAATAGCGCTAAGAAGAGACAAACACAAGGGAGAACGACGCAGGACGAGTGCTAACTTCATGTGACCTTTATTCACTGCCAAGGCAATTTAAAGGCATGCGCATGAACAACAACACGACGCATCAAACTGTCATCTCGCCTTGGCAGTGAATGAATTTCAGATGAAGTTAGCGCTCGTCCTGCGGCGTTGTCTATTGTGCTTGTCACTTCTTAGCGCTATTATTTTCAGTCTCGAACACAATGCACCACCTAGCCCAAAAGAACGTGCTTCTAAATCAGGCGTAGTAGGCGCGGTTGCGTCTGTGTATGTCGAGCACCATAAAGTTGCTATCACGTTCCACTGTTGCAATCTTGCGAAACTCATAACCAACCTTCTTGTTTTTGGTAATCCAAGGCGTTGGTTACACAGACGGTCTTCAAAGAATTAGGCTTTTTTTTTTATATCCTTGTCTTCGCAAGTGGCGTGCTCTGTTATTCCCATTATGCTTAATGCGAGTTTCAAGTTGCGGGGGAACAGCTTGAGCTGGAGCGCATTACAGTGAAAACTAAATGCATAACTGCCCTAGTACAATACGATAATCGCCCAAGTTCGCGAGTTTGAAAGTGGTTACGTACCACTACAAAAAACAGCCTTTCAGATAGCGATTGCCTTTTCTATGCTTGAAATTATTGAAGTGCGTGTTATTACAAGCTCATTTTAATTTAGGTATGGCCTGTATAATACTGCCTTCTGAACTGTATAGCTTAATTTTTTTCTTCATATCTTAACATCTTTTCATGTACTGTTTGGATATAGTTGCTATGACAGAGATGGTTCCCCCTTCAAAAAAAGAAGTAGTTGCTTGTAAGTGATTATTTATCTTGTTTCCTGTTAGGTCTTATAGTAATGATATATCTTGTTCCTAGCCGCTCTTGTATATTAATTTTCACTGTAGTAACACTGTTGAATGATAATTGCAGGGATCTCGCCAAGGACCTGGATAACATGCGAGCAAGCTAGGACCTGCCAAGGACTTAGCTGTATGCCGTGATAAGACTAATTTCCATGTCGATAATTTTTTTTTTCTTAAATTGATCAGACCGCCTGACACTTGCTTTCTGTCATTGTAGGATCACCTGATGCCTGAAACTGGAGCAGACCAATGGGTGTCTGTCAGTTGGAATGGTCCCTTTGGCGCCTATCCACTGGGTTCGACCATTTGGTGTTGATCAACTGGAATGGTTCAATTGGCATTTTCCAGTTTGTATACTCCAATAGTGTCGAAAACACATTTGGAAATTTCCAATTGGTTGCAATTGATAAACCAAAAGAGGCGAACAGATGGAGAGATGCACGGCACCTGGACAAAACCAGTTTGACCGTCTCTTGTGAAAGCATCATCTACACTGGATCCTGTCCAGGTCACCAGTGTAGATGATGCTGCTATCACAAGTCACTGGCAAACTGGTTCAATCCAGCTGATGCATTTCTTCCTTCACTTAGCACATAGTGCACAGTGCTAACAGTCTACCAGTTTTAAGAGATACAGTAAAATGTGGGCTTGGCAAACTAGTTTGGCCAATACTGATGGCAGTAATGAAAACTCACGCAGCAATTGCTCACTAGCTCTGCCTCTGAATTGTGCTTCTCATGAAATAGAATTTGCAGCGGTGCATAGAGGCAGAACATCTGCCTCGCGTGCAAGAGGACCGTAGTTTAAATCTCGGTGCCGCGCAATGCCCTACAGGTATAAAAAATGAAAAAAAAAAAATCCCTCTGCCGATGTAATCGCATGAAAGGTTCGGGGTGCGACATATCCTGTGAACACCTCCGGAAACGTACTCCCTCTCCAGAACAGGATTTGGCCACCCTGGTGTCGTAATTCGTCACAAACGCCTACGAATAGGTACTCTAATAAACTTTTCCCCCCGGCCCTCAGTCCCCAGCGACTGCAGATGGATCACTGCGGCGCCCTGCAACGCCGCAAAGGGTGCTAAGAATCTCTGGCTCCGGACAAGCCGCCATTGTAAACCGACCCTGGCAGTGTTTAACGCTAGAAACCTAGCTACTGGGGCTAGTTTAGCAGTACTATTACAGGAATTAGAGGGTATGAAATGGGATGTGATAGGGCTTAGTGAGGTTAGGAGGCCAAGTGGGCATATACTATACTGAACGGTGGACATGTACTAATATCGAGGTTTACCGGAGAGACGAGAACTAGGAGTAGAGTTCTTTGACTTTAACGATATGGCTGGTAATATACAGGAATTCTATAGGATTAATGAGAAGGTACCAGGCATCGTAATTAAGCTTAATAAGCGATATAGACTCGAGATTGTGCAGACTTATGTGCCTACATGTAGTCTTGATGACCAGGCAATCGAAAGCGTCTACGAAGGTGTAGAACTGGCAATGCGGAAATACGTAGTATATTGTACGAATGGGCGAATTCAGTGCCAAGATAGGGAAAAAGCACGCAGGAGGCCAGGTAATGGGTGACTATGGCATTGGTTCTAGGAATAGCAGGGGGTGCTCTATTTGAGTTTGCAGAGCGCAATAAATTAAGAATCATTAATACATTTTTCAGCAAACGAAAGAACCGATATGGAATAATTACAACGGGGAGACTAAAAATTAAATTGACTTCAGTGTTCTAACCCCGATGTTATGCAGAATGTAGAGGTGATCGCGAAACTGCGATGCAGGGACCACATGATGGTAAGGCCTTGAATTAGTCTAAAGCTGAAGAGGGAACGAAACAGATTAGTAAGAAAGAAAGTAAGAAAGTAAGTCAATCAACGAATTAGCGATTGGGGGGGGGGGGGGGAAGAAGAGTTCAGGATCTCTCAACAGAATAGATATTCAGCTCTAACCGAGGATGATGACCTCAATGTAGAAGCAATGAACAATGATTTGAGAGATATCAACACTGAGTGTGCGATAGAAGTAGGCAATAGGATAATTAGAGAGGATACTGGTTAACTATCTAACGGGACGAAATATTTCATAAAGAAACACTATACTCTGAAAGCTGCCGACCCAACAGACCGAGCAGAACTAGCAGAGATATCAAAGCTAATCAATGAGCTTGAAGTGGCCGACATAAGGAAGTATTGTATGGCGGAAATTGAGCGAGTTCTAAAGAACGGTTCTAAAGCGGTGAAGAGGAAATTGGGCATAGGGAAAAGTCAGATGTATGCAGTGAGGGACAATTCGGGCAATGTCATTACTAACACGCACAAGATAATCAAGGTAGCCGACCTCTACAGTAGCCAAAGTATTTCAGGACAAAAATGAAATTGGGTGTGGGAAGAGCAATCACACGTTCCGCCAATAACAAATGACGCGGTTAAGAAATCCTTAGGTGCTATGGAAGGGGGAAAGCAGCCGGAAAGGACCAGGTAACTACAGATTTATTGAAGGACATAGATGATCCAACTAATCGCTCCCAGTTTGTGACTGTTAACAATAAGCTCTCTAACTCCGTTCCGGTGACGTCATGTGTTCCCCAGGGATCAGTACCTGGCCCCTACTGTTTCCAATATACATTAATGACCTACCAACACATGTAACCTCTAATATACGCATGTTTTCTGACGATTGTATAGCTTATCGTACTATTACTGGCTCTACTGATAAATCAACACTACTAAATGACCTCAATGCTGTAAATAACTGGTGTGACCACTGGCTAATAGAACTTAACCCACATAAATGTAAACTTTTATCCTTCCACAGTCGTCGTAATCCTCTTATCTTTTCCTACGTAATCTCTGGAGTGCCCGTAAATACGGTTCAGTTGTATAAATATTAAGGCGTAACACTTTCTAGTGATTTTTCTTGGAATTTGCATGTAACTAACACTATCATCGGCCAATAAAACATTAGGATTCTTCAAACGTCATCTGCATTGCGCGCCTCAACACGTTAAACTCTTAGCCTATAATTCACTCGTCAGGTCTAAACTGGAATTCGCGTCACCCATTTGGAATCCCCATCAAGTTTACCTCATTAGCTATCTCGAGTCCGTTTCAAAATCGCGTTGCCAGGTTCATCCATGCACTGTATTCTTATGATGTTAGTGTCTCTGCCCTAAAAACAGCCTCAGGTTTATCATCGCTATCTCTCCGTCGTCGCACTTCAAGCCTTTCTTCATTCTATGAAATATTGAACAGTCCCATGCGGGCAGCCCCTTATATTCTTTCCCCAGCACGCATATCACCCCGCACCAGTCATCGCCTGCACGTCGCCCGTCCATTGTCAGGCACCGTTACCTTTTGGAATTCCTTTTTTCCCCGCGCAGCTGCAGACTAGAACGGCCTTCCAGGTGACACTGCAGTAATCACCTGCTCATAACACTTCTTCGAAAGTCTAAAACAATAAGTATTATAACAGTGTTTTTATATTGTTCCCATCCCTTATGTAACAACCTGGGACCTTTAAGGGAATAAAATGAAATGAAATATGGTAGCTTAAAAACTGGCCATGTATACGCAATGCCTGATGACATTAAAAGCACCGGAATTGGTGAAGAACGCAAATGTTATCTTAAATTATTAAAAAGGGAGTGCTAAGGACTTGAAAAATTACAGACCAATCAGCTTACCATGTTACATATAAGGTGTGTACTAACGTAATAGCGAACAGAATCAGGACAATCTTATAGACTTCAATCAAGCAGGTTTTAGGAAAGGGTGGATCATATCCGTACATCGGCCAAGTGATAGAAAAACGCTTGGAATATAACCAGCCCTTATACATACATTCATTGGTTATGAAAAAGCATTTTACTCAGTTGAAACTTCGGCAGTCATACAGGCATTGCGAAATCAGGGTGTAGATGAGCCATATGTGGAAGTACTGGAAGACATCTCAGTGGCTGCACAGCAACTACAGTTCTCCATAAAGAAACCAAACTCCCATAAAGAAAGGTGTTAATCAAGGAGACAATCTCCCCAGGACAATTCTCAGCAAGCTTAGGGGAAGTATTCAGAGGCTTGGAATTGGAGCAGTTAGGAGCAGTTGGAGCAGTTGATGGAGAATATTTCAGTAATCTGCAATTTGCTGATGACACTGCCTTGCTAAGTAACTCAGAGGATGAACTACAAGGAATGATTGATGAACTAGACAGAAATAGCAGAAAGGTATGCTTAAAATCAATATACAGAAGACTAAGGTAATGTTTAACAAACTTGTAAAGGAACAGCAGTTCACAATGTGTTATGTAGCAAAACACTGGAAGTTGTAGGTGAATATGTCTACTTAGAACAGGTAGTGAGCACAGATCAACACCGTGAAAGGGAAATAACTAAAATAATAAGATTGCGATGGAGGGTATTTGGCAAGTATTCTCAGATTATGACTAGCAGCTTACCGATATCGCTCAAGAGGAAAATATACAACAGTTTCATCTTACCTGTACTCACTTATGGGGCGGAAACTTGGAAGGTAACGAAAAGGGTTCTGCTTAAGTTGAGGACAACGCAGAGGGCTATAGAACAAAAAATTGTAGGTATAATGTTAAGAGATAGGGAGCGCGCAGAGTGGGTCAGAGAAATGACTCGGGTTAATGATATTCCAGTCGAAATCAAGAAGAAATGGGCATGAGCAGAGCATGTAGTGCGATGAGAAGATAACCGATGGTCGCTAAGGACAACGAATTGGATTCCAAGGAAATGAAAGCATAGCAGGGTGCGGTAGAAAGTTAGGTGGGCGGATGGGGTTAAGAAGTTGGCAGGGGCAAGTAGATGCAGCTAGCACAGGACCGGGTTAAATGGAAGAATATGACAGAGGCCTTAACCCTGCAGTGGGTATGGTCTGGCTGACGATGATTCATTAAACAATAGCGTGGTTATAGTCTAGAGCAGTTCACTTGGATGTGGTTGGATAGATAGACGGGGTGGCTCATTAGCTGTACTTAAGCCCATGAAGAGGCAGTTTGGTCATATGGGGTCTAGATAAAGTAGCATTCAGGTACCATTTAAGGTGCTATGATTATAGTATGTTTTGTGTAGTATGTTATGCCAGTGTTGGGCGGCATTATAAATCAAATCAGTTTATTTCCCATCTAACACTACAGATGGAGGAATCGTAGAAAAAAGCTGCCCTTGGGCAGCTTGACGAGCCTACAATCCTAATTATATTGTTACGGACGGCAAGAAAGAAGCGGGCAGTGGCGCGGGCAGGAGCGCTCGCGCTAGGCCCGCCGCGAACATTTTCATTAAACGTCATCTACCATCGTCATCGGTCATGTTCTGTCTCCTGTCTTCCTCGGCTTGCCGTATCGTAACATTTGGTTGGAGGTGCGGCGTACGGCATCCCCATCCTCACCTTGGAGCATATCGAGGCCATCTTCAAGCCGGGACCATCACCGAGGGCCCAGGGACATCGCCGAGCAGCTTCGCCCCAGCCCTTCAAGCCCAGACCTGAACAACTACCACCATCCAGCCCCCAGCCCGGACCTGAAGACAAGGAGAACAGAACAATCAGAACCGAGATGAAGGACCCGAAAGACCGGAATGACCCGAAGGAACGATGGACACGAACACGCAACCCCCGCCCAAGCTGCCCGACGTGACCTCGAGCCATCGGTCCCATGGACTCTGGTGACGGATGGTTGACAGCTCCAAGGGAGGCGAATCACCCACGCATCAGACATCGTACCGGCAAGCCGTTCTATTCTTCCTTCTTCCTCTTCTTCTTCAAGCATCCAGACACGCCTATCATCACGCCATAAAATCATTAACATCGCTAAACTTCCTCGTCCACGATCGGGACGATCGCTCGGTGGCCCCGGGTCATGTTACGGACGACAAGGAAGAAGAAGCGGGCAGTGGCGCGGGCAGGAGCGCTCGCGCTAGGCCCGCCGCGAACATTTTCATTAAACGTCATCTACCATCATCATCGGTCATTTTCTGTCTCCTGTCTTCATCGGCTTGCCGTATCGTGACAATATTATTGGCAGGGAGGCAACACAACAGTTTATACAATTTTAAAAACAAGCACACCAAGGAAACACCAGAGAATACACGAAACAGCAATGTGTATAATGAAACTTAAACCACGTTATTCAGAAACAAATTATGTAGTTCTCGACGTTAAAAAGAAAACATGTCGAGGTTAATGTAGATATACCTATTTAGAAGAGATGGAAGAGCGTATTGAAGGCATTCTCGACCAAGATTTAGTCGAGGTGTTGACACTGTCCATTCTTCGCCACGTCTTGTTGGATAGAATGATTCTTTTTTTCTTAGTTCTGCTAAATTCTTAAGATTTCTTGCATTATTCCTGATTTCTGTTTTAACACTGAGGCAATATTTATAAAGATTGTGTTTTAATAACTCTGGAATGACAAAAGAAAGCTGCACTTTGATGTTGAAACGGTAAATTATATGTATTTCGGAGATATCTTTTTTGCATTAAATGAATACGTTCAAGGTTAGTGAATGTTGTAGTACCCCACACTAACTGGCAGTAGTTTAAATGCGAGTTGAATATTGAATAGCATACCAGCATCTTAGTTGTTCTTGGAAATATGTATTTTAGATGGCCTATAACACCAGTCATTAGAGCTTTTTTTTTTGAAGATATAATTGACATGATAATCCCATGACATACTAGCAGAAAATATAACCCCGAGGCATTCAAACTGCTCAACTATTTCTACAGACTGCGAGTTTAATATATATTATCGTGCGGTGGGATAACTATTTTTCGGCCTAAATATGACAGCTGTGGTCTTACTCTCGTTTATTTGCATCAGGTTAACTGCAGACCAGATCTCAAGAGCTTTCATTGTGGCACAATATTACCTAATATATGCTGAAAATGTCAAGTAATGTTCACTGGACTTTCATTATGTTCTGCCACAGCCAAATTTTACATCAGAAAAAAAAGGGGAATACTAATCATGGGCTTTTGTAGTGGCTTCCAATGGATACGGCAATATATACGTTATATCCAATATTTCATTAGAAACTGCTTCTTTAGTTCGGTTGGCTGTGCTGCCAAATTGCATTTTATCCTTTAATTTATCGCTTCACATTGTGACCAATTCACTCTCAATAGGCATGGCTTGAACAGAGCTTTCAGCTACTCTGAACAGAGAACCCCTATAACAATACTTAAGAGGGCTTTGACCAGCCAAACACTGTTGCTGGCATCCCTGGTCACATGTTGGAAGAAGACTGTACAATGTTGAATATAAAGCAGATGTTTAGAAGAGAGTGTGGTCTCATGCATGTCTAGTTTAATAGAGTGTGGTGTTTGGAGAGCTCAAATATTTGAGCTATGACACCATATTTCTGTAGAACACAGCAAGCCTATAACCATTTCTCTTTATTAACTGACAACACCAATTATAGGCAACATTGACACAAGTGATATTGAAAATGTAAAAGAGTTACATAAAAATATACATAGCTTAACTTAAGCTTAACTTAAAAATCCAGGAAGCTTTCCCTGGACTGCCTTTGGCACATTTTGATGCCCTAAGAAAATCAAAGCAAAAAAACTATTGTTTCATTAGCTCAACTCCGTTGTCTTCAGCAGCTGTGTTCTTGGCACATTTGTCCTCAACGCTTTTCTCAGTGCCTTTGTTCTCAGTGCCCTTCTTGGTGCATTTTTCCTTGGACCTTGTTCCTGGCACCCTTGTACTCAGTGAATTTTACCGCAGCGTCCTTTTCCTGAGAGCGTTTTTTCTCGGTGCCTTTGTCCTGAGTGCCTTGTACTTCAGTGTTTTTGTCCTGGGTGCTTTTTTCTTTGGTGCCTTTGTTCTTGGTGCATTTCTCCTCGGCCCCTCTGTTCTTGGCACCTTTACCCTTAAGGCCTTTTCCCTTGGTGCCTCTGCCCTCAGCACATTTGTCCTCGACACCCTTGCCTTCAGCACCCTTGCCCTTGGCATCTTTGCCCTTGGTACCTCTGTCACTGGTGCCATTGTCCTCGCGAAGAATACCCAACGACCGGCCCCTTGCCATTTCGCGAGCTGAAAAAGAGGACAGAAGACAGCAAAGTGAGCTCCTGAAGACAGCATAAAATCATTATGATTAGCCAGATCACTTATATTAATGCGTCAGTTTTGTTCTGTATTAATACATCGGTCACAGCCTTGACTACCATTGCATAAGCAGTTTCTCCATCTCACAACACTCATTATCATGATATTAAGCACCACTGGGACTGAGTTATAGCAGTGGCAAGCGTTTAGCATATCCCGCTGCCAGAAATATGTCACCTGCATCTACAAAATTCCTTACACCTACACATCAAAACAGGTACGTCCATTATTCTGCGGGAATGCAGGGAAAATGGTAATTATTCCTATCTTTTATTTTGACAATAGGAGCACATTCTAAACTGAAACATGATTGAGTGATGGCAGTTATATTCGGCGTACTGAAAACATCCTAAGTAAAGAAATGCTGACATGGGCTATTGTGGCAAGCACTGCATCCAATTTTTGCCCCATACATTCACTAATGCATCATAAAATGCTGAGCAGAAGCTGCAACACTGCAGCATGTGGTGCAGTCAATGTAACAATCATTCAAAACGTTCTGTATACTGGATTAGATTGCCGATTGTTTGTGGGAACTGGAATCGATTAAAGTGGAATAGATTTAGTAAGAGCTGCAACTCATTAGCATCAATCCAAGCAAGCAGCAATGTGGTCATAAATTCTATACTGCTTTCTCAATTTCGCGGAACTGAAATTCGAACTCCTCGAAGATTCGAACCGGTGAACATCACAACACCACTTCCAAATTAGCCAACGAGGTTAGCAGAATGAATCATGTGATGAGAGTAGGTTGACCAATAATTCGACATAGGAAGTGTTGAATTTTTAAGGGAACCCTCCTAGGTGGAGTAAATTTGTACAAGAAAATAATACTCATTAGCATACACACCACCCAACAAAACCAATGTTTTCCTTATAATATATGCTTCTATGAACGTTGTGTAACTTTTCTATCTAGCCCTATGGCTGCCCTTGGGTTGGTGCTGACGCATTTATCTCCCTTATCACAAATATGCTCCAACTCAGAAGATTCCCCAAAACATTGGAGCAACACAGTCCCCGCTTTGAGTGGCTGATAAATTCACTTTTGCCTTACCGTGTGCTCTAATAGCTGCTCTGGTTCGCTTATCTTTTTTTTTTGTTTTGATTTCAAGAACTTGGCATGTGGCACAATATATTGCTGTCAATAGACTGCAGTTTGCTCGGCTGGTCAGGTGACAGCATTACAGGTGGTAATCCTTGATTCAACCCCTAGACTAAATGAAATTCTCTAAAATTATACAGTTGTTGTGAGTGCTATATATCTTCCTTCATTAGCCATACGGATGTGTAAGGGTGGACACTAATGAGCAATTATGTTGTTACTGGCGAGTTAGCATTAGAATACTTACTGCAAAAAATGCAGTGCGCTGAAAAAATTGGCCTAACAAAGCCAACTCTAAACAGTCACATGCCGCAGTCAAGTGCACTGCTGTTGTCAAATGATCAATTAGCAGTGATGGGTGAAAGTGGCCGAGAACATCCTGTAGCTGGCCGTGTATAACGAGAAATTGTTTTAGACGAAATGTCACAATTTTGCAGCAAAAGACAGCATCTCAGAAATGAGCTAAGTCAAATTTATAGTTTTTCCGTTATAAATGTCTCTCGTAAATATTCCAAATAAAATTACATCTGTGTACAGAACATCAGATGAGAATTAATTGAATGTGATGAAGGAGTTTCCAGCTTTTTTACCACTCCTGCTAAGGTGACAGATTTATTTCAGTGTAGTTCAATCTAGGCTACACTACTGTCTGCTTGTATGGGGAATGACTGGGACAAATCTTGGAAATCTTTTGTTATTGTAAAATACATATGTTCGCTTTATAGAAAAGTTATCAATATATGACGCCACGTCTTTTACTTGAGGCACAACAGCATATTACAGGTACAAACATCATATCACGAACGTCTGGCACAGGTAGTGTTCTTAAATTTCAGAGCCAATCAGATACATTTTTGTCTCCAAATACACGACCGATCAAACACAATATGAGCTTATACATCAATATAGAGAAACCAAGAAACAGGGCCAATTGCGGTACGCAGTCGTTGAACTGGCACATTCTAAACGTTTTGATCAGCTAACTCGAGTTGTTGGACAAAATAGAGAAATCTTCCGAAAGGTTATTTTTTAGAAAATGCATAAGTGTTCATTTTTTGTTCTTTATATGCATCTTCTGTTGCACTGAACTGTTCTGCGTTTAGTTTTGGCGTGTTTTCCGTGTAATAAGGAGGGAATTATTGCGTAAATTAAACTTTTGTAACACATACATTTGCATTGTGATCTTTATATTGTTTCGGAATGCGTACATAAATCATCACTGTTGTTGTGTTCGAGTGGTGCTTAGGACCCAGTCAGGCAGATTTTCGCATTTTCACCTCTGCACCGAGGCACTCTGCTGTCTGAATTTTCCTGAATCTTCGAATAAACAAGAATGTGATTTTTAATAATGGTCAGGAATATTGCAGCCACTCGGACTCACACTACAAGTGTAAAACAAGCCAGAAAAAGAACTACTGAATAGCATATTGATTTAGTAGCATGCCTGTTAAAAACATCTCTATCATTTAAGACTGAAACAACGCAAATAGAACACATGATAAACACAGAAATCAAACAGTTCAAAAAGAGTTCACATCAGAAATGAAACCGGGTTTGCCCAGCAAAAAAAGAATCTATCATAAAGCAGTGCGCAGCACAAATTGTAAGTAAGCAGGCGAGCATAATAAAACACCGTAGTAAGAGAACTCAAGAGAGGTCTATACCCGCCACCTACAGTGCATAAATAAATGCAACACAGCACAGAAACACACATTGCAAATATTGACTGTGCCCCCCCCCCCCCCCCCAATGCGAGAAAAATAAATATACTCTTAGCAGCAAACGATCGCGGGATGTCCAGCGCGTGTCGGAGCGGCGGAAAACTGAATTGCCATGGTAGGAAGAATAAATGGCAGCTTAACTCCCATAAAAGCCTGCGTGTCGACTCTGGGCGAGGCATTAGTTTCCCGGAGCCCCCTGTGAACTGTGAGGCAAAACAAACACGTGACGTTGCTTGTGACGTCACAGTGACGTACTTTTGGCGGGAAATTTGTCTTTTTACTTCTGGACGAAAAACAAGGCCAACGACGACGGAGGCAGTACGATGCTCGGATAAGGCAGAAAAATGGACACCGTAACTGTTCAGCCAACTTTACTTGACATGGATTTCTACTGTGAAGTTTTACGTTAACTGAAATGTTACGGCATCTTTAACCACCTTATCATAGCACCGTTCTGCCTCCGTCGTCGTTAGCCTTGTCTTTCGTCGCGCGTCATGTAAACGCATTCTGGGGCATATTTCTTCGGGCACGTTTGTGAACAAGGGCCTTCTAGTGAATTCGGCAAGCACATGGATAGAATCACCCCATGGCTTGAGGGATTTCACTAAGGGCATAATTGAGTGAAGCTGTGCTGCATAGAAAGCCAGGCTTTATTAATTCACGATTACTTACATAGACGCTTCACGACAATGCAAATCTTGAGGTGTAGGAAAGCGACCACCGCTCATTCGTCACGGTCTTCATGAAATCCTTGTGATAACAAAATGGCCTGGTCTCTAAACGAGACGCGGTGAGATTATAAAACGGTAAAAGATTTTGCTAACAAGCAAATTACATATCAGTGTTAAAAAACAAAGAAAAACGAATGGAATAACTAACGCTAGCTCTAGAACACCAACCTGTAAGAGCTTAGGTTAGCAATTCAAATTGGGATTGCTAGTATTCAGAAGTTAATGCGTCTGAGAAGTGAAAATATCTACGATATAGCTTCGCTCCAGTAAATCTCGCCCTGTTCACGATTCCCATATTTTACTCGCGCTTCATTTGTCTCTGAGTCAATGTGAGGCTAGAAATTTACAACTTAAGCATTTAACATGTTCATGAAAAAGATCCCATTGACAATAGGAACATCCCTGTGATAAGCTAAAGCGCATTCAGCGAACGTTGGTGCGGTAATACGACGCAGTAAGCAAAACTCGCAGCAAAGGGAGCGGAACGGAAGGCTTTGCGCAATGCCACATGCCTCTTGGGGGCAATAAAGTCTCACCTTCACCGTTCAGTTAAAACAGATGCAGCGATACGCCGCTCATGCAGACGTGTATCCGTAAAACAAGCAACCACTTTTGCGACGTGCCTGGGAGGCCGAGCCGCCGAGCTGTGATGTAGCATTGTCCCATCGTCCGGCCATGCGCACATGCAGCGTCAATCAGTTTCTCATCGGGCACGCAGAGTCTTCGCTTTGTTGTATTGTTGTAAAGCTCTACCACAACCAGCAGAACGAAATACTTTACTGTTTGGTACAGATAACTCACTCTGCACGCAGTACGCAACGATGAATGTTGAACCGGGGCCGATGACGCACCCATCCCGCGGATGAAAAAGCTTTCGTCTGAGCCATATCTGAGCTTTGGGCAACTACGCAGCGGATACTAAATGGCTGAGAGAGGCCGTTAGGAACAATTTAAAATATTATTATAAATATGACACGTTCTGTCTTACGCAAAAACAAAAACTGCATTCATTCCTGAGCGTGAATATTATATTCACTTTCTAGTTCTTTGGAGTTCTGACAGATCTTATTTTCTGTGCTTCAGTAATTGGCCACACAGTTCGCAGGGGCCCTCATTATCCAGTTGATGCAGCTGGCAATAGGCAGCTGCACGTGTTTTCTTCCTAGTAACGCGACCATTTACATTGACCTTGACATTGCTGCACCATCTGCCGCAATTGCGCCCGATCACGAGGTTAGCGGAAATTGCGTTTGAAGCACACTTTGCGCACGCTCGTCTTTCTTTGCTATCAAGCATGCCTCGTCGCCTGTTTCCCTATGACACGCTTACGGAAGCCGCAGCTGCGCTGTGTGCCATTCGCCACCAGTCTACTTATTCAGGCGCGGTGGACGGAGTTCTCCGACACCTGGTGGTGGTAGTGGTTGATGTTTTTTTTTTTTTTTTTAATAATCAAAAAGAAGGAAAAGAGTATTGCCGGCCGCGGCAACTGCTACCTAAAAGACTGAAGCACTTGAGCTGCGGCCGGCGGGAAGGAAAAGGGGATAGGGAGAGGATAGCGAGGGGAAGTAGAGAGGGGAGCGCTAGGAAGAAAGGACAGGGGGAGAGTCAGGCAGGTCCCTTGCTCTGCCCCTCTGGCATTCTCCGACGAAGCTCGACCACACTTGGCATCTCCTGATTATTATGAATTTATTTACATATTGCGCGCATATCATACGTATCACTCGGAGCGCGGCCTCTCCGCACGACACTCCAGTTCAGTCCCTTCTGTCGTCCTCTCTCGTCGTTGCGTCCACCGTGCTCCCTCCGATCCTTCTCTCCCTCCGAGAGTCCTCCTCGCCAGGTCCACGGCTGTCTTCGCGTCCCAAGCTCCCAACACCTCGGAGGTTCGAACGCTTCCCAGAAGCCGGCGACCGTTGCAGGCTCCCGCTCCCAGCCGCGGGCAGCGACCAGCTCGGATGGCACGGGCAGTGCGCCTTGCGGGAGCCCATAAATTTCTACTTGCAGTACTGCCGGCGCCGATTCTCCGGTCCCCACCGCCGCGTCGCTGCTCTACTTTCGGGAATGTGTTTAGTCCGCCAACGCTTCGCGAGGCGCACGGCATACACAAACACGCAAAAGCCGATCGTTCGTTCTCCCGATGCTTGGAGGAACACACAGCGTACATGACAGGGAGCTTTGTACATTATTTACAAAGTAAAGACGGTCAACGAGTTCGCATCGCTCGCGCGCAAGTGTCCGAGCACTGTCCACAAATGCCTGCGCTCGAGCGGCCACTGCAATTGTTTACAAAGTATATACACATATATATATAATACCATTGATGTATATACATAGTCGCGCGCACGTAGCGTCCTGTCGCAGACAGATCGCGCGCGCGACACAATGCACCAGCTGCCGGGGTGGGGCGCCCGGCAGCATACGTCCAAGGTAGCACGCACGGAGCGTTCAGGTCACGCACGCACTACCTGGCGAAGAGCAAGCGAGGCTTCAAGCCCGCCCGCTCGATGAACGCACAGAGGCTCACCATTGCCCTGTCACGGGTGCGCGCACTGCCTCGCGGCCACAGGAGCGTCTCGATGCTGTCCGGGATAATTCCGAGCGCCCTATAAGCGGCGAGCATCTCGCGACGTGGCTCTGCGGATGCAGTACAGCGAAGCAGCATGTGCTCCAGTGTCTCCACTGCACCGCAATCACCACACACGTCGGTCGACGAAAGTCCGTAGCGCACCCGTCTTACCCCGGGCCACACGCAGCCGACGCGCACTCGGATGAGCATTGCACGCTGTAGGCGCGACAATGAGCGCGCGCCGACAGCAGGCGCCGACACCTTTCGCACTGCGCCCTGTACAACGATGGTGAAACAGCAATTCAGCAACAGCAACAAGCGGCAAAAGGGGATCCTGGGGAAGCAAGCGACGAGACAATCGATTCCTGATAGCTAATAAAGGGCAGGCGTGTTCAAAGCGTGCTTCACGCGGAATTTCCGTTAGCCTCGTCACTGGGTGCAACAGCGACAGATGGTTCAGCAATGCAGTTTTTCGTAGTCGCTTGATGAGAAGTACCGTCATGCTTTGTACTTTGCCTCCGCCGCGTCACGTCCTCTCCACATCCTCGCCACCTAGTCGGATTCCGCGCGACGAACGCTGGCGCGTGCCACCACGCGCCGGGCTCCGCTTCGCTCTGATTGGTTTCTCTGGCTGTCCCCAGAGTCACTCATAGTTAAGCGCGTGGTTTTTTTTTTTTAAGTATTTGTTTCTCTCGCACTATTTTTCACCCGCTCAGGCATGGTTCAAGCCAAAGAGATCTTGCACATGCTGTATGTCGTTGCGGTGCGCTTGTCGAATGCTACAGTGTTGTACATTTAAGTATTCTAACCGGCCTGAAAATGGAATGGCTATGCAGTTCTCTTGGTACTACAAAGAAACCAGGATCGCTTGCGGACGAAGCGATGGCTTCATTACATCGGCAGAAAAAACTTCATACCGACAAGAAGCAGCGTTGTGTGCAAGATATGATGCCTCTGTCATTTTTCCCCTGCAGTGCATCATTTTGACGTTTCATTTTGCTCTTCATGCCCCTCCTTATTCTTTGTGATTAAATAAACACGGCTGACGCTCTGTGCTAAATAGTTTGTTACCTGCTTCGTTATTAATCTATTATTAATTCCCTTGTATTTGGGCTACTGGTCAGTATAGCTACCACTGCAGAATCTGCTTTCTAGTGTGAATGCCATGCGGGTAGATGCACGCGCTTAAATGTACCGGCTGTAATTAGCACCTAAAAACTATTCTTTAATACGCACTTGCATTTATAGGATCATGATGGAAAAGGTGTCCGCAGAAAGGTGCGCACAAAATGTGTCATGTCCTCCGCTGACGTCACTCAGTATGTGTTATCCGAATTCAACCAAAATCGGTGTCCAACCCAATTTGAATGTTGCCAACTCATTGGGTACTCCAAAATTTAGGTTGGCCACCTCCCAAAAATTTTGCCAATCGGACTTCTGCAATTCGAATCCTTCTAAATTTTGCCGAAATTGGCGTCGTACGTAACTTGAACATGGGAACCTTAGTGAAAAGTCAAGCGGCTAAAAGATCTGAGATTTCCAAGCGTGCCAGTAAAAGAATTGGCACTTGCGTCGCTGTTTCAAGCATTAAATGAGGTACTTAAAGAAGGGAATTGCGCTAAAAAAAAAAAAAACGACACGGACGAGAAGAGGACATGCGCCCGTCCATGTTCTCTTCTCGTCCGTGTCGTTTTTTTTTTTTAGTTTTTTTTTAGCGCAATTCCCTTCTTTAAGTATGTATGACCGACTAGCCCAACAACGTGCTCTCTTAAATGAGGTGTTGATATTTCATTACTTGCAAAGCAAATGACCTTTATATGACTCTTTTAAAACAGATATCGTTCATAAGCACCAAGTCACAGTGTGGAGTAGATTGTAAAGTTTTACAACCGCTGTGCCAATAATATCGGAGGTGAGGATTTAGCTTTTCATGTCGAAATTAATTTTGTTCACAGCAGAAAATTGAATTTTATTTTAACACGCTTTGCATTTACTATAACATAAAACTAAAGGCACTCACTGGGTAAGCGCAAAAAGAAAAAAAAACGAGGCTTCGGAACGTCCATACGCGTTGAGGGAGTGAGAATAGACTTGAAAAAGACTGCGTTTCCTGCGTAGAACTTAAGTCAGAGCGTCGGCTCAGAAGGATGTGCTAGGCCTTGCACTATGCAGCACCGACTTCATTACATCGTAAGCAGCCCATGCTTGCGACCATTTTAGCCATCTTTGATCTACACTGAAGCTGATTTATTTATGCATGACGTAATATTTCTTTGGCACATTTGTGTTTATTTTGTGTTTTTATCTGTCACTTTTGAAAGTTTTTGTATGTCCATCACTTCTGTGCTGCGCATCTCACTGCCGTGAACTTACATTCACATACGAAACTAAGCAGATCGTCTTGTACTGCACTTCCAAACAATTTATTGTGCGCCGTTATGAACACTAAAACACGTTAGATGCGTCGAACTAGTATGCTTAAACACATCAACATATGCCTGTAGCAGCCCTTAGTTGGATACGCACCGCAAAATATGACATCTCCTTTCACAAGCAATTTTTGTAAAATGGAACTCGCAAAAATGTGTTTTTAAGAAATACTTAAAAATTAGGTAGCCTTAAAAAGGAACAAAAGCTACAGAAATATTTTTCTCAACATTCTCATCGCTTTGGTAACAGTTTATGAGAATTCGTTTCACTGCCGAGGCTGTAAACTGTCCTAAAAAGCACGCCAGCGTTCAGAGGCGCGGCTGGCCGGCGTGCGCCGGGGTGAAAAATAGTGCCGTGTGCAACGCAGGCGGCGGCGGGCAAGGAGAAACGAGGAGGAAAGTGCTGCGAAGAGGAGAGTGTCGCTACTTTAAAACTAACAAGGGTTTTTTTTTTTCGTTGTTCCGCCACGCGCTGGAGATCCCGCAAGCTTTTGCTGCTGACAGTGCATGCCCAACAGGAACCAAAAAACTGAGACAAAAATACTCAAAACATCAAAATAATAAATTACTGTTGTAAGGACAAATCAGCCACTCAACTAAACATGCATTCTGAAAAGAAAACTGACCACCTTGGCTTGCAGCACAAACGAAGAACAATGGCAAGCCTTGGTACAAAAATCAAGGAAAATAATAAAGGTTTAAACATGTGCTTTACAAACATTGATTTCAGCTGTACAGCTCTGTTCCCTTCTTCGACCCCGTATTAAAGGCAGCAGGATGAGAGATGCAACCTCATTTTTCCTCTAGCTCAGCTCAATATTGCCTGGCCACTCTAGAGTCAGTGAAGTTCTTGAACTTCATGTCCCACTCATCTACAATTCTGTATTTCTAAACATGTGCTGTGTTTCATCCACATTCTGTGTGTCTTGCAATTACTTGCACTTGTAGTTACAGTGAAACTGCAATATTATTACAAGAAGTAATTTCAGGAATGCAAAAATGGAAAGAAGTTTTCATCCGAACATAAGATGGGTGAGGAAAGCACATCAAAAGCATTTATTTACGCTATATTTCGTAGTCTCCCCGCGAAGCGTACATGTTCCTGTGCTGCTGTGCTCAACTCCTCTCACACCAGGCATTGAATAGTGCCACGCACCTTCATGTGCCAGTGCTGGTTTACTCCAAACTCCTTTTCTTGAAATAAAACTGTCCATTCATCTCTTTCACATGCCGACAAGCTTTGAGCATATTTATAATTTCACACGCCTTGATAAGAGCAGCTCACATTTCGCCCTGGAAATCACAAAGGCCCTGATCACCCCTCCAGATGGTGTAAATCAGTAGGCTGCTTCCAGCTAACGCGCGGAATGGCAGTGCTTGAGTTGCCAGCTAGCATATATCGTGCTCGCGCATACTTGCATCTAGCACCTCAATATTGCCTCAATGTGTGCGCCAATAAGCATTCTCAGATTTGGTTTCACTCCTTGGGAATACTGGTCAGGCATCTGTGACCCAACTCTGGTGGCAGCATGGCTGGGAAGTCCGCAAGGCCAGTGCAAAATGCCGAGTGCTGCTTTCCTGTCTCGACAGCATGCGATGTGTTCTCGACCTGCTTTCGGTCGTGTGTGCGTCTCAAGCACTGTGGTCATGAGGGTTGCGATATTAGTGTGGTTAAGAACCAAAACCATCACAAAAGTGAATTCACGCTACCGATAGATAGTGCCTCCTCTATCTGGATCCTTAATACTGACAGCACTGTACAGTAATGGCACCAGAACGGCCATTTTTTTGGATCCGCATATATGAGCCAAAGAACTGACATGATAAAATCGAAAAAAACGTTTATTATATGAAACTATTTACGGTATTCGCGCTGCGTGACCTCCTCGGCCGCGGTTAAAACTATAAGCTTTTACAGGCTGCATCCCTGGCACCCTCACTCATTCACTCTCCTGTCAAAATGGCACAGACTGCCACAATTGGTCATGTAGTAAAATTATGCTGGGCACCAATTTTCGTGAAATTTGAACAAAGCCATATTTTAGAGGTTCAAAGACAAAATTTTTGCAGTGGCTCACTGACGTTTAGAGGCCACTACTGGGTTTCTAATACTCTAATTAGATTAGAAATTAATTGTAAAATTTTGATGAAATAAATTTTGGCAGTCGAGGGACCAAATTTTTGGGTGGTCTACACAGATTGCAAGGTGATCATTGGGTTGGCCAAATTAGGTTGGACACCAGATTTGGTCAAATCAAATTTCGGAGCCCCAGAAGGCCAATTTTGGGGGCGCGGACGCTTTCTGTACACACGTTTGCATACACATTGACGCTTGCGGACACCCTCTGCAGATGCTTCTTTGCACCATGGGCCTATTTGGATTAAAATAAAATGCCCCTTGGCACATTCTCTGACAGGTGACACGGCCCAGCAGTGATGATTGGTCAGTGAGTTGTCTGCAATTATGAGACCATATGAAATAGCAAAGTGGCAGGAGACCTGGGCACTTGGGATGTCACATGGCTGACCACCGGTCAGTCACTAAGGTGTGTAATGTCACGAGAAAACATCTTTAACCAGCTGTGAGTAGGTTGAAGCCCCAGCTTGCCATAAATATTGAAAATATTAGGTTACAAAAACGACAAGTATATAGGGCTGCAATAAAAGAAGTTATAGCCACATGATTCCTTCTAATACTATCACATTTCCCTCCGATGATTTCTATGCCATATAATTTTAGTATCTTTTAATGAGTTGCCTCTTCTGAAGTCATCATGCATCATATCTTAAACTAGGTCGCCAAGCTCATTCAAGAGATTGCTTGAAAAATGGACTAGTACTTACCTTCTGCAATGTCCAATGCGTATGCCATACTCTGTAAGTCCTTCACTTTTTGAAGCAGGGTTGCAGGGGACAATGATCTAAGTTCTGCAAGCAAGTTGACACAATCCCAGAAATCAGTGTAGTAATAATGTAACAATCAAGACTCACTGACTTAAGATACTAATGACTGATTCGAAATTTGCATTTGGTTTTTATTGACCATACAGCATTAGAGCAGTTGAATTGGTGTCACTATGGCTTGTTACCTGGTCATTCCAGTGCACAATGGGACTTTTCAAACTTCGCGTTGTGCACACGACCACACCATTTGTGCTAATTAGAGTTTATTTTTTTTTTCTAAGTTCAAATGGCTAAAGCCTATTATTCAGATGAAAACACACTTTGGCACTTTTGGTGGCGAAGCTACATATATGAACGTAGCATCACAAAGATGTGAGATCCTTTTAAGAGAAATTACCAGCAGCCACAAGAGTTTTTAGAATAGAGGCACCAAGGGAAAGAATTTGGAGAAACACTGGACGACCCTATAAGTGAGGTGCACAGGCATGTTTTGAACCAAGGCAGAAGATGATTGAGAGCGAATGAAATGTGAAAATTCTGCACTGTAACTATCTTTGTAGGAGGCTTGGGGAAGCAGGTACTTTGTAGTTTAATGTGATATCAGCTTAGATCACCAGCATGTGGGCTCCTACCAAGTGATAAACCAAGAACAAAGGTTTTCTAAACATGGCACCTGCAATGTTGTAGCAGCGTGCCAGTTTCCAAACATGCATGTATAGCACTGCTTCTAAGCAGTTCTATTCATCCTGTCTCTATTTACCGAAACATACACACATATATGCATGCACACGCATGCATATACTGAGCACACAACAATAGCACTCTTCACCACCAAAATATGCAAGTAGGAATAAGGAAAATGCTATGCACTGTATGTAGCAGCTCTGAACTCTTAACTGCACCCTTAGACATAGAAAACATTTGCCTTTCTCATCAACCCTGAAGTCTCAAAATCTTTTTTGATTACCACTATATGTGGGAATGCCCACTCAAAGAAACATCCCAGAGGTTAAGCTACGTGACAGTGCACAGAAGAGGTCATAATTAAATGTATACATAGTAGTTCTCTTTCTTTTGCCTCTTCCTGTTTCTGTTCTGCTCCTACACATTCCAGCCATAATGCACTAAACACTAAAGTAAACTTGACTGCAACATCTCTTCACAAATTTGCCATGCCTCTACCTCACGATAAGTATACAGACCAGATACTATACAAGGTGTGGCGCCCTTGCATACCATGCAGTGAGAATCAGCAGTACTTTAAAAAATTCACAGGATTTCAATTCAGCTTTCAAGCTAGAAACCTTGCCAGAAAAGTGAATCAGATTGTATTCTTTGCCCAGATACATAAATGCATAATGCATCACATGTAGACATGTTTAGAAAATAAAGAGCAGAAATCTTCAGTTAGACTATATTCAATTTTTATAACTGCTGAGTAAGGAAACAATTTTAATAACTAATTACCAGTTGCAAAGCTGCACCTGTGAGTAATGATTACTTCGGCATCGCTTACGCAATGCGATATCATAGCTTAACATTGTCCCCTAACACAATATTGCTTCATTTTACAACACACACACACACACATACACACACACTGCAGACCTTTTACAGCACAGTGGAAAAGTGGCTCTATGCCTTGGAGCTGCTACAACTAATGCATGCCCACCAACTGGTCTACCACAAGCCTGAAAATGCAGACATATCTACTCACCCATGTCGTTTAGTCACCACACTACTTTTGCTGTGGTTATGAATAACCTCCCAAATCACACCCTCTTTTCCTGGGAATGTTGTGACATATAGTTATTGAGCCCAGTGCTAGGGCTAGCCCATGTTCTGGGTAACTACCAGGCCCATCTAAACTTCAATGCCTTCATAAACCTGCATAATTATTGAAGTTAAACAACCTGAATGCAAGATAATGAGTAGATGGTTCTCCCCTCATGTTAACTCTGCATAATTTGAAAAATATGTGCATCACTTTCTGGCCGGAATAACTCAGATCAACTATATATGTATGCCTAGTGATTTTTAAGATATCTCAAAAGAGCAGCTCACCTTGCACTAAGTCCATATCGCATTGGTCGAAAACCCGCCATTTGCTTGCACTTTTCGTTGGAATCTTCCATGGTAAAAAAAAAAAAAACACCATTCAGCATATTCAAAAAACGAACTGCAATGTATAAAGGCATAATGCCAGCAGATGAACGATGCCAGTACACAAGATAATTTGTAACTTCTGGAAACATCCCATCACTTATAAGGAGCCCAATGTCTGAACAAGTCTCCGCAGAAACACTCTCACAACATGCTTGAGCAATTACAAACCTTGTGTGTTTGCTCAATCACTACACAAAGATAACAGATAACCTTTTATTACAGTTCATGAAGACAATAAAATATTGAGAGTGGCAGCATCCAAACCCTGAATTGTTTTTAATGGATAATGGTATTATCTTTCGTCATTTCTCTTTATCAATTCTAATGTCTTGAGTTCACCGTTTTTATACAACAATCAATCTCTGTTTCAAACTACACGTTTTTGTCACAGACATATGCTCAAGGTCAACCTTATTTGATTTTTCAACAGGAGTGTCTGCATTTATTTTGAAAGTGCAATTGTCCTAAATATGCTATGCTGTGTAAAAAAGGATAACTGGATTATCTGTCAACTGATGTTTGCCTTTGAGTCCTTTTGTGCTTTGATAAAAGAAATGTAAGTGTCCAGGGATTTGATGGGAAAAATTCTTAATGCCATTAAACAGGGGCCCTACAAAGCCAGCTATAGCAATAATAAATGGTCACAGGAAAGGCAATGCGCTGTATCTGTCACACTTGTTTCTTGGACACAGGAACCGCGTTGTAGGGTAGGGAGGAAGGTGAGACTGAAAGTGGAAACAGAGAAAGAGGAGCTGTAGTGAAGGGCTACGGAGTAATTTCGACCACCTGGGGATCTTTAACGTGCGCTGACATCGCACAGCATACGGACGCCACTTCATTTCCGAAACGCAGCCGCCGTCGGTCGGGATCGAACCCGGGTATTCCGGCACAGTAGTCGGGCATCTTAACCACTGCCCCACCGCAGCGGAGCAAAGCCATAAAGCCAAAGCTATAAATTCAGTAATCATTTAACTTTTTAATGCTAACATTTTAGCTATATATATATAAAGCTCGCACATAATTGTACCATGGAAATAAACTATTACAGCAGTAAATTGCTATGTCAAGCTGATTTGAATACAAAACTGCATAGTTACAACATCGCATCATTATCTATTGAATGCTATGACAGCACTACAGTAAAAAAAGAAACTGTGCATCTACAAAAAATGCTGGTACATTGCTAGACTGCTTCAATTCAAAATGTGTGTGCTCTATAGAGAATGCAACCAGAGCTATTGTTTTCTTTGTGACACAGTTATAATAATTACCCTTAGTAATCAGTCTGTGTCAGGAACAGTACCGTCATCATTAGTTAGCCTGTTATCACTGCCTGTTTTTGAAGTATGGACAAATTTTTGTTTGCGTGTTTTCTTTGTAACGATGCCCTGTGCACTTTTATAGATAGATTACTAAGTGATATTTGCCTATAGGGCTCCTGAATAATTTATTATAGGTTCCGTCATGCTGTTTTGGTTTCCGTTTTAACAGCTAAACGACGGCTGGGACGTCAGTGCAAATCACATGATACACGTGAAAACTGTGATATCATAGCTGATTACCCAATCTTCGCCATTCCAGCTTAGCCCGAGCCACAACGTAGCGCTTGCTCGGCGTTTCGCCTCCGGCGCACGCCGTACACAGGGCAAATATACGTAGGGTTGTTCGTTTTCGGGTAAAATCCGATTTGCCTCGTTTTTGCACCCCGAACGTGTTCCTAAAAGATCGGGTAAAATCAGAATTTTCCCAATTGCTGGAACAGCTATGTCCATGGAACTGCTGTGCACTTGTCACAGAAATGTGGAGCTCATTAACAGAACTTGTTGAAAGCTCGTATGAAAGCACCAAAGCCGAATGTACTCGAGTGATACTTTCTGAAAAAGAGGTTTTTAATGCGAAGGCAGTCTTAAAGAGAGACGCACTCGAGCCACTTTTAGATTGTCCACAAAACGCTGGAAAGCGGAGAACATCTGATGCCAATGATTCGATCACTTCGTAAACGTCAAGCTACAGCAGACTGTCAACGAGCTTCCCCACAATGATCGGTAAAAACGATCTGGCAAAAGGGGTTCAGTCAAGGTTACCTACGGCCACTTCCACATTAGTAAAACCTTGTTGTGAAGAGTTTTGCGCTAAAATGTCCACAAAATGGGACTGCAATCTGAAACAGAACGTCTCAGAAAAAGAAGGAAACCAGTTGACAATTTCGAAACTGGGTGCCATATCGATCCATTTGAGAAGCGGCTGTTGATAGCTAAAGGGAGCTGTGACATTATGCGAACGTTCTCTTAGCTAAGATACCTACAAAGACCAAACCGGTCTAGGACGAAAGCCAAAATAATGACTTATGTAAATAAAGACTTGTAAAACGCTGATGACCGGCACAAGTGAATAATATGTTTCTTTGCCAAAACCTGACCGTTGTACATCACTGGCAGCAATAATTATGACAGAAACGCCGAATTATGAAACACTTTCTTGAAAGCAGCCAAAAGCATAACTCTAATTATTACCCACCGATCAGGGCAAACAAAATAATTACTAGTTTGTAAATTTAACCCTATAAATTTCGGAATGTCTCCACGAAAAACCCGATTTCTCCCCTATTATAAAGTCGAAAAATAACGTCCGATTTTTACCCCCCAAATTTGAAAATATATAAAACCCTAAAACAAATAACCCTAAATATACGCAGGCTCCTAACTGGCCTCTCCAGATAGAGATGCCGGAGAAAGCGCGGATGTTCGGTCAATTATCCCCTGTTGGAGCTAATCGTCCCATTCAGTGGCGACGGTGGCCTGCTGCGAGGTAAATGGGGACAATGGCGCGGGGGCGAAACAGGGAAGCAGCTGGGTGCATACAGATGCTCCAATTACTAGGGAATCGTTGCTGATGCGTGTTTGGTAGACATTGGCCCCCCCCCAATCCTTGCATGCTTGCGAGCACGAAGAGAGGAGCGCCGACTCTGGCACGCTGCAATGCATTTGGTGTTATTCGGCGTAGCCTCCTTAACCGAGACAAACGGGCGAAAAACAGACGGAGTGGCAGTTCTGCGCGTCCTCTGTTAGCCGGAAAACGCACCGTTGCGCGTAGGCCAATCTGTATCGCTATTTAAGATAACATTTTAGGATGAAGCTGCACCCATGTCTTTTTTCTTTCTTTTTTTCGACTGCGTGCACTCATCACAATGACTCGACAGGCCACGCAGACGACGGACCCCGCAACGGGATCAAGGGTATTCGATGGTACGGTAGACGTGTGACGAGCGCATACTGTGCTTTTTATTTCAGTGCGGATGGGAGAAAAGCAGTGCACAGGCGAAGAAGTGTCTGGTCGTTGCCTGTGAATCAGGATAACGCAGGAAAAGAAGAACAGCACCGTTTTTCTAACCATGATAACATGCATAATATTCCCAACACAGCTATCCATTGAACTCAAAAGAAGCCACGGAGACGTTAAACGCGTCGTCTGCGTGCATGCTGATCTGCGCAAATATGAAGGAGTCAGCGGGAAGCGGCTTGTTAATTGGTTTGGTTTGTGGGGTTTAACGTCCCAAAGCAACTCAGGCTATAAGAGATGGCCGCCTGGGGTTCTTTAACGTGCACTGGCATCGCACAGCACACGGGCGCCTTGCTTTTCGCCTCCATCGAAAAGCAGCCGCCGAGACCGGGATTCGATCCCGCGTCCTTGGAAACAGTAGTCGAGCGCCGTAACCACAAGGCCACCCCGGCGGGGCTAGTTAATTGTATGAAGCAGTAGATAAACGTCACTGCCGGGGATATGTGCGAGCGGTGACGCAGGCAACGGATGACGCGCCAGTGCAGCTCGACGACGCAGGCGACAAGCGCGAGCGATGATCAGGCGACAGTGGCTGCACCTACACGAAGCAGACGACAAACGCGGCGGAATCAGGGAACCGCCGGAACGGCGATGCGGAGACGGAACGCTTCACCAAAGCTAGCGTCGATGTTAAAGCCCCTGAATGAATCTATTCAAGGGCTTTAGTCGATGTTGCGCATGGACGGACGGATGTTAGGAGCATCCCCTTTAAAACGGGGTGGTGATAGTCTGTATCATGCTTATATGTAAGGTTATGTTTTTTAACTTAGATAATCCGTCAATTTTAACGACTTTCCTTTTAGTCCCGGGCTTTCAAGCACCAGTGTTTAATTCCAATTTAGCTTCTATGCGTCCCCTCCCCTCTATTCACCCATCAATCTTCCAGACGTATCTCGCTTACCTCTACCGGCGATTCGTTCACGCTTCCTTTGCCACCTCTAAGCCCCAGGGCGTCGGCTAGAGTGACTATGTCCGCATCGATATCTGGATGGATACTGCCACAGTCCAGTATAAAATGTTCATGGCGCTATCGGAACCACCACCAAGCTTTCTCCGATGTCGCAAAATTTTACCCTCACCAACAGCGCAGTCGGCGCACCAGGGTATCTTGCTGTGTGCTTGCAAGGCATTACCGGCGCCAATGTATCTGCGTCTCCCTGCGTCGCCTCGCTCTTGAGTTTCACCTCCGACAACGCGGAAGTCACAACAGTGATCACACCGCAGTTCTGGCGTCTCACGTGACCTATACTAACCTTTGGTGTCACATTAATTGTACGGGTGTTGAAAACAAGACAAAACTGCTCTATATGACAGTAGGTATTCAATTACGAATCATTATCAGGTTTATGCGAATGCATGGTTGGTTAGTTTAGGTGGTTTAGCGTCCCAAAGTTACTTAGGTTGGGAAAGACGCCGTAGTGGAGGGCTCTTGAAATTTTGACCACCTGTGCTTCGTTAACGTGCGCTGACATATATATAGTATATGATGTGAGGGCTGAGCTAGAGCTTCAACAATGAATCAGGGCACAAACATGGAATATAAGGAGTTCACACGTTGAATAAAAGACCGTGGAAAGGCGCGCAGAGTGCAGCTACAACAGGCGACTGCCTGGCGTGACGGCTGGCGGCTTACAGACTGGCTGGCAGAGGCTGGACTCGAGCGTAGCAATAGAGGCGTTCGGCGGACGGACCGCTATATGGCCATCTGTCGGGTAGCTTGGCAAGCAGGGTTGGAGCGGCCGGGAGATGCTGCCACCTCACAATCGCTGAGCCCCTTAGTTTTCACCTCCATCAAAAAGCGACCACTGCAGATGGGTTTGAACCCACGTCTTTGGAATCGGCACTCGAGAGCCTTAACGAGTCAGCCACCGTGGCGGCAAACTTGCAGGCAAATGCCACGATACAGATATAATGGTTCACGTACGCATTATTAGAAAACAGAACATGCATTCATAATTTCTGTTCCATGCTGCTTAAAAAATACACAGCAGAAACAAGGCGACGATCAGTATAAGCTTGAAAAACATACCATACTCGAGGCCCACTTTAGGTATCGTTATGAAAATGCGAACAGCGCGGCGCCTACGAACTCGGCTATTTGAATTTCTTAGTGCCGCGGCTGTATTTAAAGGGGCGATGTGAGAGGGTCGGTCAATGTATTGCCGTTTTGTGCTTCTGTGATTAATATACAGGTCTGTGATTCTACACGCAAAGATTTAGTGCCTAACAAGCGGCGCATATTACAAAAAAAAAAAAGCAATAGAAATCGGAATCGAGAAGCTCCTCCCACCAAGAGTGACCGCCATTTTGAAATGCTCGTGTGACTTCACAGAGGATACGCGGCGGAGCGTGGCCTGCAATGGAGGCTGCAATATCAAATGACACGTCTCTTTTTCTTTTGCGGACGATTGACAGTGTGGTCGTTCCTCATACTGATGTGCTCGATGAAGATATGTTACCGCACGAAAGCGATGTAGAGTAAGGCATTGTTACGATTCGCCACCGTCATGTGCGACAACCGACGCGGCTGCAGCGTAGCATCACTTAAAGCAGTGAGCATTTCGGCCATTTCAGCGCCGTGCATTCGTCCGCCCAACGCTTTCCCACGCGAGCGTGTTCCCACCTGCTGAACTTACACGTGCCGTAATGTGTGCGTGCGTGTGTATGTGCAAACGCTGGCCAAGCCCGGTGCTCGATGGAGAGAGCGCCGCCGTCCCCCGTTAACAGGAGGTGGAGGAGATTGCTGTTGCGCCACCGAGACTGAGTCATCGAGCTTGCTCGGACATGAATTCTTCATTTCCCTCTGAGGTGACGAGCGTATAAAAAGCAGCGGCAGATTCCATTGCGAGCGAGACTATACATAGACTTTAGAGACGTCGCCGATACAACACAGAACAGTACACGAGATAGTCAAATAAACAAACACAAAATTGTTCACCGGGCACTGTTGCAGACTAACGCCTCAAGAGTCACAATGTGGCCGCCATGTAAGACGAGCGCCGTTCCCTCGCAGGTCTGTGGGCTTCCCAGCAGCGGGTGATCCTGTAGCACTTGAGAACACGCCGCAATACTAGCTAAACACTGACTGACTCAAGCGACGCGACCTCCATAATTAGGGCGCGCCGCGTCTGTCTGTTCCAGCGCGCCAAGGCTAGCGCGCACACACACTTATGGCGAATTCGATGGGCGAGCAGGCGCACTCGAGAGCACTTCGGAAGTGCTCCAAGAACAGCGGAAGCCCTCTAATGGGAAAGCAAGAGTAGAATTACTGGCTTCCAATGGTAGAGGAGGAGGGTTTTTCTTCCGCTAAGAACACCTGAGTGCACTCCCGGCTGCTCCCTCGTCTAAAGCGAGAGTAGAGGAAGTCACATATGACATAAAGCGTCATATCTGCGCCATTTGTTTTTCTCTTGAGTCTGCGACGCTCAAAATGGCGGCTACAGAGCGTCGGCGCTCGGCGAGCAGAAAGCACTGCTCAGGTGCTGTATACATGTTTGAGAGTCGCTGCTGGCGTCGAAAGGGCCAAAGGAGGCAGATCGCCGTGCTGTTAGAACAAAGGCATACAAAACAAGGGCCTCTCCTCTGGTTGCAACTGCCGCCACAGCGGGCAGGCGGAGAATTCTGGGGAGAGAAGTGCGGTCACATGGTTGTGGCGCGCTGCTCCCGACACGCAGAGAACGCTCCCGTGGCAGGACAGTCACCTTCGCTCGGCGTGCTCCTGTACTGCTCTGTACTGCTCGGCGCCTCTGCTCTCGTCTCCCCAACCGAATGCGCCAGCTTCGCTTGTTGAAACGTTCCCTTTTTTCACGTTGAGCCGCGCGTCGTAATTGGCTAATCGCCGTCGAAAAGTCTGAATAGGACGAGAACATTCTGAACGGTTGAGTCACCGTCATCGCCGAGTGATGAGAAAGGAGGTGACGCCGATACGTGCAACGCCACGCGCTCTCTCGCACGAAGAGGGAGGCTTTTCTCGAAAGACGTCGAACTTTCGATGCGGCGCCGCGCGCGCTTCATGCCGCGCCGGCATAATAAAAATGTGCGTCGATTTCGTGACAGGCAGTAGTGACCCCAAATCGACTACAGCTTACTTCACAAAGCGCGTGCACATTTAGCGGGAAGCGTCGATATGTGACCCTGTCTGGCGAGCGCAGCCGGCAGCTGTTGGCGCCGCTTGTGGGCTGTTGTGCCTGGCCAAAGCCGCCTAGAAATTCAACCGGACGCCAAACTTCTCCGGCGTACGCCTCCTTCACAAAACCCGGATACTGCACTGCAAAGCAATGGTGCACTGGAGGCGAGCCGTGCCAAGGGGAGAGAAGCGACGTGTTTGAACATGAGCTGAGCATCCAAACAGCTTGGCGCCGTGGCCCTGGGGGTGAACCCCTTCTCGCCCCGCGGCATATTTGAAGCAAGAGCGCAGCAAGCTCCCCCATTGGCTCTGCGAAAGTGCTGCCGTCGGATTGGACCATTTGAGCGTCAACGGTTTCTCAGTTACGGAGACTCAAGTGCTTCCGTTCGAGACTCCGAGTGTGAGTTCGTCACTAGCGTCCATCAGGAGCAGTTCGCCCCCTGAGATAGCGGACGCGGTGGAATCTCCCCGGCCGTCGCTGCGCGAGAATAGTCGCGTATGGCTATGTTAGCTTTCGGCCCCAGAGCCGAACTCGTTGTGTAAATGCCTGTAAATAGTGTATAAAGCTTTTTCTTCACCTCACCAGCGCCGATCGGATTCATCGCTACAGCCCAGGGAGCTGACGGGTGACGAGCGCTACGCAACCAGCTCCTTGGCACAACCCTGTTGACGGTGGGCTACTGAGTGATAACCCCACCGGCACAAGAGGGCAGGCAATTGCTAGGGGCGCAATCGTAATCCGCGAATCGGCGCATTTCGTGCGAGAGTTTAGGGCTCACGCACTAAATACGAAATGGTGTATGTTTACTGTGTTTACGCTGAAGTGCACTCACGAGACGTCATTTGGCTCGGGATGTCGGTCGCAGACGCGCGCGCGGCTGTGGGGGCAGCGAGACGGAGACGGCTCTAATTGATGGTGCGGGCAGTGAAGGGCAATCGAATCGCGTTGAATTTTGCGATTACGGGACTTATTCGGCGGTGGCGGCGCATGCTTTCGTGCGCTGGCCGTGGACAGACTGAACATAGTTTTGCACAATAAAAAAATGCTTTACCAACCGAAAATAATTAGGTTTGACTAACAGGCGCATATAAAAGCAAGTCAAGGGGTACCGCTTCGTTCAAAAGTTTTGTCTGCTTCTCTAATGTCGCAAGGCGTGTTATCGCATCAACGTATGCTTGTTTGGATTTCCTCTTAGTTTTGGGACGAAAGAGCGACTGGCAATAGCTCAAAAACACAACTCTAACCCCTCCCCCTTGTCGCCGCGCACACGGCGGAAGGAAACGTTGGACATGCGCGGGAGCGGGAGCGGTTTGTTGATAAACAAAATAACTCTCATAACGTAAGAATAATATGCTTCTGATTCTATGCTTGATACAGCATGAGGCAATCGATCTCGGCCTCCTCGACAATCTCTAGACGAAACCCGAAACAAGTCCGAGCATCACTAAGGTGGCATACTATATTGAAGGCTTGCCAAAGAAAAAAAAGAATATACGAATAAAACGTTTTTTCTGATGAAATAAAAAAAGCTCCCAGTGCCCACCGTCCACAGCGAGCATGCAAGAGAGCAGCTGACGCCGCGAACAGCAGACGACATGGGGATAACATCATGTTGTGACGTCAGCGGCTGATGTTTGCCAGACCAGAAAGCTTCTTTTGATACTAATAATAAAAATTCATTTTATAACTATCTACCGCACTGAATGAGTTCAGATTTCGACGATTTATAATTTAACGTGTGTGGAGTGAAACACAGTTCATGCTCAAATGTTAGCTGACATGACCCCTTTAAGCGGTGACGACACACAATAGAGTCGGACTATTACTGTGTCATAGATTATTCTAGTGAGATTTTCTTACTATTCAGGTTCAAGCACGGCAAGAATAAATTTAAACACCGTAGCAAGTATGTGCGGTGTCGTTTACATTTCTTTGTGTCGCCCTTTTATCTCGTCACAACCAGCGCTCTATTGGCACTTGTAACAAAATAAGCTTCTCTTAAATCTCAGAATGCTGAAAACTATACTACCGCCAAACGCGGCTCTCTACAAACGTCAACGCGACCTTATCTTTAAACTATTTTAATCGCCTCGCCACGGTGACGTAGTAGTTGAAATGCCCGACTGCTGTATACCGGAGCACCAAGGCGCGAACCCGACCGCCGGCGGCTGCGTTTCGAAGGAGGCGAAACGGATAGGCGTCCGCGTGTTGTGCGATGTCAGTGCACGCTTAAAGATCCCCAGGGCCGAAATACGCGACTCAAAATGACAACATGACGCCTCGGCGATGCGTAAGCGCGCGGCGAGACGCGGATTAAACCAAAAGCCACCACGGTGCCGCCCCGGGTAATGTTACTAGAACGTTAGCCCGGGCCGCTTACTTGCACGGAAAGAGGTTTATTCGCAATCAAGAAACCGTTTGCTAACTTTATATATATATTGTTGTGCAGCCTTCACAAAGTCCGTGGTCTTCACCAGTAGTCCTGGTCAAAAAGAAAGACGGCACTATTCGAGCGTCGACTATCGGAAATTGAATAATGTGATAAAGAAAGATGTATACCCGTTGCCGCGCATCGATGACTCACTGGACAGATTGCGACGTGCGAAGTATTTTTTCATCTATTGATTTAAAAAGCGGCTATTGGCAAATCGAAGTAGACGAAAGAGACCGAGAAAAAACCGCATTTGTCACTCCAGATGGCCTATATAAATTCAAAGTACTCCCGTTTGGATTGTGCTCTGCCCCAGCTACATACCAAAGGATGATGGACACCGTCCTCACTGGCCTCAAGTGGCAGATCTGTCTTGTGTACTTGGACGACGTAGTTGTTTTCTTCGAAACATTTGATCAATATGTATACCGTGTGAATAAATAAACAAAATCTTCATCTTTAAGAAGCCGCGTTTAAATTTCAACATCAACCAAAAAATCAAAAAGCAGCTACACTTTTGCAATTGAATTAGGGCGGCACTTGTGGGTAACTTCTGCCACCGGAGGCCGCGCTAGCAAAGGTAACCCATAAAAATGGCGGCCTTCACTAGAGCAGCTCATTCAGGGAGCATAGCCGATTCCACGATTAGTTCCTGCTTTTTAAGCATTGTCTGAAGTCACGGTACTGCCTGGTGGTCCTAAATGCGCGGAGAAATCTGTGCAATCGGGGCTCTGATTTTCTTCAGGAAACAGAAACAGAAGAAAGGTCGACCACGGACTGTTCGGCAATAAGAACTTGTGGCCGCATGAAAGTCTCCACACAAATGCGTCAGTTCGAGCAAGCACAGGAAAAGCAACGCGGTTGAGCGTGCACTACCATTCTCCCTCGACATCATTCGTTTTCTACTGTATGTCGCTTTCGCCGCTGCCTTTTTCCCTGGGTACACTACAAAGCGCAACTACCTCTCAGTGCGCCAACTTTGCAGCAGATGGCCTCAGCCATTTTACGCACGCACTTACTCCCCGTCGGTTGTGAGAGAACGACGATCTGCTAGTTGCCTACGGAAGGTTTAAACCCTCTGGAGGTAGAAAATAAAGGAAAACAAATCTGAGCGCGCACAGCACTTACTGCCGCACCGACAGAGCGGTCGACGGCGCGCCTCATCGCAGTTCAACGGTGGGTTCATTGCACGGTCATCCCGCTTTCGCATTTTCAAGTCGAGATAGGCGTCGGAACAATTTGCCGGGCAAGTAGAACGCATTCTCGCACAACTCCCTTCGGTGTTGCTCGCGCAGGAGTTGAAGATTCTGCACCGCAGCCAACACTACACCACGTATGTCGCTGCCATTTTCTCTCTAAAACCTTATACACCAGCTCATGGCGCTCTACAAATAGTATAAAACTGTGGGCACGATATGTGTGCAACGTCACGTTTTTTCGCCTCCTCGACGCAATAGCAGCATCCTGTGACGCAACTTTTTAAGAATGCGGTGGTGATCAGTAGGAGCGGGCGTTTTAGAGCCGGTCCTTAGTTCCACCCCAGGGAGTCGAAATTACTCTGCACCCCTCCACTATAGCATCTCTTTCTCTCTTTCCACTTTCCCCTACATCTTTATTCCCTTACGGCTCAGTACACGTGTCCACGGCAAAGGTGACAGATACTGCGCATTTCCTTTTCTGTAAATCAATTATACGGTTATAACGGTAAAAAAAAAAAAAATATTGCTTAAATTTACTCACCCCATGGAGCGCCAGATATGCCTTAGCTGCCGATACTGTAAGAGGAAGAAAAAAAAGGTAGCGCTTGTACATGGGTCAGAAACTCGCTATTTACCCGCGAAAAGCATGAGCGCTTCCAGCAAGAAAGCTGCTTCGCAAACTCATTTCGTCCACTAGGTCACATGCAGACTTCGGCGATGCGATACACAGCTTTTGGAAGGAATACTGACTCAGCATTCCGTGTGTCTATTTTCCGCTCTTCCTTCCAAAAACCGCAGACAGTATACGAGCAACTCATAAGTTCAGGCCACAGTTTCTGGGTCTGCAACTCACCTGGTTCGGGCCCAAGTTCAGGCGACAGCCGTCCAGCCAGGGTTTGTTTGCACGTATGATCCATTTCCACGTCATCTGGGCATAAGGGCGACACTTCAGAACTTGACCATCATTGAAGTTTTAACGTAATGCAATAGAATGCAGTAAAAATGAACTCTAATGAGCGCACGAAAATCTTTACAGTTACGAAAGTATCCAAACGCAGTAATCAAACCAAGGAGCATGAAAATGTACTGGCTTGGCTGGTAGACGCCATATTCGAACTACGAAAGACGCTCACCAGCACACGCTATGCGCTGTGACGTCATCAACCGTCACCCGTTGTCAAATTTTGTTCTTATTTGCGAGGAATGCGGCTGTTGGGATACAGTGTTTAGAATATACCGCTCACTCATTCGATCGAGGACGCCGAAGTTGCACCAAAAGCAAAGACTGCCAGCGGCTGCCGCAAGAGGGCGCTGCTGAAAATTGGTGGCTTAAAAGCAGAGAAGTGACATAATGTTAGCAATGGTAGAAACAAAAATTTAATAAATAGAATAATGATTTAGTTAACCAATCTCAATCAATAATTAAGATTTATGGAGAAAAATGACCATGATAGCTACTGCTACCACCCCGTTTCAAAGGGGACGCTCCTATATTCCATCCATCCTGCGGAAGCTTTTCAGGCGAAAACCTTTATTGGCTCATCACTGGCGTGCGCATAAAGTGACTTTCCGCAGAATGGTTGAACGAAAGGCAGATCCAAAGCCAATCCAACACAATCCACATAAGGCTAACAATACAAAATACCCAATCCATGCATGATTACATGGTTGCAATACTTAATGGCATTGTATGACTAGCCACATTAGCCATTGCCCGAATCCATGTCGCAGCCAAAATAAATCCATAAGCCATATAACAAGATATCAAATCCAGTCATGATTAAGTAGCAATTGTGATGGCTCGAGTTGGGGACACAATGGGCATGAAGAGGTGGAGGCACAGACTCGGGATGTAATTTTAAACATCGTTAATTAAAACAACCCGCTCAGTTTCGCTAACTGCACGCCATCACTGGGCTATGTCGCTGTGATGGCGTGGTGCTGCACTGGCCCCGAAGAAGGGCTGCATGTTCGTCTCGGCTAGGTGACGGAATTCCGAGGGCTGCTGCTGCTTCCTTGTTTCCAACTGGCGGAGGGATGAGCTGCCAGGCGTGCAGGCAGGATGACAGGGGCCGAACTTGAATAGCGCCTAGACCCCGGCTCGAAGGTCGTGGCGCAGCCCCAGTCTTCTGCCGTACTTGTCTTCTGTTCGACCATATCGTCCGCTGCCTGCAATCTTCCCTCCCACTCTCCCATTCGCCTCCTCTTTTAAGCCTTTCGTTCCAGTGTTGTGACTCCTTTTCACGGGTTGACCCATGTCCACGGCCGCCGGCTGCCTTTGTTAGCTACCCTGCGGCTTTAGGCCTCTCGACCTTTCACAGGTCCCGTCCCAAGGGAGCAGCCGGTAGCTCTCCATGATGGGCAAATTTTCGTGCCGTGATACCATATATGGGCATGCCTAGAGTTTGGCCACTCGACGCCGGCATTGCGCGGTCAGCAGTCTCCATGAGTCACTGACCGGCGTCCGCAGCCTCGTGCACTCGCACGAACCGTCACACTATAATGCCTTAATGATATTGCCTTATGACTATCCACATTAATCGGTCCTAGACTTAGCCATTGTCAAGAATTCAATCCAGAACCAGATAACAAGCCAATACAGAATCCAGTCATGATTAATTGGCTATAATGTCTTATTGACAATGCATAATGATTCGCAACATTAGTCGTCCCCAATCCTAGTCACAGTGAAGAATCAAATCCAGAATTTACATAAGCCAATACCAAACCCAGTCATGAATAATAGATCTCTCCCTGTTTGCAAACAAATGTGACGTCACGGAGGCACGTGACGAGGGTGCGCGCCGAAGGAAAACCGGCTTGGTGGGCAAAAGCGTCCTTTCCAGCCGGGTCTCCCTGCTGCAAGGAGCGTCGGGGAGCTGCCCATTGCTGTGCAGTTTTTACCTCAAATTGTGCGTTAGCCATATTGAGATTCGGCACAATATGTAGACTCCTTAGTATACGTTCCCATTAGCAACTCTCACTTTGAAAAAGGTAGTCTGGGCAAGCATGAAATTATTTTTCTTTTCCATGAACTGGGGCGTGGCCCGTTGCGGACGATCTGAAGTCTTACCAAACGCTTGACTTAATCAGGACTTAATCATGCTCGAAAAGGGGTCAATGCAGGCCTATTATAAGCATCATGGTTTTTCTTTAATATGTCCTTCACAAAACCGACTGCTGGGCCCCACAAAGCGTAGAAAATTCTGAGCGAAAATAGCAGTGCACACGCGCGAGATAATTCATGCTTGTCTGGATGATTTCCCACCCAAGTGTAGACATTTTTAGTTTGTATTATGTTCGGCCAGACACACAAAATATATTATTGGTACTTAATAGTCAGTGAGTGCGCAGGAAAAAATGATTTCCGCCGTGTCGTGCAAGTCAGTCACCTAAACTGCGTTACGAGGAAGCGTGAATTTTCCCCGCAGTTAGCAATGGGTCCCACAGTATGCAAAGTAACAAAGCGCGCGTTTCGTGCCACATAATAATATCCATACAAGGCGCACAAATATTCATAAGTGCACTCACATGGTTCCAGTAAAACCACTTTTCGATTGGGACACGACCGCCTTTGAACGCGCTATATTATAATTCCGTCTAGGGATGTGGCTGTACTTAAGCGATCATGCTGCCGGCATGACCTTGCAATGGGAGCCGTCTTGTGAGAGAGCTAGCTCCTTCAACATGGCCTGCTGAACTGGAATAAATTCAATGTCGAGAAAGGATATCTCAAAACGCTGCCACTGATCTCATGCCGTCCGGACCTTTTCGAGCGCGATCGGTCAGCATTCAGTACGATTCGCTCGGAAGGGCAATAAAGCAAACTAATAAATGCTTGTTCGTTCTTCCAGAAATACGTGAAGGCGCGAGTATAAGAGAAACGTTGCTTACTGTCAAGTACACAATTGAGGCCTGCAACGGATAACGGTTGCCGCTTCGCTTTTTGCAAAGCTGAAAGACACATTTGGGCGCTACTGGAACTGAAGAAGCACGTGCCTCTGGTCACATTCGATCGAATATCTCATATCACTGCGCGAGAGCTTGACGCCATTGAGAAAAACACAGCGAGCTGTCACCCCACGAGACCAAATCCTCTGCACCACGCATATAGCAGCCGAATGTTTTGCCCACCAGGCCAAACCACGTGGCGGACACGCCCTTCGCTCCTCCTCCGATACGTCATTCGTGACGTAGGTCAGAGAGGTCCATTGGCTATAACGCCCTAATGGCAATGAATGACTTGCGACGCTAGTTATAGCCTTAATCCCAGTCGGAGCCAACAATGCAATTCAGAATCCAGATAACAAGCCAACCAAAGCCAACGCAAGAAGCCATTGTGGGCATTCGCATCACCGCCCGTTAGCAGTGCCGACCTTTGGGGTGGGTGACCAGTGGTCGCCCACCCCAAAGGCCGCCCCCCCCCCCCCTCCTCTCCGCCCCGCCCCTTCCTTGTCTTGCATCCTTCACAAGAGACATTATAGTCGTGTGTTCACTGAAGTGAGGGAAGCAACATGTTTGCTTGCAGAATCCCCAAAACGAAGGCCGCCAAGGAGGAATGGACCTTCCCAGAAACCGCCTGGAGAGACATCGGGATGTAGCGTCTGCCTTCTTTTATAGTACACTGCAACATAGGTCAGCAATGTAGGAGGGACGCGGGGTGGCAGAGGGGGTGAGGGCGTTAAGAAACGTTACCAAACTGCCTGTCTAGTGTCCATCTCAGTTTTTTTTGTCGCTTAATTAAAGCTCCTTTCAACGCGTCAATTAAGTGATGACCGTTTCTTTTTTTTTCTGCATGCTCCACGGTGGAAACATCGTTAGAGCGCGCAGCTTCGAAACAATAACATATTTTTTGAGCTCGAAAACGGATGTGAATCTCGACTGTACGCTGCCTTGTTGATCTCCTTTTTGAGGAGCGTAGTAATTTTAGGCCGTGAACCTCTAATGACTCGGCCACTGGGAGAATTAGTTTTGGACGAAAAAAATAATTCTACTTATGAACGTTAGAAAAATATTAGCGGACAAAATTGAACTGCCCAATTTCTAAGTAAATAACGACTTTGTTTTTATACTATTGCTATGAGCATGAATGTGGCAGGACAAAATTTCGCGCAATGGTGTGGCTACTTCGGAAAAAAAAGGTTGGGCTCGCTGAGTCGACCCTTATGTTAAAGGCCAGTTTGTTTTATTTTGAAATCTAATATTCCTTCTGGCAACCCATGGCTGCATATGCCTCCTATTAAGCACCGTTCTAAGCAAGATTTCTAAAAGAATAGGCAGGCAGAAATGCCAAATTTACAAGCGTGCAGCGAAAGTTTTCAATGAATAAAGGAAACAGAGAAACGCTTTGTATAGTACAAGAAAAAGCCCACTTTTCGTAATAGGCTCAAACTAACCTGATCTAGCCTGACAAGCATCGCACGGCCTATAACATGACTTGAGCAGGTTCATGTCATATTGACAACAATAATTTTTCTCCGCTGAACATGAGTGTGAAGTGGTGAGTTAAACCTTCTCCACACTGGTCCCCAGCCGAGGTATTATTATTGAGCACCGAAGAAATACATAACGATAAGCGCATCATAGAATCCACGTTGTTGTTTGAGACTTTAAAACTTGCATTTATATGTTGCATGAGTGGGTTGAGTTGTACAGCCTTGGGGGTCTCCTTCCTAGTTCTATAGCGGCGCTGATTTAGCAATAGTGCAGGTCCTTACCATTGGGGAGGGTAGGGCAAAAAATCTTCTTACCCATCAAGAGATTCTGAACAATGGAAACCCATTACAAAGCGGCTCCAAAGCAGGCCCCATGGGCTCTACACTTTTGATACAGACTGTACTTATATGTAACATGTATGCTCTCTGTTTTTCTTTCTTCAAATACGGCCTTAACCATTTTCACTTGGAGGGCACCTAATATTAATGGGAGCGCGTAAAGGTCCCGCGTAGCAGAACAGCCGGTATCGACGTTGCGATTGTAACGCGAAAATCAGAAAGTAAAGAAACGAAGGTTTTTCGAAAACCCGTGGAGTCGAACACGATTTCTTCGCAGCGCGAGGCGGGCAAGCAACAACTCCGCCACAGAACCGCATTGCTTCTCACCGAATAGGGGTCCGCCTAATGTATGCATTGCCTTAGTACTGCCAGCTAATGTTTAGGGGCGTCATTACAAAGAAACTATTTACGGAAGTAATAGTTAAGCAAGTAGCAAAGAACCTTTTCGTTTTGCTTTACCTGCGATGCGGCGCTCACTGGAAAATTCATCCGATCGTACGACGTTGCCGCAACAGATGGCGCGAGCCTCCACCCGCTTATACAAAATACAGTATTTGACGCGGCTAGATGGCGTGAGGTGCTGTCATCCATCCATTCGTTCATCGTACGTAAGCAAGCGAAGTAGACGGAAGTGCTTCTGGAACGTATATGCGATAAGGTGCTTCGATGCGTGCACCCTCGACACGCGAGCGCGGAGAGTGGGGGTGTGCATCGAGGAACCCTAGTATGCGATGGATGCGGTGCCCTCTACTAGTGCAGGGCACTCGTATGAGTGTTCTGCGAGTGCCGATGGCGCATCAACGTCTTCTCCTGCTCGGGGAAGATCACGAGAAGGCGATGCGAACGGGGCCCGATAACGCTATCACGATGAACTCTTAAATCTAAGAGTGTACGTTGGGGGGGGGGGGGGGGGGGGGGCTAATTCGCGATGAATGAACTTGCTAGTAACTGAAAAGCTTGGGAGCAATGCAGTGGAGTCCACCGACTACGCTAAATAAGTAGAGACGCGATTGTTCGTTGCTAAACCGACACTTTATTTGTCCCTCCATTACGAACAACTACTGGCTACCATCTTGCAACAGCTATCGCACATGTCGCTTTGGTGTCCACTCTATACATGCCTCTAGCATCGGCTTGTTTCTTATAAAGGTTTAAACAATCAGGCAGCCAATATTGGCGCTTTGTTCATGCAAGGAACCTTCTTGAAGAATAACTGAAGTTGTCTGCAAATGCAACTAAACTTAATTTTCCCTGATAAGCCTCTTTGCTTACTTGTTTTAGACCGCACCAGTTGCTTGTAATGCTAGCGGTCAGCGATCAGCTGGGACCTATGTATAACCTAGGGCGTAATCATGGTGACTTCAGGCTGGCGCTAATAATTCGAGGTCGCCTTTAAGCTTTCAGCCGTGGAAATACACAACCGCGTTAATGAACTGTCAAACACTTTGCAATAGCAGCTTCCCCCAGAAAAAAATCAATCGAGAAAACGTTAATATACAGAAAAATGAGTTTTGACTGCTGAGGGCAGGTGTGTGTGTGGGGGGGGGGGGGGGTGTCGCCTTGGCAGGAGCTCGCACACGGCGCCGAAATGAGGTAAGGCAGGCCCTGCAAGCGAGGGAACTTAAAGGGGCCCTGAAACGCTTGGCCATTATGCTTTAGATGAATTCATGTCACGAAGATGCCGAATAAAGAATTACAGGAATCGCTGCACTAGAACGATGAATTTTAAAAATAAAAGCAAACCAAAAATTGCCCCTAAACACTATTTTTCCTAGGCCCTATTCTTGACACGCATGGCCTCCATTCGGCAACCGATATTGGTTATCTGATTGGTTAAAAAACTGTGCCGACTGGGATCTCTCGGGCTCTTGCTGAGTCTACGAACTTTCTCCAGAATAGGCGACAATGTGATCGATTGAGTGTTTTTCGTCTATTGAGTCAGGAGTTCCCCAAGGCTCAATATTAAGCCCCCTGCTTGTTAACACCTACGTGAACGATCTAAGCGAGCTTTAACATTTCCTCGATATACTTCGTGCATGTCTCGCCGGGAATCTGAGCTCTTTGAGAAAGTGCTTGTTCAGCCGGCTTCTTCTTGCATCAGAGTCGCCGAAGCACTTCCTAATCTCTTCGACGAAGCGGTCCCATGTCGTGAAATTATTCTCGTGGTTGTAGCACCACGCAAAAACCACGTTGGCCAACTGGGCGGAAGAGTCCCACTTATTATGGTAGCCCACCCGCTAGTAGTGCGTCAGCCATTGATCCACATCTTGGTCGGGTGAGCCTGTGAACGAATGAGGCCCCCGGTGATGTAGCCATGTGTTGCAAGGCATGATCCTCAGATCGTCGTCGCCGTCGAGAGACATCGTAGGCACACATGGTGGTAGGCCAGCAAGACAGCGACTTCGTTCAAGTATATATATATATATATATATATATATATATATATATATATATATATATATATATATATATATATATATATATATATATAACCTTTTTCTCAATTGAATTTTTATCTGTGGTGGGCAAATGTCTCTACACAAAGAAATAGGTTTAAGATTTGCAAGAAAGGGCTTAGTTTTCTCGGCAAAAAACATTCGTATACAGTCGTCTCTTTCTTTATTATAGACACTTTGGTTCCCGATCAAAACTGTCCATAATAACGAACTGCAAAGAAAAATATTTATAAAAACATGCGATAATTATGGTGCGCTTTTGTTGACAGTGTTGGGCACTAAAGTTGAAACCATTCATAACTTGGGAAACTATGCGCCCATTATCCAGGACACCTTTACGCTTGAAATAAAGTAGTTTCACTTAACGCATCTAGCGGTGCAGATATGCCTTAAGGCATCTTATGGATAAATGAAACTCCAACTGCTCACATTCCACGAACTGCTGATGCATGATCCAGCACTGATTTGGATGAAAGCTGCTTAACTTGTCTTTCTGCTCTCCACAAGCTGCGGATAAAATTTTCTTAGACCTTCGTGCAAAGCGGAAAATGGCAGTGTGCATTGGCTAGTTAGCAAATTAGCTCTGTAAACACGAAACAAGGAAAGAAAAGGGACGTTACTTAGGGATTTGCACTTCCCAATCGCGTTCACGTGGTATGCACTCAAAGCGAAAATATCAAAAAGCAGAATCGAACAGAGAATTGGTTCTCATTTCTGTCTATATTAACGCGACAAAACATCATGAGCCCCAATAGGCTGTGTGCATTTTTTCCTTGTCCATTGTTCGAAAGCGATTCTTCATATTAACTAGGCACAAACACAGGAAAAAAGTTTGGTTCCCAGAAATATTGTCCGTAATAAAAGTCGTCCATATTAACGGGGGTCATATTAACGAGGCATGAATGTATCACTAGAAGCAGAAAACGCAGTTTCTACCATTTCAAAAAGTTGCAGGTTTAGAGACCTGCTGCTAGCGTACTGAAATTTTGTCACCTATTCTTTTTTATTCACTAAATCTACGCAACTTTTACTTTTATGGACGTTATTAAAATATGTTTCGCCTCACAGTTAATTTAGTAAAAAATCGCAATCATTGCTCCGCCAGGAACGCGCTACAAAAAAAAATATTCTTATACTTAAATACAGGCATGATGCATTATGTTTTTAGCATTAACCCTTTTTCTGTTTATTATTCAAATAATATTTTTAATTTCAGGCAAAGTTGAGACCTCTAGTCTGCTAGGTGTGTTCTCCACTGTGATGTTATATATGGACCCAGGTCCGTTCAGGAGCTCTGGGCAGGTAGCAGAGCAGGTTCACAGACACACGGACGCTTTTCTTTTCTTGACCAGTTAACGTAACTGGCACAGACATGCATACAGCCTAGCTTATCCCAATAGGATATGTCCCAACACAAAACCGTCCTACTTCTGGTTTGGGACTTCCAGTCGCCCGAGGACTCGGTAGCGCGGCAGGCCACGCTCCGGCGTCTGTATCCGGCGTCTGCTTCACAGTCCGGGGTACTGCGGTGTACCGCGGGGTACCGCGTCACGCCCGGGTACTGCAAAGTGCGGCACCAGTGCGGCAGCACAAGTGCGGCGGCCAGGCACGCTGGAGCGGTTGAGCTGTCTCCGCAAGCTGTTCGCCGGATGGCGAAGCGCTGGGCAGTACCAGACCTCGGACCAGGTGCCCGACAGGTGCTGGCGAGCCGGCCTTGAACGCCAGGCCCAGGACGATGAACTCCGCCGCCAGCGACGCCCAGGAGCGTCCGACCCGTTCGCTTGCCGGAACAAACTCACGCGCACTGGCACGCCCCGCACGCGGCCACACTTCACTTCCTTTCGAGCCACCCGCACGCTCGCCACAATCACCATCATCACAACCTCCCCCCGTTTCAAGACAGTTTCTTGCAACTGTTCTGGCGCCGGGGAGGGGGAAAACGTGGCGGGGAGAGAACAAACTACAACAATAATAAACCCAAATCAGAAGCACACAAAACTTCACAATGCAACACACGAGTTCGTTTTTTTAAATTTTTGTTCGGACACCAGAAACACACTCCCACACCTTTCACACGCTGCTCATGTAACATAGACACAGGACTTAAACACTAACACAAGAAATACAAGGCTGCAGAATGCAGGCTCAAGTTCACACACGGCTTACGTAGTCAGCGCCCACATTGTCAGTTTCCTTGACATACTCTTTCGCACTTCATATGGAAGCAAGTTTGCGACACCTAAGCATCAATGGTAGTCCTTGCGTGGCACAAACTTAATAGCGGGATACAGTCACTGTAGTCACATTTCTTGCGACAGATGGGATGTGTGTTTGACATGTTTCCTTCTACAGCGGCGACAGCCACGGTGGGGAAACTGGTACGCAGTTTCTCATATTTTTTCAGCATGTTGATGTGGAATTGTTCCTTTGCACCTCCCAAGTCAGTGAGGTAGTTAACCTCGTTTCTCACGCCCACAACTTCAAATGGACCTCGCCAATACATGAATAGTTTGTTTGAATAGGCCAGCAGGAAGATGAGCACTTTCTCTCCAGGCTGTAGCTTCCCCGGCCGACTCTTGCGGTCGTAGTATGTCTTGTTTTGTGCGAGCCCTTTCTAGGTGGTGGTGGTGTTTTGATGCCAAAAGGCATATATCGAAAGTGGTACAGTCCAGAAATACTGGAAAAATCCGTTTTTTTTTCCTGCTTCCAGCAACCATAGTGACCTTCCAATGACGTACCCTTCGTAAAATTGAACTTGGAGAAAAACGTTTTCTGTCCTGCAAGGATGAAGATGGCATCAATGCGCGGAATGAACCCACAGTCAGACTTCAGGACGTTATTGAACTCCCGGAAGTTACTGTACAATCGTATGCGTTGTCTGACATCTTAACAAACACAATTGGCGCATGGTAGAGAGATTTCGACTTCTCGATAATTCTAAGACGCAACATCCTCCGTTATTTCACAAGCTGCTTTTTTCCGGCAGTGAGTACGATGCCACTGTTTTATGGCCTGTGGTTTCATTTCCGTCCTTGGCTTAAACCGAATGTGCTTGCGGAAATAAGCTTTGCACGTCGAGGTTCTTCGCGCACTTCTGCACTTTCTCGCACAGATTGCTTCTCGTAGGGGGTGTTGTTTCCGGCCACCAACATTCTTCTTGAGATGAACCATCACTGATTTTACGGCTTTGGGAACATGGAAGATCTGCGGCCAGTCTTTCGCCTCCGCCTGTTCTCCAGATAGTCTAGAAACATCAGAATATGTACTTTTCTTGGTATGCCTCGGTCGCCCACCTTTCCGGCGGCGATCCTCACCAGGCGTGTGAGTCGCTGCAGCTGTATCTAAAGTAAGATAGCCATCTCGACGTTCCGGAGAATTTCCAGTGCTGCTCAACAGTCCATTTGCGAGCTTCTCACGCTCAACATTTCGTAGCAGCCTTATATAACCTAGGCCAGCCACAGTCTTGACTCTTAAACTCTCGTTATGCATTTTCTCATCTTCACGCATGCTCACATTTCTGCTCACAACGACTTTATTCTCAACCTTCTCATGGATGCATAGTCCTTCCCTTTGATCCTTTATCAAGGTGCTTACGTTTTCAGTATTACTGTGACAGTCAGTAAGGCACCTTTCCATGCAGACATATGTCCTTATGGAGCTCTTAACCTCGTTAAGAACAGAGGTGAACATATTAGGACGGTGTCCAACTGTATCTATGTCAAAACAGAGCACATGTAGCGCTGAAGGCTTCGTAAGGTCTTTCACAGCTTTGTACTCCTGCTCTAGATGTGATCTTACACTACTAGCAGGTGCTGCGGCCTGTAATGCCCCATGTGCTTCATTAAACAGTAGGGTCACTTTGTCAGGGCTGCTCTGATCCAACCCAGTAGCTCTATCTATGTAACGTCCAACACCATGAAACGAGGCGTTTTTCTCCTCCGCTGTCACGCGTTTTCGAAGCTCTAATAGTGTTTTTTCGGTCGCCTTCAACCACTGTTCTCTTTCACGGAGTTCTGTAACCTCATGCAAATGCTTGGGTTCGGCATTAGGCGTAAGCCGCCCATCCATTCGCGTTTCTGCCCAGTCCGCTTCTAATTCCTCTTTGTCAATGCTAAGCTGTTCTTCGTACCAGCCGAGGAATTCTTTAAGCGTCATACCTAGCTGCTCGCTCATCAGCACCAACGCCTCGAGCTCCATCTTTGCTCAAACGTCGCGATGCGTGTGAACCCGTCCTCGACTCTCTGCCCTCTCTCTGAATGATTAGAATCTACTAATTTCTAGGATCCTGGCAGGCTCGCCAAATTGTGATGTTATATATGGGCCCAGGTCCGTTCAGGAGCTCTGGGCAGGTAGCAGAGCAGGTTCACAGACACACGGACGCTTTTCTTTTCTTGACCAATTAACGTAACTGGCACAGACATGCATACAGCCTAGCTTATCCCAATAGGATATGTCCCAACACAAAACCGTCCTACTTCTGGTTTGGGACTTCCAGTCGCCCGAGGACTCGGTAGCGCGGCAGGCCACGCTCCGGACGCTGTATCCGGCGTCTGCTTCACAGTCCGGGGTACTGCGGTGTACCGCGGGGTACCGCGTCACGCCCGGGTACTGCAAAGTGCGGCACCAGTGCGGCAGCACAAGTGCGGCGGCCAGGCACGCTGGAGCGGTTGAGCTGTCTCCGCAAGCTGTTCGCCGGATGGCGAAGCGCTGGGCAGTACCAGACCTCGGACCAGGTGCCCGACAGGTGCTGGCGAGCCGGCCTTGAACGCCAGGCCCAGGACGATGAACTCCGCCGCCAGCGACGCCCAGGAGCGTCCGACCCGTTCGCTTGCCGGAACAAACTCACGCGCACTGGCACGCCCCGCACGCGGCCACACTTCACTTCCTTTCGAGCCACCCGCACGCTCGCCACAATCACCATCATCACATCCACAACGCATCGAATTCGCCCAAGATTATAAAACAGCAAAAAAGGCGCAACTTTGATTCCGATCTAGAAAAAAACAAAAACATCATCGATTTTTATGAAAATCCTTCTCAAGAATCCTCATTACCTCACAAATATTACGGTCTGAAAACTATCGTATCTTAATATCTTTATTTGCTGTCAAGAAATTATTATTATTATTATTATTATTATTATTATTATTATTATTATTATTATTATTATTATTATTATTATTATTATTATTATTATTATTATTATTATTATTATTATTATTATTATTATTATTATTATTATTATACAAAACGTTTCAGCAGCAACTCTTTATGAAGACATGCCAAAATGTACGGCTAAATATCAAATATTTTCAAAACCATCCCTAACTTTCATACTCATTTTTATAATTTTCAACAATATAATGTAACACTTTTTCAGGCCATAATATTTCTGACGTAATGAAGATTCTTGAGAGGGATTTTCTAAAAAATCTATGATGATGTATTTTTTTTTTTTTTCGAAATCGGAATCAAAGTTGCGCCTTTTTTGCTTTTTTTGAAGCTTGGAGAATTTGATGCGTTGTGAAGGACACGCCTAGCAGACTAGATCTCTCAGCTTCGCCTGAAATTAGGGAAATTATTTGAAAAATAAACAAAACAATACTTAACGCTAAAAACATAACGCAGCATGCCCGTATTTAAGGTTGAAAATGGATGTCTTTTTCGTAGTGCGTTGCTTCTGGGTCAATGTTTGTCATTGTGTACTAAACTAACTGCAAAAACAAAACATGTTTTTGAAACTTCCACAAAAGCAAAATTTGCATTTTTGCCCGTATTAAATTATTAAACTAGGCCAATAATTAAATTATTGGACTAGTTATCTTTCGGGCACAACATTACGTCACCCTCTATCGATTGACACCACTCATTAACCTCTACCATTAATTAGTCACAACTGCTGCGGACACGATTTTGCGGACGCGGTCTCCGGACAGAAATCTGTGAAGATAGCGAAGTAATAATTTCGCATTTAAAATTAACCGCTTTTATGTATTTGTACGAGTTAATTTCTTCCCCTGTCACGGAAATTCAGCCGTCCGCATGACAGGCCTCAATATCGGTAAATTCAAAGCGCGGCACTGGTCCTGTACCATACACCGCTCACCACGACGTAGTTCCCGCAGTCGTATGCGAGCCGATGTTCTGACAAAGTAGATCCTTTTTGTCGTGTGCACTCTGTTTTGTTGTGTGACGCGGCTATTCACAGGTGTATCCACGCGCTCTTTTACAGACAAATTATCATCGACGAGACGCGAAAGACACTCAAGCTTCATGGATCACAATGAGTTTGTCAGCACACAGTTCATCACTTGAGACCACACTCGAGGCGACCCAACACCCAACTCTCCCGTAACCGCAGCGACCCTAAAGGGCGTGCTCACGCCACGCAGAACCCAGCGAAGAGCACGTTCGCTCGGTCGGTCTGTTCATCTATCCACACCTCCGTTACGACCACGCGGTTACCGCGAAGAGCACGTTCGTCGGTCTGTTATCTATTCACACCTCCGTTACGACCGCGCATAGACTTCGCGGCCCGCGCACCCCGCCTTAGTTATGTCTCCCCTCAAATTTCGGAGAAGAAACGCGAGGACTCGGCGCCTCAGGGAAAAAACATTCGGAGCCGAGACGAGACGAAGCACAGACGCACACGAAGGCGCACCACATCCAGCCAGGCGACCCTCTGCAGATCAACAAAATCTATTTTTAAGTATTAATAAGCAGATCGATTTTAACTCCTCATCTGCCCTCACTGCTATCAAGTTCAATACTGGGACTGGATGCGGCACCCGAGCACGCGACGCACGCGACCACAGACACTGCGATTGCCGCACCGTTAGCTGCGGATGATGAATAGCAACGGTGAATAGCAAGGGCCACGAATACTACTTTGATAGAAAGTGACGCGCTTTCGTCAACACCCGAGGAGCGACTGATGCACCAGGACTTCGTTCCTTCGCGTTCGTAACCACTCGCGCACACACCGCTGCCTCCCATCTGCAGGAATTAGGCCTGACCGCTACCTCGCTGCTCTGAGTAAATGCTCGCCAAAATATCCAAGCAGGCGGTGCCTACGGATGCTCTGAATACTCACCATTATTTGGCGAAGACATCTTCGGCTGACAAATTTGTCCACACATACAATAAAAGGCGTTGAATGAGAGCGTATGTGCTCGAGATGGGAACGTGGATGACGCAGCACCTCTAGCTGCCCGTGTGTGAGCTGTGTGAACTCTGAAAATCCTCTCCCGCCTTCCCGCCGGGATGCGCGTCACTGTCCCGGTTGTCGTTTTGTCTTTGGCCGGATGATGTCGCCTTCGAGCGTAGGCCACAGGCCACAATGCATCACCTAACCCGAAGGGCAAAGCGTTCTCCGCCGGTAACCAGAGAGCCTTCTTCCACCGGCCGCGGCCGGCGCCTGTTGTGTGTGTTTGCTTTATTTCCCTCCCATGTTCGCCCCTCTCCTCATGATGTGGCCCAGGCGTCTATCGACAAGTGAGCAGTTCCCTTTCCGAAAACGAACAACTGCTCTACGACGTTCAAGAGCGCTCCCTGCTCGATTCTGCTCCTGCCGTCCTGGGTTATTGCGAGCTATGCCGGTCTTTCTTTTTTATTTATCACGCCTTGTGCCATTCGGGTATAAAACCATGTTTCCATGCCTTGGAGTTCGTCGTCTTCTGCTGAAAGTCGTACTTTTGCCTGCCGACGACTGTTTCGCCCACTTGTTGATGAGACAAGGATGCATGCGCCGTGGCTGCCGCGCACTACAAGCTCGCGCCTTTTTCGAGCGGGCGTGGAGCTGAACGGTTGGACCGCTGGCACTGCAATGTTCTCTGCTTGACGCCTGAGCCGTCGTGCGTGCTGACCATCCTACGGCGTGCCGACCAGCGACACACACCATCGTTCTCGCGAAACATCATTCAAGCGCCAAAGCACTTATCACTTTCGATAAATAATATGTTCGATTTACAATCACGCGGTTTATTTGTGCTGCTCTGAAACTGTTTTTTTTTTTTTAATGCCATAGCATTACTTCGCTGTGTTCACATATTTCTCTTCGCAGACCATGTCCGCAAAATCGCGCCGGCTGTAATTGTGAGTAATTGGGAAGTGCTAGACGTTATTGAGTGGTGTCAATAGATAGAGGGTGACATAATATGGTGTCCAAAAATATGCCGATAACTTAATTAGGTACTTAATTAGTGGCAAAAAAATGCAAAAGGCGAAAATGGTTTCATTAGCCAATGGCTTGACTTTGACTGTATCAAATACTAAAATAGTTAATTAAGTCAGTCAATTAGGGTGACTTCAAGATGTATCAAATAAACATATTTAATTTAATAAGTCAATTAAGGAGACGTCACATCCTTGAAGTCACACAACCGGCAGTAGAGTCGAAAAAGGGCTTAGGAAGGGATTGGGCGAATTAGAAAGTGCTAAAGACTAAAATGTGTAAACAAAAAGTTAATTAATGTGGCGTTAATAATATGACGTCACGTAACCGCAAGTAGAGCAGATAAAGGGCATAGGAAGGGAGTGGCGCGCTATTTGAAAGTGCGAAGACTAAAATGGCAAACAAGAAGTGAATTAAGCAACTAGTAGCAACCAACAGCAGCATCCGTGCTTTCGCATTACTCAAATGCATATTCTGCAATTGTCTTTAATTTTTTTACACTTGCTGTGTCCAGAGGAGCGAATCATACCAAGCTTACCTCCTCTTCGGCTAAGCGCAGAAGAGTGACGTTGAGCTACACCCTGCAAGGTCGGCTGGTCGGCTGAGTTAGCCAGGCTTAACATGAATAAACTGTTTGTCAGCGACGAATTGTGCTGCTCGTGTGAGCTTCGGGAATTTAATAGGGATCGGAATTATAAGCTCCATTTATGTGCAACCGCTCACAGTTCAACACGAGAAGTATACTTGTCATTTTGTGCACGTCAGTAACTTTCTTTTATTAGGAGTACTATTGCGCACGTTGCAGAACCAGTGAATCCGGGACACTGTATATTAGAATTTTATTTATTTGTATGTAGTATTATATAAGTATATAAATTATTTGTGCGGGGTATTTAACTAGTATGTGCCCTTTTTTCCGTTGAGTAATAAAATATCATCCCTGGGCACTAGCTTCTCAAAATTGCGTGAAAGTGTAATACATGCAAGGGAGCCAACAGCCACTCACACCAAGGAAACTATAGAGGAATATTTTTTTTTTTCTCATGAGAAATGTGCTGTAATAATGTAATTATGGGGATAACGATTAGAAACAAGAAAGAGAACATATCGCTGGTAGGATCTGAAAATCCGACCTCCGAATTTCTCGGCCAGTTTTGATCCCGCCGGTGGCAATGGTCCTTTTTTCTCCCATATTCCAATCAATAATCTCCATGATTCCATAATTATTCGTAATCGGCACTGATAAACAGCCAGAAAAAATCCACACTGCTTTCTTATGTGAAGTTGGCTGCATGCTGCTCCGTCTGTATGTATTTCATAACGAACGCCAAATTTCCCTACATTTGTTTGATGAAAGTGTATTGGTCATAGAGGAATAGTTTGTTCATGCCGAGCTATTCGAAGGCCGCTGCACTGCCGATAATCAGTGTTTCATCTAGCATCGCAAAACGTTAAATATGAATCATGGCAAATCTGTAGTGAATTCTTTATACAATAGGTATGACTAAAACTAGTCATTACTCTATTACAGACAAACCTGCTCCATTAACTCTACCTCAGCAAGTGTCGAGAAGGAAAAAAGTCGCCTACAAGCGCGCACTCAAAAAACAGAAGTTGGAGAAAAAGCTTTGTTCCAGCACTTATAAGGTAAGTCAGTGTGCTCTTGTGGCTGATCTCATGGCTGCCCCAGTTCGCTCAAATGTTTTTCGTAGATTTCTGTAATGTTAATAAACACGTCAAACATTTCAATTCATATACATCTTTTTTTTCTGCACCTTCTCAACCAAAATTTATGTATATCTCCATGTCATTCGGGTTTTAAGATTTCATACCACTGCATGGACTTCTACAAACAACTGTTGCATGTTTTAAATTTTCATTTAGCTGCAGGTAGTTTAACTAACAGGCATAATATTTTTGCACGCAATTAATATATGAGAAAGATAAATCATCATCTTCCCAGTGTTCTGTACTGAGTGACTATGGCTAGGTGGCTTCTATGTCCGCTGAGATGCCAGAACTTTTTCCATATGTTGAAGCTGCCATATGTTGCAGTTTCCGGCCTCAAAAACGTTCTCGTTTCAGTGATGCCTGTTGCGTCGTATGAAGCAAGTGTGCAAGCTAACTTTAGCCAATGGTTAAAAATATAAAACATTTGAGATAGGCCAGAGAAACCACGTGTATAGAATTAACAGCCATGTTGCGCACCGCAGACAATTTTGTTTTCCATTTAACTAATTAGTAATTAAGATATTTTTCTAAGTTACTAAATATTCTCCTTAGACAATAAATGTGATTTGCGAAGTTGGAGCACCTTCTGAAGCCCCCATTCCATATATTTCCGATAAAGAAAGCTGTACGCGTATTGTTTTTCCAAGCTCTAAAGAAAGCCCGAGAAAAAAAAACAATCACGTAGCTACCGCATTCGCTCGCCATGATTGTGGTGCTCTCAGTGGTGGCCTGAGTAACGAAATTAGCTGCGGCCGTGACTTGACAGCCGACTCCCAGCAAATAAGCTGATAAGTTGGCGATGATTGCAGCCAGCACGGTGAGCTCGCTGCGACCTGTACCGTCACGTGCGCCGACTGCCTGAAAGGACGAAGAACCACCGCAGACATATCGGCCTGCCGCTGCAACGGGATCGTTGAGCCAAGGCAGCAGCTGATTTGGTTCACTGAAATTCAGGTTGAGAGCAGCACAATCGTGTCGCACGAATGCGGCAGTCATGTGTTTTTTTTTCTTTTTTTTTTTTTTTTTTGTATTTCGCGGGCTCTCTTTAGAACTTCGAAAAACGATCGGGAGCATGGAGGAAGGAAACAATTTAGGAGAGGCCCTTGCCATTCCCAATGCATTGGAGAAAGTGTGGCGGAAGTGACGTCAAAACTTAGGATTAGCCAAGTCGGGCCATTAGCAACGGCGACATTGTTGCTATGAAAACTCGGGCCTTTAGCAAAAGCGTTGCTAAGGGCCCTAGGTACGTGTGCGTCGCGGAGAATGAAAATGCGGAGGGTAAAAGCGGAGGATAGACGTCGCAGCCTCGCAGCGTCCGGTCGCGGCGCGGCCGCGCCGGCTTCAAAAAACTGACTTCAGGGCCTCTTCTAAGTTCTTTCCTTCCTCCATGATCGGGAGGCTTTCTTTATCAGAAGTAAATGGAAAGGGGATTTCAGGACGTGCTCTCCAACTTTGCAGATCATATTTACTGTCTAAAGGCAATACTTCGTAAATTAGAAAAAAATGTCATAATTTTTATTTAGTTAATTGCAAAAAACAATACCTGTGGTGCGCCAGGCGGCTGGCAGCTGTATACAAGTGGATTTTCTGGCCAATCTCAAATGATTCATTTTTTAACACTCGGGGGGGGGGGGGCTGAAATAAGCTTGTACACCCGGTATAGTACACCTTGCCCCGACCATCAGTAGAAGATTGAAGACACGCATAAAGTAATCCGTTTTAAAGGAGTTGAGTAGCCTCTAAACAAACAATAAAAGAAAACATCTGATCGGGCCATGGCCGACAATCGCGGCTGCGACGCAACGGGGCAGACATGGAACGTTTTTCATATGATAAATATTGCTACATTAGGCGGTGCATGCACTGATATGCGCATAAGAAAGGAAGAAGATACTCGTGAGTCTTTAGAGAAGACGACGTTCGAGCAGTGTCGGCTGGTGCCTGCAGAAATCGTCTGTTGTTTGAAAGCCTTGTCTTCCGTGTCCACTCTCTGCAATCCCAAGCTGAACTACCCCGTAACAATATTACGGAAGGCCACAGTGTTAAAGCAGCGCATGCTTCAGCACATACAGTGACAGCCCGGAAGTTAAAGCATCCATAACTTCTTTAGGTACAGCTTCCGCGTACAGCCTCACTGTCAGTACTTGTCCTAAGATACAGGTGGCAATAATCCTTTCCATGGGGGTTGACGCTTGATCATTGCCATCATCAGGTTGGTGGTTGAATTCCTGGTGAAGTGAGCCGCATCAACCAAGAACAATTTTCATCAGAAATTCGGGGTGCCGGTTTAAAATGTATAAGCAGAAGTCCAGCAGCATTCGAAATCATGTCGTGCCTTTAAAGGAGCAGTCCTTTGTCTGTTGGAAGGGAGTATAAACGATGATTTTGAAGCTCTCTTATGCGGGTGAAAAATCCGCGATTTTTTTCTAAAAAGGCGATTTTGTGATTTCTTACGTTTTATATTCTCCCAAGCCTCTTCTATTATGTAAGAAAAAATCAGAGCCGAGAATCAACGGGAAGTTAGGAGGAATGCAATTAAAGCCCTCGCGGCGGCTCTTGAAAGTGGGAATTTGACCGAATTTCAGGCACGCGGCATTTCGCACCACGGCGTCGCCCGCTCTTGAAATTTCGCGGGGAAGTAGGCCCAAACCCCCTTTCTCCCAGAAGCCATATCGGCAGCGACACATTGTTGATAAAAAGACGAAAAAATGATAGTTTCCCGCCCATGTCCAGAACCGCGACTGGCCCTTTAAATCACGTGGTATGTCCGGAGCACCGGCATTGGCTACGCTCGTTCTTCGTTCCGCCGTCACCACGACGTGAAGTAACGCTTCTGCCCGAGTTTTTCTCCTTTCTCCGCCATGGATGTCAGCGAGAAACGCGATTTTTGTTCACGGAAGTTCCCGACGAGGAATACGTATATATAGATCAAGACACCACAACCACAAGCGGAAAGCTCCGGTGACGGGAGGTTCGTCTGCTGTTAGGCCTACACTCTTTGAAAAAAGGTAGTATTTTTACTAACTTTAGGGTAGCAACCGCTTGTCACATATGTTATTACCTTGTTAGTAAGTGCCGTTAGCAATGGGAAGGTTAGTAACTGTTACTAACCTTCCTGTTGGTAACTTCAGTTACTAATAGGGTAGCAACCCACTGAGTTAGTAAGTGCAGTTAGTAACGGGTAAGTTAGTAAAAGTTACTAACCCTGCCGTTACTAACTGCAGTTGCTAAAAGGGCAGTATAACTCATAGAGCTAGTAATATGTATACATATAAAACTTTTAAAATTCATGCTGCTCACATGAGAACTGCCTCTTGAGCTGAATCACAGAGACAGGGAGGGCACCTTTTGCTTTGCAAGTAGTAAGAATAACGAATATGTTTAACAAATCGGTAAAATCAGCATTACATTTTGAATTTAACCCATAGTCACGAAGCCCATTAATATGCACAAACAATTCTGCTGATGCACATTTTGTACCAAGCCATACTTATAACTACAACTGATTCATATTCGGTGCTTTGCACTTGGTGAGGAGCAAATGTTTTGCTCTATTTCGCACTGCTGAAGAAATGCAGCACACTCACGCATCAATTTATGCGCACACTTCTGAGTAGGTGCATCTCAAACGGGTGCACATATAAGTTTTGTTTGCATAAAATGTTTCATCATCTCATCCCGGGCTTCTATTTCGCAAACACAACACGTGTATTAATGTTACACGTAAAAACATTAATCATGACATTTTTGCTAAATATCCGCATTTCCGAACCAAAAAGGGAAATTTCCACTCCTATATAGCCCTGGCTGAAATGCCATGGATGTGGTATCTGCAGAAGGTGTTTTCACGTCACGCAAACTGAAAAATTAAACAAAGTTGCCTTCTTTTACGCAAGAGACTTCAACCAACTCTCATCAAATGAGTGCTCATTGTCTTAAGAACTGGGGCCAGTAGTTTGGTTCCTGGATGTCGATGAGGGACTAAAATTTGCACTGTTGAAAACCCGGGAAAAAATATGGTCAGATACTGCAGAACAGACTGAACTTTTATTTTCCCTCTAAATTTACAATAAGCAGTCTTCTTCAAGCCCTCTTCAATGCATGATATAGTGCGCAGTACTAACGGAGTCATGGTTGATGTTTGAAGGCCACAAAATTGTTATAAAACAGCAAATGTGTTCTTGTTGTGGCTGCTGTACTTAATATCGAAAATCCAATATATTTCTATAACAGCTGCAACACCGTCTATAAGGTCAATGGTATCCACATTGAGTGCCTCAAAAGTGGCGAAGATTTCTTTGGCTTCATGCAGCTGCGAAGTCTCCAAAGAAAGAGCGGGGTAGGTGTCCTGCGCCAATACCATGAGTCAAAATTAGTGCCACTTTTATGAGTAAACTACCGAAGGGAAATGAAAGCAGTACACTTGCCGGCCCTTTTAGAAATCTGGGCTGCTCCTTCAGAAGCATCGGAAATATGCGTAGAACACCAACTGCGAAGCAATCGATCAACCAAAATTCCGTTATAGCACTGAGCAAGATTATGAACATGGAAAAGTTATACATACACTTTTGTGCATCCTTCCAATTTTTCGAGATGTGGTTCTATCTCGGAGACTGTTTCTTTGGCACACCGTCGACCCTTGGCCAGCTCCAAGCACCGTGCTCCGTAGTGATTTATAAATGCCAATAACTTCGGTACCAAACTTATGCCTGTCATTGCGGTGAACTCCTCATGAAGCTTGAATGAGAAAAATTTTCATTTAATTACTAAACTCAATATTTTTATCGATGTTAAAACATAAATTGAGACACAAAAGAAAACATCGGACAGAAGTCTGTCTGGTTGGGAAATTTACCTTAAGGTACAGGTGAATGACCCCAACAAAGTTCTTTAACAGAAAAACACGAATTTTCGAAGCGGACTTGGCTTCTTCTTGGTGTGACTCCGGGCGAGCCGCAGCTTGACTTTTTTAAGCCCTTGCATTGACCACCTCCGTGTCAATGGCCGCAAACCATAAATGTATGAAGAAGGAAGGGTCCCCAGAAAGCGATTAACATTCCCCGTTGTTTGCTGAATATGCCACGACTCAGGTAAAAGCCTCCTGCGCATATTAGTGCCATTGTCTTTTATAACCGTTCTATTGAAGTCGATTTTGTGATCGCATCTGTTGCAGTGTTCGGACACCGCACTGGCTGACTATGCATTTGTCAAACGTTCGCTCTGTGTTGCTTCATGCTTTCCTCGAAAGCCGGGCAGACTGAGCAGGGGTTTTGTAGACCATGCTTTGAATATGTGCTTTAGGGTGGCGGTCTTTCGGGCGAGAGAGGAGACGTTCGATGCTGGTTGCCAGACCCTTCCCTCTTCGCACATCCATGGTTTGCGACCATTGGCGCGGAAGTCGTCAACACAACAGCTCAAAAAGCCAAGCTGCGCCTTGATTAGAATCACATTATGAAGAAGGAGAACCAGTCGGCTTCAAACCGTCGTGTTTTTCTGTTAAATAACTTAGATGGGGTTCTTCACCTGCACCTTGAATGAGGACAATGTGCATTCATGAGAATGAATTCGGAAAAGGAATAAATGTAGCATCCTGCTCGCCCTTTCCGCATTCGATAGAGCAGGGTACTTTTCGATCACTTCGGCTATTGATGGCTGCGTGTCTTTCATCCACTGCCTCCTTGATGCACTGTTCTGTTTCATCAAATCGGATAGCTTCGCGTTAGGAGAGGGCCGCTTGAGCTCTTTTTTCATGACCTCCACGTGTCCATTAACGGTTAGTTCATCATGCAGAATTGCTGTGTCTGGTGGGAGATTTGCAGTCTGAAAAAGAAACACCAAAATGAAGAGCTGCAGGGCTGAAAAACCCAGATCTACACAAAAAGTGCAAGCCTAACATATTGTTTCTAACGTTTCTTTGAATTACGTTGCATCTTTTCTGCTACTAGACATACGCGACGAAGCTGTTTTCACTGCACTACTGACCCAATAGCATTAGTCAGAATCATAGTGATTGTGCGAAACAACCCTATGCAAGGTAAGCCAAGTTAAGTCAAGGCAAGAACAATCTAAGCTGAGCATTTTCTTCCTGTGTAAGCTATTCACAAAGAAAAAATGCAGTGTTCACGGAAATACATAAAGTTAGAATGCCCTGGGATGAACATAGCCGAATTGCAGCAAAACTGCTTTCGATATTTATCCCTTTAATGAAAAGCATTTCTGAATGCTTGGAAATGCTCATGTAAGTCTAAGTCTTAGTTTCCAGTGAAAAACATGTCAGAAACCCATGTTTTCATCTGCCATTCTTATCGAGGCTCGATCAGGCAGGACATCGACGGATGCGCGTATCAAACATCGCCGATCGCTGCCTGTCACTCTGATAAAGGTGCCCTATTCAGGCGGCAGTCCACATTGCACATTTTAGGTTCGGAAATCACTTACCTCCATCCGTCCCAACACCAAGGTACGACCAAAATCCGTGTTCTTCAAAGCATCTGCAACATCGGCCTGCGTTTGTCCTTTAACACTGATTATATTTTTGCGCTCTTTAAACAATGGTATTCGAATCAACGGAATTCCGTAGTCATTCTAACACGGATAATGTTCTGATCATACGTCTACAAAACGCTTTGCAAACACGCACGCACGCGAAACGGGCAACAAGCGGCTTCCCGCGCGATTGTGCCCCGACGTAACGTAACACAATCGTGCACCCACCAGGAGCCTGCTAATAGCTGCCGGATTTCATCCTGCCTTGGGATTGACAGGCTTTTTCGGGGCTCAAACATGGCTAAATGCATCAAATATTTTGAGTCTGGACATGTGCACCATGTGAAAGACTTTTGCACAGAAAACGGAAGCGAAGTGTCTGGCCGATGCATCGCACAGGTGTGTGTCAGCGTCCTCGAAATGCATCCAACTGAGAGTAATATCTTTTTGTTCGCTGTAAGCAAGGTTTAAATTTTCCTTTTTCTACTCAGCTGTCAACCTACCAGGCATATCAGAGAAGCCAGCGTCAGCTGCAAGATTGCAGGAAAATGAAAACATGTTGCTGCTGTGACAGTGTTTTTAAAGCGCAGCGACTAGTTGCTGAAAACTAATCATTCGCAAGCATGGGGAATACCAATTTCCAGAAAAGTACCCGAAGATTTCGACGGTTACCAATTGAAACTAGAAGAAATCAAAAATTATACTCTCGCGAACAACAATGCGCTTTTATTAAAAAAAAATGTATACATTCTTAGGACAGTCATTTTGCTCATGCCACCTCACTCTGGCCACTTTCGGCAAGCTGCTGTTCGTGACGTTTCTGCTCAACGATGACGAGGAGGGATGGAAGCCGAGTCGATGGCGAAGATCGTGCATAGCCATTGCACAGCATATCGTGGGAACGCACCGCCGGCAGGTTTCACTCAGGTGAAGACGAGACGCCTCGTCGGAAACGAGAGCAGCACCGATCGCTCGCTTCAAACAACCACTGCCGTGTCCGCCATGAACAAAGAGCCCTTCCCCCGCGGTGTTGCCTTGCGCGCGCTGCGGCGTCTCCTCCTCTGTTTCCGAGGTCTATGCAATGGGTCCTGTGGCCGCGTGAAAGTAAACACATGCAGGTTTTATAGGTCCTCCTTTACGACTTGATCGTTTTGCTCACTTGACATATTTACTCTGCCTTATTTGCTGAGCTTGTCGGCATTTATATTGTATATTATTACTACATGCAACACCTAGCCCTACTTTTCATTTATTTTCCCTGTTCCGTTTTCGCAGAAAGGTGAATAGGGAATTAAAGTTCGTGAATATTACGCAAAAAGTTTTTAATGCTTCATCAACAAAGCATTGCCCTGTCAAGTTCCTCTGAGGTGCAATATACAGGTTGATTATTATTATTTTTTTTTTATGTTTACAGATCATTAGTTTGAAATCTGACAGAGTAGCATCGGTGTGGCCTAATCATGTGCACAGATAGATGGACACGTGCGTGATAGAACTTAGTGATCGGACAATTACACAGCAAACTACATATAAATGCGTGCATAATAATATTGCACAATTGAAGGCTTTCAACATGGAAGCTGAGTCGAGTTCTAAGTTTTCCTTGATTGGCAATGCAGTTTGAAAAATTTGGATAAAATGTACGCATTTCAGAGCTCATTGAGCACATGTCCCGCATTCCACATGTTTAAAATGGTGTCAAAAGCATTTGGATGCAGAAAATACGAAATACGCTTCCTTCCTTCAGCGTCCGTGCTGCGACGTCCTCTTATAAATCTGCAAGGAGGGAATCCAACTAACGAGCTCTTAAATGCCTATGGCTGAGGTTAAATTTTTTGAAATGCATAATCATTGCGAAAGTTTTAAAACTGGACTCAACTTATATGTTTACGGCCTTCAGCTTCACGATATTTTTGTCTCGAAAAATGAAACTAAAAAGGTTGCCTATCTAATTTTACTTAGCCTTCGAGATCTGTCCGCCTTGCTGTAATATCCATCTGCACAGGCCGCACGAAAGTTTCGCTCTTAGATTTTAAAAATGGCACCTATAAACGCTTTAAAAAATTACATGTATAAAGGGATGTTTCAGTTACTAACTTGGGCATACGAGGTAGTAACAGAGACGTAGTAGTAAAAAGTTAATAACGGTCCAAGAACTTACCAAGAAGTTGGCAACGGGAAACAAGAGGTTAGCAATCGCTGCAGTTACCAACTTTTCGCTCGACTAGAACGTTAGTAACGGTCCTAGAAGTTAGCAATTGCAAGCAAAACGTTAGTAACTCCAGCCGTTACTTTTTGCTTGCAGTTACTAACTTTTTGCTAACTTTTTTTTAAGCAGTAACTGCGGCAACGGCCATGCACCCGATTGGGATCTTCACCTCATCCGGAGCGTCGAAGACTTTGTCAGTGTATCAGAGCGAAAGATAAGGATGTTAGACGACCAAAACAAGCGTAAAGACGAGCGCGGAAGCAATTATCTACGAGATCGGCATATTGCAAGACGTCGCGCGGCATGCCCCGCCAGCGGGACGATGCTATCTCTGAATCGGCCGGAAGACGAGAATGACTCTTATCGTTTTTGGAACTATACTGCCGAAATGACGCGTGCCTGACAACTGCAGTTTCTTCGTCATATTCTTCGAGCCGCGCATCGCGATTTTGCAACGGAAGTGATGACATAGAGAAAGAGATTGATGATGAGACGTCCGCCTGCAGTAGTGCACGAGCCGTGAACGTGAAGTCAGTGATCGGAGCGCGCGATCGGCGTCGCGCATAAGCAGCTTTTGCGTTTTTGTGCGATTATGGGTATTGCGAAACCGGTGCACAACAAGGATTTTGTTGCTATCGTTAAAAATTGCATGCTGCCGCCGCGGGAGCCGCCGCCGAAAACCTTGAACGAGCCACACAGCTGACTGCAGGCGAGGCAGGGTCCACGAACCTCACAGCCAGAGTGTGCTCGCAGGGATTGTAAGGGGGCAACGTCTTGGGCTGCTGCCTTCTAACTTTGTGTACCTTTTTGAGACACTCTTGCCTGCATTATATGCAAATTTCATTAATATTGACTGAGTAGTGTAGTAATAAACATACTTTTTTACTTTGAAATGCATATTTTTCTGTTCCTTGTTTTGTCCTATTTTTAGAGTTTGTGCGCTAAAATTTGAGCACATTATGTAGTCCAATCACAATGAAATTTGGCATGGTTGTGCTTTAGTATGTCCTGAATTCAAAGAAACAGGTTTCAGAGCGTTTAGCAAAATATTTGGTAAGATAATTTCAATTGACTTTTTATTGGGAATGGTAAAACTGGGACTTCACGTTGGAATTTTTTGTGAACTGTGAACTGTACAGTATATTACTATGCTTTATTGAATTCTACTGTTTGTTGGGAGCAATATGAGCTATTTGTTAGTGTTCTATTGTGCTCCCTGTTAGCACCCAAGTGTGCACAAACATGCATTATTTTTGCAATAGCATGGTATACAAAAGATTATCCAAGTAAGATATCAAAACACTAAAAGCAGATTTGAAAAGAGGAGCTCAATTTCTTTAAATGATGCACGTTTCATTGATCTGCGACAAAAATTAAAGAAAAAGGTTTCCGAGTAGCATCTCCCCTTCACGTCGGTGTGCGTTAGGCACGCACGCTCGCTCATTCCTGCTCCAAGCCTTCACTGTTGTTTGTTATTGTTGTCGTTGGCACCTTAAAAAATGGCACGTACCCGTCATGGGAGATTGGCAAATGTGTGGTCTTGTACACAAACTCAACTACAGGCACAAGCTCATCGCAAAGCGAGAATGTAAGGAATGATAACAATGCAGCTATAAGAATTGGGGTCATGAAAATTATAATAATAGCGATACAAAAATAACCTGGAAGAGTTTGAGGAGGGTCAACAGTATAACCAAACTGTTGTTATAATGTAATCATGTATAATTTTACAAACAGTGTCCAACGCAAATTCCTTGGCACTCGCACCGAGCGACAGTACTGCGGGTAGTGACAAGGGGAGTGCTAACCACTTGAGAGGGGGACCTACAGGTATGTCCTTCTCTGAAGTGGAAACCGCCGGCATGAGAGGAAAAAGTGTTTTATAGATTCAGCTTCACAGCATTATGCACAACGGTTTGTTGGTGTCCGCCCAAAACTGCATAGATACAATTTCAAGCCCGGAATTCTTCACCGCAACAGTGTCATTGCTACCTCGCACTGCCTTCATAAGCGAACATTCCATCATCATCATCAGCCTGACTATACCTACTGCAGGGCGAAGGCTTCTCCCATATTTCTCCAATTAACCCGTTCTGTGCTAGCTGCATCCAATTGACCCCTGCGAACTTCTTAACCTCATCCACCCACCTAAATTTCTGCCGCCCCCTGCTACGCTTTCCTTCCCTTGGAAACTAGTTTGCTAGCCTAAGCGACCATCGGTTATCCTCTCTTCGCACTACATGTCCTGCCCATGCCCATTTCTTCTTCTTGATTTCCACTAGAATGTCAGTAACTTGAGTTATTTCTCTGACCCACTCTGCACGCTTCCTATCTCTTAATGTTACCCCGACCATTTTTCGTTTCATAGCCCTCTTGGTTGTCCTCAACTTAAGTAGAACCCTCTTGGTTAGCCGGTAAGCTGCTAGTCATAATCTGCGAGTGCTTGCCAAATGCGCTCCATCCCAATCTTATTCATCTTGTTATTTCCTTTTCATGGTCCGGATCTGCGGTTACTACCTGTCCTCAGAGGTGGGCATTTGACCTCAAAAACCTCGACCTCACCTCAAACTCAAAAAATATTTGGCGACCTCACTCAACCGCAACCTCATCAATTGATGTTGAGGTCCCCCAGGCGACCTCACCTCACTTTTCAGGTACCATTGGCGACCTCACTCAACCTCACCTCAAACTCAAAATGTGAGGTTGAGGTCAGGCGCTCGACCTCAAAAAAAAATCATTAAATGAAACCGTAACTTAAAGCAAATATACATTTCTCGGTAATCCTGGGGTATATATAGGCTAGCCAGAATATTGTCGTATGAAGGGTGTATTTTACTCCTAATTTTATACTACAATTAATATCCTGGATAAAAGCAGAGAAACTCTGGACACTACATGTCCTACTCTGCACTAAAGTGGCAATCCTCTCCCCCTCCTCGCCTACCCTTTTGTGGTCGGTTTCAATCTAAGGCCTACATGGGTACCACGTTACTACGCATAGGCCCATAATGCAATACAGAGTTTATCCCATCTGACCCACGTGAATAAGATTCGTATTAGAAATAAAACAAGCCAGTTCTTACTATAAACTGAAAAGACAAATGCTGTTGACCCTAGTGACGACGACAACAATGACGATATGCTCTTTTTCTTTTCTTGCCACATAGCGCTAAACAGACAAGGACACAGCGAGACACACGGGACGGGCACTTTTTTTATCGCCCATCCCGTATGTCTGGCTGTGTCCCTGTCTGTTTAGCGCTATGAGGCAAGAAAACCGACACCAACGCGCCCAAGCTTTCATCCTTGCTCTTTTTCTTAATTCGAAAAAAAAATTGATGATTGCCGAGCTTTTTTTTAATACACTGTACATTGTTTTGCGACAGAATACATTAAATTAAGAAAAAATAGGAATACAGTCGTGCCTCGTTAGTATGAACGCTTTGGTTTCCGACCAAAACTGTCCATAAAGCGAGTCATCCATAATAACGAGTCATGAATAAAAACGAAAAGTATATAATTGAGAAAAAATTTATAATTAATGGCTGCTGTTTTAATTAATTTAGGTATATAAACACCGCCGAGATGTCGATGCTACCCTCTTCTCCAAAAATCCGTCGACGCAAAACGCCATGTCTGTTCTTAAACCTTGTCAGCCATCCTCTTGAGTAGCTGAAGTCAGTAACGCCTAGACAGAGCGTAGAATAATATTTTTCAGTAAACATCTCCCTGTTTTACTGAACAAAAATTCCGTAAGTCATCACAGGTAAAACCTATCAAGACGGAGGAGAAGAAGCACCCATAATGTTGCCGAGGCAGCGAGCCTTCTCTTGAAGCATTTCGTCGCTCACGACAGCACCATTCGCGAGCACATTTCCGAACCACATTAACAAGGCTGACTCCATTTCTTCGAACTGTCCTGGGCGCTGTCGGACTGTGGCTTACGCTGTGATGCCGACGTTGAGCCATTTATCGGAGTCCGGTACTATATATAGATGGTATACCGTCGACCTGACGAGGCTGAGGCCTAGTTGAACTTGGGTCCAGTCTTTCACGGCTTGGATTGACTGAGATTGCTTTTGCCGCTTGTATTCACAGATTTCCCGCTTCGCGCCTAAATCAGCTCCATTCTTTTGCGTTTAACTCCCACCATGCCAAAAGTCAGACTAAAGTTGAGAGTTACAGGCTCCTGCTTCTTTGCACTCTTTTTGCCTAGTTAACCTCCCCGACTTTCCGTTCTTCTGATTCTCTTTCTTGCCTTGTACTGTTTTTGTAAGGAAGCGAGAGAGTCAAGTTGGCAGGCTACTATACAGAGGGCTATCAAACAGCCCTTTCCTGTGCCGTTTGTATGTGTTCCTATGAAACAAACACTGCAAGCTGAAGTACAGTTTAGAACGACGGCTAGCCGACTACGAAGAGCTTGTCAAGGCCGCATCGTTGACTCAAGGCGAAGCCGACATGCGGATCGCTGTGGTGCAAAATGTGGTAGTTCGGCAGCGCAACAGTGACGAAAACCAGAAGCATGAGAAGGAAGGGCGTCTAGGACGGGACGCCCGGTCCTGGTTGCGTGGTCGTCGCGTTTCTGTAGTCGCTCTACTTCGTGAGTGTGTCTTAACCCTGACCGAAAAGCGTTAACGGCTTCATGGAACACACTTTGTGTTCTGGGATAGAAAAACTTCAGTTCCCACCCCCAATTTTGGCGCTTGTCTTTCTTCTTATTGTTTCTTTCTTACGCTTTTACCGGCCTCTCTTCTGTTCTGCGACCACATGTTGCTGTTTTCCCGACTGCGGCCGCTAGTTGCGGCGCTGCCGCTGCACCCAGAAATCTCCCGGTTCCCTCCTTTTGGGGTCTTTCTTAGTTAGCTGACCCTCGGTTTGCTGTGTACGATCCCTGTCATCCACCCTCCTTTTCTCCTCCTCCTCCTCCTCCTCCTCCTCCTCCTCCTCCTCCTCCTCCTCCTCCTCCTCCCCCCCCCCCCTTCCCTCCTAAAACGACGACACGCCCGCTTTGGTTCTTTCCAACTCCACAGGACTCCTTCAGGCATCCGACCGTATCGGCGGTCGCATAGGTTCCCGGCTTGCGCACCCTTCTTTAACTTGCGTTCGGACTCTTCTGCTTTTTTCAAACGATGTCCATATTAACGAGACACAAATACATGGGCCGAATAGGCTGTGTGCATTCATCCCATCGCCATTGTTCAGAGAGTGAGTTTCTATATTAACGAGACATAAATACATTGAAAAATCTTCGCCCCTAAAAAAACTGTCCATAATTCGGGTCCTCCATATTAACGGATGTCATATTAACGGGGCACAAATTTTCCGTAAAAGCCACTCATGAAACGACTTGTGAAGACTAAATCCCCAACAAAACAAACAAAAGAGGAAAAGACAGCAAAACACCAATTAATCATAAAACTCGGCCAACGCCGCATAAACCTTCAGAAAATTTCGAAGAGGAATGCTGTTTATCTTATGAGGTCCCAACCGGCCAATCCTGGGCGTTAGTTTATAATTCTGTGATCCCGTGGCGTATTGCAAGAATTGGCGAAATTGCTTCTTCGAACACCACGCTTACATTAAAAAATTACAAGGGTCGGAACTGCTAGGAAAAAAGGTAAACGAGAACCACTTTGCTGTCGCGAACATCGGCTCGCCCGTCAAATTTCGCCGAAGCAAAATGTCCTACTCCCACCCGCCTAAACACACACACACACACACACACACACACACACACACACACACACACACACACACACACACACACACACACACACACACACACACACACACACACACACACACACACACACACACACACACACACACACACACACACACACACACACACACACACACACACACACACACACACACACACACACACACACACACACACACACACACACACACACACACACACACACGCACGCACGCACGCACGCACGCACGCACACACACACACACACACACACACACACACGATGTGGGATTCGGGCTTGCTGCGGCTGCCCTTTGCGCGGCCCAGTTGTTCTCCCCGTTCCCTTTCTCCCGCCTGAGGCGGCGGAGAGGGGCTCGAGCGACTTGTCACTGTCGTTCGGGCCACAGCTCCGCCCTGGCGTCCCAGTGACCCAGTTCTCATTGGCGCCTTTTGGCGGGAACACGGCACCGCTTCGACAGCCGCGCTCGCGCGACTGTCCGAGCGGAGCCCAAAGAGAGAGACCCCTCCGAGACATCGCAAGGTGCGTACGCAACTGTTCTTGTCTGCCGGCCTTTGTCCGCGCAGACCAGTGTGTACTCGAGTTCGTCTGCTCCGGGTCTTACCTGAGAGCGAAGCTCGAGCCTGTCGATCGTGATCCAACGATCCGCGACAGGCGTACCTTGCGGTGGTTGCCCAATCTCTCTCAAAGGAACCCTTTGGTTACTGCGAGAGAGAGGTCACAGCACGCCCTTGCATGCTTGCGGCGCGCACTCCGTGTCACTTCGTGCGCGCAGGGGAGCCTAGCTCCTCGCGCGCTCCCTTGACACGGTGACTGCGTATGTGTGTGTATGTGCGTTTTGTATATATGTGTATGTGTGTGCGTACGTGCGTGTATGTGCGTTTGTAAATATGTGTGTGCGTATGTGCGTTTGTAAATATGTGTATGTCTGTGCGTGTGTGTGTGTGTGTGTGTGTGCCGCTGGAGGATGGCGTTTCAATAAACGTCTCCTTTGTGAACTTGGAGGTTTGTGTCCTTGCAGCGCATTGCTCTCCTCCCGGTGGAGGTTGAGTGCGCGCTGCGGTGTTTCAGTGTGCGCGTGGTGACGGCTGATCGGGGCTTCGGCTCGCGCGACGCTCGAACCCGCGGTGGTTGGTGGCCTATGTCCACGTAGAAACCACAACTGGCGCCCACCGTGAATTGTCCTTGGCTCCATGAGTCGTTGGACAGCACATCGGCCGAGCCGGTCGCCTTGACGATCAAGCTCATGCGTCATGCCTGCCGCCCCCTGCGCGGCACTCGGCAAAGGCACTGAAACACGCTACATGGTTCTTCGGACCACCCTGCGGTGCGACCGTTGACCATATGCCTCCGCTGTTTCAGCTTTACGCCGTTGCGGAAGCAATGTGCGCGACGCCGCCGCTGCCGGCATCTCCGCACAACAGCACCCGTACCCCGCTTGCAGTCATTTCTGTTCGGGGAACGGCGAGGCGTCGGCCGGGCTCCCTCTGGAAACCGTACCGAAAGCGCGCTCAGTTGGCTGATGCGGCTCCTTGAACTTGCGAGCCGGCTGGCGCGCCATTCTCTCTTGGTACAGCATTTCGACTTTTCGGTGCAGTATCTACAGGGGAGAACGAACGTGGTAGCTGACGCGCTATCCCGTGCCCCACTCGCCCGCGGCGGCGTCTTTACGGACGGCGGGCGAAGGGGGCGAAACAGCGGACGAGCCGCAGAGCGGCACGGAGGGGACGCCCGCAGACGGGTTCCCCATTTCGCTATCCGGGTAAGCAGCGCTTCGCAAAGCAGGCGAGGGTGAAAGCTCTTTGTGAGCACATCTGAGACGCCGATGCTAGCGGAAGTTTTGCTGCGAACCTGCGGGGGGACGAAACCAGGCTCTTCTTTGGGATGACTGGGATCATTTTCAGCCATGAAGAGCTACGACGGGCCAGCAAAGTGACCCGTTTTGTCGCGATGTCAGCGACGGTCTCTGGGAGACGAAGCGCCGTTACGCTGCTTGTATTGCAGCGGGCGCAGCGCCGTTACGCTACTTGTATTGAGCGGGCGCAGGGGGGCACGAGCCAGCGTGTGTCGCGGCGTGCCCCGGGGATTCATGTTTGCTGGGCCATGACGGGCTCGCGCTGAAATCATAGCCACGGATGATGAGTCCATGAACCACTTGAAGTGGCTATTCCCCAATGTCTGAGCGGCGCTCTGTTGCGTTCTCTCTCGACAAACCATTGGCTGGTCATCTGAGTGGCTCCAAGGTTTCAAGAAACTGAGTCAATCCGTGACTGCAGCCCGGCATGAAGCGCGACATTTTCCGCTGTTGCCGTTCCTGCCATGTCTGTCAAATGGAGAAGTCGGGGGGGTGGCAAGCCACTGGGCATGACGAAACCAACTGACAGTGTGGGTCCGTGGCAGATGGCCACCTGCGATTTCATGGGGCATTTCCCCAGTAACAAGCAGGGGCTCATTGCTGGAGAATCCCCCTATGGGGAAAGCCAGCCGTGCCTACATTGCAGACCTGAAGGCCTATGCGTAATGGTCTGACGAGCTTGCGCTGGTGCCCATTGTCACCACAGGCAAGCGCCAAGGCACACCCGATGCGGTGGAACGCAGCCGTGCCCCGCACCGGTACAAGGTGAGGCGACGTTCACCTGTGTGACTGATGCCGGACGACGGGCCTTTTCCGCAACCGAAGGCATGCCGCCTCACCGAGCGAGCTTGCTCGCCGAACCCTACCCGGAAGCAAGGTTGGTCTCCCCCTTTTCTAGCTCGCTCAGTTCCAGCGTTTGTATTTTATCTTGTTTTTGTGTCTCTTCACATTTTTCGCTTTCTTCTGTTTTGTTATTGCTTCCTATCTTATAAATATTGTACAGTGAGTGCCTTCTTTTGTACAGCGCGTCTTCTCTCATCTTTCTTTTTGAAATTGCGAGGGTTGCTCATTAGGCAGCCCCGACGCGCGGCCTTTCCGGTGTGTGTGGAAAGGAAGTTGGGGCCGTTTGGGGACGGGGAGCATGAACGATGCGATGCCCCTTTCACCCAAGGCCGCCGCGGTTGCGAAGGTGCTCGGTACAGGTTCGCCGCTGAAGGTCGGCATCACCCTTTGGTGTGTGAGTGGCTGTGCGTGCGCGTGCCCGGGCGTGGAGGCGACGACGTCGCGCCATGTGTGTTTGCCGGCGTGTGCGGAGCGCGGTGGAAAGGAAGCCCCGCGCGGTCTTCCCATGTGCGCCTTGGATCGCCACGGAGACACGGACTTTCAACGCCTGGGGCCCCTTCGGCGTGTTCGCTGCTCCTGCACCTAACCTGCACCACCACTGACGGAGATCGTTTGCAGCCAAGGATGAACTTTGGCCACCCAGAAGTCAACGCGCGGTGAGTCACCGCAGATTCCCTAGCTGCACCGACGAACTTTGGAACTTCTGTACATAGTTGTGTTTGTACATAGTTGTTCTGTACATAGTTGTGTTCTGTACATGATTCTGTTCTGTACATAGTCGTTGTTACTTAGCCTCCGGAACTTTGTACATTATTCTTCATGTCATCTTGTTCATTTTTTTTGTGCGCCTTGCTAATGTTTGTCTTTCTTGAGTGTCTGTCTTTTCGAGATCTTTTTGGCTGGAACTGAAGTGTAGTTGACTTGTTGCGTGAGGATAGCATTCTTTTCCTCATGCTGGGGACCTGTCGCGTGCTTTCACTGATGGGTAGGGGGGCAATTAAGGAGAGGAGGATGTGGGATTCGGGCTTGCTGCGGCTGCCCTTTGCGCGGCCGCCGCCCGCTTCCCAGTTGTTCTCCCCGTTCCCTTTCTCCCGCCTGAGGCGGCGGAGAGGGGCTCGAGCGACTTGTCACTGTCGTTCGGGCCACAGCTCCGCCCTGGCGTCCCAGTGACTGTTCTCATTGGCGCCTTTTGGCGGGAACACGGCACCGCTTCGACAGCCGCGCTCGCGCGACTGTCCGAGCGGAGCCCAAAGAGAGAGACCCCTCCGAGACATTGCAAGGTGCGTACGCAACTGTTCTTGTCTGCCGGCCTTTGTCCGCGCAGACCAGTGCGTACTCGAGTTCGTCTGCTCCGGGTCTTACCTGAGAGCGAAGCTCGAGCCTGTCGATCGTGATCCAACGATCCGCGACAGGCGTACCTTGCGGTGGTCGCCCAGTCTCTCTCAAAGGAACCCTTTGGTTACTGCGAGAGAGAGATCGCAGCACGCCCTTGCGTGCTTGCGGCGCGCACTCCGTGTCACTTCGTGCGCGCAGGGGAGCCTAGCTCCTCGCGCGCTCCCTTGACACGGTGACTGCGTATGTGTGTGTATGTGCGTTTTGTATATATGTGTATGTGTGTGCGTACGTGCGTGTATGTGCGTTTGTAAATATGTGTGTGCGTATGTGCGTTTGTAAATATGTGTATGTCTGTGCGTGTGTGTGTGTGTGTGTGTGTGCCGCTGGAGGATGGCGTTTCAATAAACGTCTCCTTTGTGAACTTGGAGGTTTGTGTCCTTGCAGCGCATTGCTCTCCTCCCGGTGGAGGTTGAGTGCGCGCTGCGGTGTTTCAGTGTGCGCGTGGTGACGGCTGATCGGGGCTTCGGCTCGCGCGACGCTCGAACCCGCGGTGGTTGGTGGCCTATGTCCACGTAGAAACCACACACACACACACACACACACACACACACACACACACACACACACACACACACACACACACACACACACACACACACACACACACACACACACACACACACACACACACACACACACACACACACACACACACACACACACACACACACACACACACACACGCGCGCGCGCGCACACACACGCACACACGATATAAATACTTGTACGTCCGAACCGAATACTGGATGCCATTTTGCCAACAATTCTGAGACGAGCTTCTTTGTGGTATTCACTTGTTTTCCTTTGAAGAATGAACTAATAAATTGCACGGTGGTGTCTCCGAAGCTGCTTCGCCGCATGCACCGTAGGTGAATCTAGAGAAACCGTTTCCCCGTTACTGTGGTATAGTTACAGCACATAAACGTAAAATAAAGGCAAGAACAACAGAAAGGAGGCGAGCAAGCAGCCCGGAGGGACCGCGCCCCCCGCTGTGCACGCGCTCCTCCCTTCGCCGTCTTGTCTGTAGCAGACATGGCAATAATTGAATTACAGTAATGAAATTACTGTAATTGAATTACTTTTCTCAGTAATTTGTAATGTAATGAATTTCTTTCTCGGGTTGGTAATTTAGTAATGTAATGAATTACTTTTTGGCAGTAATTTCGCAGCAAAAGTAATTAATTCCTTTCGAAATTACTTTTACTAAAGTGCGCCACTACTCCTTCAATAGTCAACGAAGTAGAGTGCCGCGAAAGCAAGAACGACGTGCGGCAAGCGAAACCAGCGTGACGGATCGGCAAAGGGGGACAGATAAAGCATAACAGTGCGTCTGAGACCTCGTGTGTAGCAGGGGCAACCATTCTCCAAGTAGCAGGATACAAGGCGTCAAGGGAATCCCGAAGGGAGATATGGTGCAAAAAGTCTGGAGCTGAAAGCTAGTTGCGAGCGCGGCGCAGCGGCACTCCCTGCTGCGTCGGCTAGTGCACAGTGGTGCCTGGTTACACTCAACACTACGGTGCGAGGGAGGATTGGGGCTGGGGGAGATAGGCGGAAGGGTCCATGACGTGAGGCACCGTGGCTTGAGCATTACTGAGCAGTGAGCACATATGGGCCGACGTCGGTTCTTGGGACTGCGGAAGCAATAAATAACCTAGCTTCTTTGGGCCCTTCAAATGGCGAAGACAGCTCCGTGCCCGCAAGACGCTGGGTTCGCCGGTCATTTCACGACTGTTCGACCACGTGTTTTTTTTTTTTTTTGTAATAGCCCGTGCTGTAGGAGAGAGGGAAGGAATAGCTCTCTGGGACAGAATTTGGCGGGAAGACGAAAGAATGTGTGTCCTTCGCGTCCGAAGACCAAGCTTTTGTTTTTTTTTATTAGCTTTGATTAGTTTTTGCATGGATGGAAACTAGAGAGTAATTTAAAAGTAACTTAATTTCTCAGTAGAAGTAATCATAATGTAATTTCATTACTTTTTAGAGCAGTAATGAGTAATGTAATTTAATTACTTTTCTTAGATTTTCAGCAAAGTAATTAGTAATGTAATTTAATTCCTTTTCAAAAGTAATTTTGCCATGCATGGTCTGTAGGCATCTGGTTTTGCTCATGCGGTGAATGCCCAACTGTCAACAATACACACCAAACGGCAATGGCGTATGTGTGCCAGCTCCGCTTTCAGAGACTAGATCGCGCTTTCCAATACTTGCAAAAGAAAAAGAAAAAAAAAAACTAAATGACCGCGCGGGTAAGTGGAAAGGAGGGTTGGGCTATGGGCCTCTGAAAAAGAGCGTAATGTGAGGGAAGAAGCCTGTTCTCTTTTCGGCAGTGTACGAAATTATTTGACATACAAGAAAATATATATAAATAAATACCATGTTGACGAAAGTAACAAAAATCGCACACTAAAAACAGAAGAAAACTGCGCTTCCCAGAGCTTATAGAAGGTTTAAGACATCGACTTAATACGGCATTCCTCAGTGCTAGCATGTAATTGGCTTCACATCCCGTACGTTAAAATTGATTTTTAAAGAAAAAAAACAAATATCTGAAAAAATTATTCCGACATCTGGCCACAAAAATTTTCATCCGATTGATTTGTCCGTCTCGAGCAGACGGGAGCACAAAACAGACACGTTCAGTTCGCCACACCAATTCGTCCGTCTAGACACCAAAATTTCCAGCCGGAAACCATCTTAATACTTTCTAGCTCATAAAAACATGTAGGAGAACGCTGTTCTCTTTTTGTTTTTGTTTTTTCTGCGCCTGAATAAGAGATTTCAAGAAAAACCTAATATTATGAAGTTAAGAATCCCTTACTCTCCTCCTTCCTCCCGCATTGCTTGATTTCAATAGAATTTGAGAGAGAAATAAAGAGCCCTAGCGGAGCGAAATCATTTTTTTTTTTCATTGCGCTTGACTGCATACAAGCCCCATATATTTTTTTGTCTGTTCTATCTCGTTAAATGGTTAACATGCGCATGCGTTTTCCTGTATACCAGTTGCGTCTTATAAGATGTGCCGTCCATTTCATCCCATTGCAGTTGTTCGGGGCCACCTGTGAATCTGTATAAGAAACAAGCAGCACAAAACTAAGAGAGGTTGTTCTGGAAAATACAAGAATATAAATTTACAGGACCGAAATATAGAACGATGACGTGCAATTCGAAAGGGAGGACTTCGATAAAATGTCCAGATGGTATTGTGCCGGTTTTTCTGGTTTGTTCATGTTTTTTTTTATCTGTCAGTATCACGTCCCCTAACAATTTCGCTGCACCATTTTCTGTTAAGTTTCCGTGTAATGTACAGCAGGGTCCTTTATCGAATGTAAGGCAGCAGCCGTTATAGCGCCTGGAAACGGGCATGCACAAGACACAGTTCTGCACCGCGCCGTCTGCGCAGACAATTTGCTTCGCTTTTTAGTTTGCTGCTTTCTTTGCGGCCTCCGACAAAAGCACCGCAGGTCAACGTGAGTTATGTACTTTGCGCGCTCCTGGGTGTTTGAGCCTGCCGCAAGCATCGGCACAAACAAGTCAGAGGAAACGGGGGTGGCTGGCGGGGGGCATGAGGAGTTCGTGAAGTAAAAAAAAAAGAAAAAAATATCTCCATCCAAGTAGACCAGAGGGAAGCGGTCTCGGGCTGCTGACATTACGGTGGAATGCCGAAAGCTTGGCAGAGGCTGCCGTATCCGGCCGTCCGATTGGGGGGTAACCAAACACCGAGAGTCGGCGGGCACACCGCGGCAGTACGCTCGAGCTCCGCGTCAAAAGGGGCGCTCTTCGAAGAAAGCCGCGGCAACAGCAAAAAGCCTGGACCTCACAATTTTGACCTCACACAATGACGACCTCACTCAACCTCAAACTCACGCGTGAGGTTGAGGTCCAATTTCGTGACCTCACTCAAAAAATTTCGAGCTGTCACCGACCTCACCTCAACCTCACCTCACTCCGTGAGGTTGAGGTCATTTTGAGGTTGAGGTCGACCTCATGAGGTCGAAACCTCATGAGGTTGCCCACCTCTGCCTGTCCTAAGTAGAAATATTCGCCTACTACTTCCAGTACTTCGTTACGTAATGTAAACTGCGGTTCCTTCCCGAGGCTGTTGACATTACCTTAGTCTTCTGCATATTGATTTTCAAGCCTACCTTTCTACTTTTCCTGTCTAGGTCACCAATAATTATTTGCCGTTCATCCCCCGAGTTGCTTAGCAAGGCAATGCCATCAGCAAATCGCAGATTACTGAGGTATACTTCATCTACCCTTATCTCTAACTGCTCCCATTCCAACTCTCTGAATACTTCCTCTAAGCAAGCTGTGAATAGAACCGGGGAGATTGTGTCTCCTTGCCTAACTCCTTTCTTTATGGGAATTTAGTTACTTTCTTTATGCAGAACTATGGTTGCTGTGCAGCCACTATATATTCCTTCCAGCACTTTCACGTGCGGACATTTCACGAACATTCCAATTATATGATAAATGCTGTTAATACCGCAGTATTCAGTAAGGGATCCCGCAGCCTTGTTGATATATGGCTGGAACCACTTGAACATGAAAATTGCCAATATACTAAAATTAGGGATGGGATATAATACAGACGCATTATGGGCCAATCGCGCTAAGTAATCAGTCACGCCATTTGAATGAACACCTGCATGGCCAGGAAACCAGACAAAACGGACTTCTTTCAAAGTACACGGAGCAAAAATACGCAGGAATCGACTTAAAAAATATTTTTGTTAGCTTTCAAGAGAGATCAGCGCAGATAAACAATCTGCAAGAATGATTGCTTGTGATACGTGGCATTGAATTTTGTGCATAGCCAATCCAAGAGGTAAAAATTACTCAAAAAATATGGAAATACATTTTGGGATACGGATGCAATAACTACATGTAAAATCCTGTGAAAATGTGCCAACTGCAGCCTTTTTGTGGCTGTCTGAGGCATATGTGAGGGGGTATGTTTCTAGGTGATCGCAAAGAAGACCGTTTTAAATGTTTGCAGGCATATATTTTGCATGGGAGGGGAAAATGTCGTCATAGCGAAAGTCCACTGCGGCCTACGTGTCGTCAAACCATTGCAAATAACTCAGGTCGACATTGATTGCTGCTAAAAGCTTCTGTGTTATAACCTGTGGCCGCTTTAGCGTGGCGAATGACCGGATAAGATTAAGGTCAATTGGGATGCAAAAATGGGAGGAATGACTTCAGAGGCCGGGTCTAGCGACGTGATGAGAGTTTATACTTTTAGTAATTTTTTTGCTAATTCGTATTAGCCGCCCAAGAGCACGTTCTCCTTTACCGACATTGTTTTTATATGGAGTTTCCAATCCAATGTTGGGGCATATGTAACCTCTAAATATTAAACGAATCGAGCTGTACAATCTGGTTGGAGCGATGAGCTAGAGAAATGTGCAAATCTGTATCCGGGGGAAATACAAGCACACCACATTTATTGACATTTAGGGAGATATTGATACGGTCCAGCTAGACTTCAATTTCATCCAAATATTCTTACAGAGTGTGGTATAGAGCATGAATATCCAGAGCCAAGGTGAAAACAGCTATATCATCGGCATAAACAAAACTGTTATGTTGGACGGATCGGGATGTCATTTACCAAAATGTTAAAAAGCAGCGATGAAAGAACTGATCCTTTGAGGCACACCCCTTGATTGATGATACGTGCTAGATCAGAGGGTTAAGTCTGTACAGTAAAAATGCCTATCCTTCAGAAATTCACGTATCCATTCATAAATATATGATAGAGGATGTAACCGAGCAAGCTCGTTATGCAGGATCGTATGTTCTACGCTGTCGTAGGCTTTAGCAACATCAAGTGTCACCACTCACCAGAGCTGAGACTTCCCTCCTGCGTAGTGGGAGACGGATTCTGCTTTCTAGATCTACGTGCGCGGACCATATGGAGCAACCACCTTGAAAGTCAATTTGTAATGAGCTGAAACAGTTAACTTCATGAACATACTTTGTTAGACGACTGTGTGCTATTCATTCTATTCATTAGACTAAACTTGAAGTTAACGCAATTAGCCTAACATTATCTAAGACCTAGTCCTTCCCTAATTCTTTCAAGAACAAAATAATTTTCGCCACCTTTAAAATGTGTGAAATCCAAGCATTTGTCAATGAAGTTTTCACAATAATTAATAGGTTAGTTGTAAAATCTTGGGCTATGATTTTAATCATTCCAACAGTGACGCCATCGTGTCCTGGAGCAGCAGATTGCATCGTTGCCAAGATTGATAGCAGCTCTGATGAGGAAACCTCAGTAAAGTCTGAGCAGGGTGACAGTGTACTCAAAGGTACCAGTCTCTGTTTCTGGAAATGTAACGTCAAGCCCTGAGAAATGCACTCCAGTTTTTGCTTAGCCTTCTGTGGTTCAAGCACTATTGAATTAGTGAGGTTGGAGGTGTAATCTTGTTATGCTCCATGAACCTATATAGAGCCTTCCGATTACGTGAACTTGAGAGATATGTGTTTAAATTCTGGTTTTACTCCTCCCTTTGCATTTGCAATTGTTCTTTTGAAAGATGCAGAGAAGAATTTTTAATTTTAACAATTAGTTGGACTCTGGTTGTAAGATAGACTATTCCAGGCAGGTTTTCTGCGACGATAGGCTTTCTTGGATTCTTGTGTCAACCAGTGAGATGGCTGTTTGGTAGAGGTTGCCGCGCATACAAAATACTGATGCTGTACTGCATTTTGCAGAAAGGAAACTGCCTGCTTAGCTCTGTCGGACCGGCTTGTACTAACTCCCGAAGCAAGAGAAGCGGATATCAACTTTTTATAAGTAATGTGCTTGGCAAATTTGTGGACACCCATATTTCTGAGTGGAGATAAACGCGTATTGAAGTATATCGGAAAATGATCACTAGATGTGCCTGAATCCTCTGTGGATCAATTAGTTACCACTAGCCCTCCCATTGATCAGATTAGGTCAGTGACTGAGTGGGAAACTCCTCGCATAAATGTAACAGCTCCGGAATTGCAGCAGCGCACAGCGTTTTTAGACATTCACAACCAACGAAGCTGGCCGCAGGAATCTGTCCGACTGCCCCAGTAACTATGATGCGAATTAAAATTCCCTGCAATTACAGCCCTGCTTGCGTCGGCCAATAACACATACAAACAGTCTGTCCCGAACAAGCCTAAAGGGAAGTGGACATTAGCTATTTTTATTGTGGCTGTCGTGACGCTGGGGCTACGTCGACCCGGCCTTCACTTGGTAGCGTGCAGAGACTCGGGGTTGGAGAAGGACTGAATCTTCGAAGTTGGTAAAATATATACAAGCAGGTTTAATGGCACTTTGAGAAAACTTATTTACAAGATTATTTACACGAAAAAGAAGGGTACATCAGCAATATGGCAAGCGTTAAGAGTTCATAGCGAGAAGCGACTGGATGAGCCGTTTACCCAGGGCCCAGAGCGACATTTCGTGCTCTGCAGCGTCCTTAAAACCCCCTATGTCCAGCCCCTCTCTGAAGATGCTGACCAACCAAATCCAGGGCACGCCCCTCAGGTATCGGCATCCAATCGAACACATCACTGCACTGATGGTCTGAAGCGCTGACTGGTCCGGCATTCATTCGTTGGGCGTGATCACTTGTTGGCGGGAAAAGCTTGGGAACGGCGAGGAGAGGAGGTACATTTCTATTCTTCAGCAAAGAAACCACAGGCTGGTTCTGACAAGTGGTTTTACTTCTCAGAAACCCGAGTGCACGTGGCGCCGCATCCGCTCCCAGCATTGTCCGTTTTCGACAATTGCAAATCTTTCCTGCATTCCTGGGAAATCACTTAATGGCTGTATGCGTCATGCTCCTTTCTTGTCCTGCACGTCAGCGGACATGTCACTCTGTCGTCTCCTTTGGAAAGTAGGCATTCCTCACTGGACGATAGGGCTTATCGACTGGAAGGGTGAACAAAAGAAAGAAAGCACTTCCTGCATTTCCCGCAGGGGGACGTTTCTTTGTGTTTTTCCAGACGTTCTCTTGGCAGGGTCAATTTGGCATTTGCAGAGTGTCCACAAAGCAAAACAGGCTTACAAAACAGGATTCCTGGAAACAGGCTCACTTAGAGCCATTGGACCATCACCACATATTCACAGCACTTATCCATGCCCACAGGCGAACAATAGAGCGCGCAAATGCGGATGCTTGGTCGTAACAGCCTCCTCCCCCGCCAGAAGAGTCTCGGAGGGCAGCAGTCCCAGCTGCTGCATGAAGAGACGACTTAATGGCCTGCACGTGAACGCTTGAAGCTCGCTGTTGCTTGTCGCGTTGTCTCGATTGTTGTAGGCCAAATTGCTCGAGCTGTCTGAAACTCAACCACATGTCGAAGCAAGCACTCGGCTCCCGTCTGAAGAGACCAGGTTAAAAGAAAACTGCCATTGTTGTTCGAGAAAAGCCCACTCTCAAGACGTTCGGGACCCACGTATTCCTAGAAAACCAAACGTGCTGCTTTACATAGCCACACATATACAAGCGCACGAAAAAAAAAAAAAAAAAACCTGATTATCAATTTGGATACATGGTGAGGAACATCTCGGACCGCTTAGAAAGAGCGGCTAAGCGCGTCCGCATTCCCATTTAACTTCCCCTTTTTGTATCTTATTTCAAAATTGTACTGCTGTAAAATCAAGCTCCACCTAAGAAGGCGACTGTTCTTCGATGTCGCAGTTTGCAGCCAAGCCAGGGGACAATGGTCCGTCTCTACGGTGAATTTGGCCCCTCCAAGATAGCACTGCAATTTTTGAATGGCCCATACAATGCAAGCGCACTCTTTCTCTGACGCGCAATAAGCCCTCTCTCTAGAACTCAGCTTTCTGCTCAAGTAGAGCACGGGGTGCTCATTACCGTCGTCATCTCTCTGGCAGAGAACAGCACCTAACCCTCGATCACTGGCATCACACTGGACCGTGAATTCTCGGCCATAGTCTGGAGCTCGCAATACCGGACGGCTAATCAGCACAGCCTTCAGGTTTACGAAGGAGGCTTCCTTTTGTTCGTCCCAGACTACATTTGTCGGTTCTGTCTTGCGGAGAGCGTCGGTCAGAGGGCTAGCCAAAGCTGAATAGTTAGGGATGTAGTGATTGTAGTACCCAGTCAGACCCAGGAATGCTCGAATTTCCGTCTTCGTGCTCGGCCGCGGGTAGTCTGCTACCGCAGAAATCTTAATCTCGCTGGGTTTCCTGAAACCTTGACCTACATTGTGACCCAAGTAGTCCACGGTCGCCCTTGCCAGGCAACATTTATCGGCCTTTACGGTTAGTCCAGCTTGACGCAAAAGGCTCAGTACAGCTCTTAGATGTACCATATGGTCCGCCCATGAGTCGGAAAAAACCGCAATGTCATCTAAATAAGGCACCGCGAATGTTTCACACCCATTTAAAACCCTATCCATGAGTCGGGAAAAACAAAATGGAGCATTTTTTGAGCCCGAAACTCATCATTGTTGGCTGGTAGCTGCCCGTCGGAGTGACGAAAGCCGCGTATCTGCTGGCGCGTTCAGTGAGCGGTACTTGCCAGTATCCTCGAGTAAGGTCCAGCGTAGTCACATATGCCGCTCTACTGACCTGTTCTACTCTCTCCTCAATATTCGGAATAGGATACACTTGATCCCTGGTGAGAGAATTTAGCTTTCGGTAGTCTACCACAGGCCTAGGGTCTTTACCTGGAGCTTCTACTAAGATCATAGGCGAAGCATAATCGCTTTCCGAGGGTTTTATTACTCCTAATTCCAGCATGCGAGTTACTTCCCTATCCAGAATTTCTCTTTGCCTTGGAGAAAATCGGTAGCACCTTGATCGCACTGGCACGTCTGAAGTCAGCTCAATATCGTGCTCAGTCAAATCAGTTCTGCCTGGCCTGTCCACGAAGCAGGCCTCAAACTCTGTTATTATCTCGCCCAGATCGGACAGCTGGGATTTCTTTAGTTCTCCTCTCTGCTCCGTCTTTTTGAGAAGCTCCTGAGCGTTGCTTCCCTTTCCGCTGAGGCAAATCAAGTTGTCCCCCATCTCCTCGGGAAGGTTTAACGTTAGATTTACCACGGCTTCCCTCTGCACATAAGGCTTCATAAGATTGCAATGATAAATGCGCACTTCTTTACGCCTACCGGGGAATTTCACTTCGTAGTTAGTGTTAGAAAGCTTTGCAACGACTTCATCAGGTCCTTCCCACTGTACTTTGAGCTTATTCCTGGGACCATTGGCTTGCTCCATAGCTAAGTCCTCTCGGGTTCCACTTAGAAGTCTCGTGAGATTACTAGACACCGGCGGCAAGAGGTTACTCTCTAGAACGTCCTCATTCCGTGTCTTATCGAGCTCACTTTCTAGTTGACTTATCTGAGATGCCTCGCTCTCAAAGTTTTCTGACCCGCTATCTTCCGCATCGACCACTGTTTTAACTGCCGTTTCTTCCGCTGTGGATTTTTCTGGAATGAGCAGTGTAGCTAGTTCTCGCGCCTTTGAACGTGTTAAGGCTGGCACAACTCTGTCTCCGAAAAGGATGCCCCTCTTTCGCAGTAGCATGTCCGATTTGTTGGAGAACAAATACGGATAGCACTTAGGAAGCTTTCCTGAAACGGCAGCCTCGGTTGTTAATTCGCCGAAAGGGCCCTCGATGACCACGTTCGCGATCGGCAAGCACACACTCTGTTCCTCAACTACCTGTCGGATCCATGCACACTGTCCTGTATAGTCGGAAGGCGATACATACGCCGGATGGACAACATCCATCGTTGCGGCCGAATCGCGCAGTACCTTGCAAGGCTTCCCGTTGACTACTAGGTCATGCAGGTAGGGTTCTAAAAGCTGCATATTTTCATCGCAGTCCCTGACATACGAGAAAGCAATCTTTTCTTTCCGGCAGTTGACGGCAATGTGACCCTGCTCATTACACCTAAAGCATGTGAGCGGCTTCCTAGCCTCAAGCTTATTCTTTGTGTTCTGCACGTTGGTCACTTCCCCACTTTTCTCACTGCCGTCCTTTCTAGGGAATTTGCCTGAAGAAACCTTCATTTCTTCGTTTCCAACTCTAGCAAAGTGCCTTTCCTGACGGTTTTTCACACTGAACTTGGGATTGCGGGGCCTATCCACTGCTGGGTTGCTGAATTGTCGGCGCGAAGCATACTCCTCAATAAGTTCGGCAGCTTCAGTTGCCGACTTAATTTCGCCTCGGTCCTGTAACCAATTTCTTTCTTTTTCTGGGAGGCAGTTATAAAACTGCTCCAAAAGAATTCGCTCGACTACAGCGTCCCTATCACTGTAGGAATCTGTGCTCTTTAGCCACTCGCCCAAATTTACTCTTAAATTGTACAGGAATTCAGGGTAACTCTCGTCCCTGGACTTAGTAGCGTTCCGAAAACGTTGTCTGAACGCCTCGGCGCTAAGCCTATACTTTCTCAGAAGGCAAGCTTTGACCTTCTCGTAGTGGTCCGCGTCCTCCTTGCTTAGCCGCGCGACAACCTCCGCTGCCTCGCAGGGCAGAACCGTCAATAATCTCTGAGACCAAGTGTCTCGCTGGAAGGACAGTTTTTCGCAGGTTCGCTAAAAGTTAGCCAGATACAGACCGATATCCCCTGATATCACATATGGCTGCATGTACTTTGACATCTTGAAATCTGCCTCCTTGTTGAGACGAGGTACCGCTAGCTGGGGACAATCGCCCGACCTCTTGCTCAACTCTAGTTCTAATTTCCGGAGCTCAATGTCTAGCTTCTTTTCCTCTCTTTCCCTCTCACGTTCGCGCTCCCTTTCCTCTTTTTCCCTCTCACGTTCGCGCTCCCTTTCCTCTTTTTCCCTCTCAAGTTCGCGCTCACGCCTCTTTTCTTCTTTTTCCCGCTCTTTCTGCTGTCTGAGCTGCTCCTCCTTTTTTTGGGCGATGAGGTTCCATGCTTCACTGAGCTCCTCATCATCGGCTCCCAAATCTGTGATTGCCTTTATAATCAAAGGTTTTCGTGCCAAACCACTTGTATCAATTCCCAATTCCTCACACAATAGCAACAGGTCCGGTTTCTGCAGCTTTTGTAGGTCCATGATCGCTCCGAGTGTCGGCTACTTCCAAAACAACAGTGCAAACTACCAAACCTAAAGGCGTTTCAACACTTTTTACCAGTTCTAAAATCTAACCCTGTTCTAGAACCTGGTCCACATCAGAAGAAAAGCCAAGCACTCACCCACACATGCGATCGATGTTCCGAGCTGCCCTCTTGTTGGCCGATTGTTGCTCCTGCTTGTTGCTTGAGATGCCACCTCCGATCACAAGATGTTGTGGCTTGTAGATTCTGATCCACCTCGAATCACCAGATGTTGTAGCTTGTAGATCCAGCCCCACCTCCAGTCATCAGATGTTGTGGCTTGTAGATTCAGATCCCAACGCTGGTCACCAGTTGTCGTGACGCTGGGGCTACGTCGACCCGGCCTTCACTTGGTAGCGTGCAGAGACTCGGGGTTGGAGAAGGACTGAATCTTCGAAGTTGGTAAAATATATACAAGCAGGTTTAATGGCACTTTGAGAAAACTTATTTACAAGATTATTTACACGAAAAAGAAGGGTACATCAGCAATATGGCAAGCGTTAAGAGTTCATAGCGAGAAGCGACTGGATGAGCCGTTTACCCAGGGCCCAGAGCGACATTTCGTGCTCTGCAGCGTCCTTAAAACCCCCTATGTCCAGCCCCTCTCTGAAGATGCTGACCAACCAAATCCAGGGCACGCCCCTCAGGTATCGGCATCCAATCGAACACATCACTGCACTGATGGTCTGAAGCGCTGACTGGTCCGGCATTCATTCGTTGGGCGTGATCACTTGTTGGCGGGAAAAGCTTGGGAACGGCGAGGAGAGGAGGTACATTTCTATTCTTCAGCAAAGAAACCACAGGCTGGTTCTGACAAGTGGTTTTACTTCTCAGAAACCCGAGTGCACGTGGCGCCGCATCCGCTCCCAGCATTGTCCGTTTTCGACAATTGCAAATTTTTCCTGCATTCCTGGGAAATCACTTAATGGCTGTATGCGTCATGCTCCTTTCTTGTCCTGCACGTCAGCGGACATGTCACTCTGTCGTCTCCTTTGGAAAGTAGGCATTCCTCACTGGACGATAGGGCTTATCGACTGGAAGGGTGAACAAAAGAAAGAAAGCACTTCCTGCATTTCCCGCAGGGGGACGTTTCTTTGTGTTTTTCCAGACGTTCTCTTGGCAGGGTCAATTTGGCATTTGCAGAGTGTCCACAAAGCAAAACAGGCTTACAAAACAGGATTCCTGGAAACAGGCTCACTTAGAGCCATTGGACCATCACCACATATTCACAGCACTTATCCATGCCCACAGGCGAACAATAGAGCGCGCAAATGCGGATGCTTGGTCGTAACATGGCATACTGTGGAAGCGAAATACTGATCGCTAAAAGCTGATAGTCAGGACGTATTATTTTGTTAAATATAGATGCCTGATGTATAGTGGCTGCTCTGAAACCTGCAGCTCCTGGGTGCGACGGTATTACATGCAGTCGCTATGCTGAAAGCTTTAGTGCAAGATCACAACTCAGAAGTGTTGAATATTGTAAATTTTTCCCTGGAAACTGCTTGATTACCTGAAGACTGGAAAGTTTCTAAAATTATACTCATCCTCAAAGATCCCAAAAAAGGTTTTGATTTGGATAATATTCGGCCGATTTCTCTAATTTCAAACTTAGTGAAACGTATTGAGCGCATAGTTCACCTGCGCCTTACAAACCATGTTATGACCCTGAATGCATTTTGTGATGCACAGATTGGGTTTCGTCAAGGGTGCTCGATTTGCAATGGATGGCTCATATAGATTTGGAGAGTAGAATTAGGTTTACAATGAAGAAGAAAGAAGTGGCGGCATTGGTCGCTGTGGATATCGCCAAAGCATATGACAGTGTAGATAACTCTATACTTTTGAATAAGATAAACGAAATTAGGCCACCATTTTACATTTTTGCATGGCTAAAAGAATTCTTGAGGAATAGGAAATTTTTCTGCACTAGAGGTTCTTTAACTTCTGAAACTTATTACCAAACTACAGGCGTGCCTCAGGGATTGGTGTTATCTTCACTGTTTTTTTAATATAATAATGAGGGATATTCCTGTTCATCCATAATAAAAGTATACGTGTATACGGATGATATTGCCTTTTTGATATTCATTCTTTACACCAATTATTTCAAGCCTACTTGAATGCCCTTGAAGTTTGCTGGGTAAAGTAAAATTAATTCTTAATGTGCAGAAATCCTCAGTACTCGTTTTCCCACCGGCACGCCCTCTTTATATCTCCCTTGCATATTGCGGTTCACAGATCCCACAGTTAAATCCTTGAAGTACTTGGGTGCATTATACCACTCCCAATTAGACTGGCGGCCTCATATCAAAAGCAATTGCCTGAAAGGTGAGCGAGCCCCTGGTCGCCTGATTATAATTAGCCATAAGAAATTCGGTATGAGCAGAGGTATTCTTTTGTTTCTCTATAAAACTTATGTGAGACCAATTCTGGAGTTTGGCTGTATTCTTTTCTCGGGCAGTCATAAATACAAATTACGACCTTTGTTGCTACTGGAGAAGCGCGCTTTACGACTATGCTTGAGGTTGCCAAGATCAGTTCCAAATGCAGTCCTCTATTTAGAGGTCCCTGTACGGGACTTGAACTCTCGGTTTGAGCTCCTCACTGTGCGAACCTTTTTACGAGAACTTCAATCTCTGTCTGGAGCGGCTTCTCCCGTTTGTATTACCCACCAAGCTCAGTTTCTAGATTATCATTGGCCGCAATATAAGCAACCACAATTTGTATTTACTCAGTCCTTGCTGCCCAAATTGCAGTTTCGCTTATGTCAGTAAGACGTGTTGGCAATGTTCAAGCTACTTCCGCACTGTTATCTGACCAGTCGTTGCCATCTAATGCAAAGCACTTGACTACCACTGTAATAAATGGCCACCTTGAAGATTATCTATTACAGTATCCACGACGCGTAGCTATTTTCACAGATGCCTCACAACGGGATGAAAAAGCAGTAATAGGTATTTATTCCCAGGCACTCGATTAGAGTTTTTCTGTCCGGATTCCTGAGTACACATCAATATTTACTGCTGAATTGCTTGCGATTGGTTTAGCCCTTCAAAAAGTTCCCGGTAACGTATACTCACGTAATCATGCTCTCTGACTGCCTTTCAGTCTTAGCAGCATTAGAAAGCCCGAAAATTTGTCTTTTGAAACAAACCCTGATGTGTTTCCTTTCGTTACATTTACAAGAAGTGCGTTTTCAGTGGGGTCCGGACACTGCGGCATCGCTTCTAATATAATGGCGGATTATTTAGCAAATTCAGCTCTCAATGTGCCTGTTGCCGATGTTGTACCGAATATTATTTTGATAAATATATCCTGTTTTGGACGGTTTTAAACGTTAAACTCCTTGAACCATGTGCCACTCCTTGCGGCTACGGATTTCAAGCATTTAAATTTCCATTGTAATGTCCGATATTGTAACTCGAGGCAATGTGAGGTCTCCATGACGCTCATGCGTTGTAGAATCCCTTGTCTCAATCTTTATTTATGTCGCTCTGGATTCACGCCGTCGAATCTTTGTGCATCATGTGCATGACGTGGAAACAATTGAACAATATATTGTTTCCTGTCGCAGGTATTCTAATCAGAGAAGAAATTATTCAGAAATACTTCTTGCTCGCATAGGACTGCCATTTACAGTTCCTGTCCTCCTGTCCTTTCGTGCAACCGTCAAAGGGTATGCCCTAAAACCAGTGTGTGAGTTACTCCACAATTATAATATTGCTACCGGAAGATTTGTGTGTTAGCGCTGATCTGCCTGAATTGTACTCGCTCTTTTTTGATTATTTTTATTATTTTTAATTTTAGCCCTTTTTTCATTGATTTCGATTCCTATCGCCTCAAAATTCCAAATTATTTCAACAACACTAACTCCTAATTAATAACTTATCTATTATACAGTTAAATCGACATCATGAATTCTTTTCTGCCACCTACAATGCATTCTGGCTAATCCTCCACTGTGGGTATGTGCCATATACACCGAAGGTGAAGAAGATAACCGCTTTGGCTCCAGCTGATAAAGCCACTGTTGAACTACAAAGGGAACAACTAAGAGTGGGTGATATCTACGGTACCTGGTTGAAATGCCGCATAGAGTTGTCCAAAACTGACGTCCTCGAGAGCGAGAAACCTAGCAGTCGCCGTGAAAAGGCGCGAGAAGATTTTGTTGGGACGCGATCTGTTTTGTGCAGCCATTTTTTGGACCCTCGATACCACATTACGTTGACCAGCGAGGTAAGCGCCGAGCAAAACAGCATTTGGTCCCCACATGGAAGCGGCTTCGTTGGACAGCCGGCTTCGTTCAAGTGCCAAGCTGAGGATGAGTTTGAAGCATTTCTCAAAGAGAAGACTGCCTGCAAGGACTCCGAGGCAGCGACAGTTCTCTCAGAATCAAAGAAATACAGAGCTTGCTCGATGCATTTGGAAAAGGTGCCTAGAATAAGCAAAGACTCGAGTGTTTGAAATTTAGGGAGGATGAGAAGTTGCGGCGTTCAGAACTCTATTCACTAGCTATCATTAGCGCTTGCTGTGCCATCTGCACAAGTGAGCATCGAGAGAGCATTTTCTGGACGAACGTATATGAGCTCTGGTCATCAAACACGCATGATTCGAAAAACGCTCGAAAATGTCCTGAGAAGCCTAGCACAGCAGAGTCGAAGGATCGAATCCTTCTATGCTGGCAAATAAAAAAAAAATGGCAGCATTTTCTGAGCATACAATGAACTATTTGCGCGCAGCCACGAAGTCATGCCATGCTTGTTGTAAATTATCCGACTAGAAGTATGCTTCTAGCCTCAAAGTGGTTCTAGTAGAAGGTATATAGTGCGACTATGTAGGAAACCATAAGGCGCAACAAGATGGTGGTCGCATCGTGTCATGGCCGCAGGAGCAAGATAATTAATCCGCTTCTCCGGCATGACTTTAATCCCAATACGTGGCGGAGTCGACCTTTGTCCGTGTCCTTAGGGCCACAATACACGGCTGCCTTTGCGTTTCACCTCCATAGGAACGCAGATTCAGAGGCTCCTGCGTGCTGTGTATAGTGTGTATAGTAACACGTATGGTATTTACATCTTTAGTTTCGGCGTGTGTGCTTGGTTTCACCTTGATATGATTTCAGCGTTCTTCAGTGGGAACAGGACGAAACGCGTTATTCGTGTAGTAGTTCGAGCTCTTGTTCTAAAGTTCATGTGGAACTTTGTGCTCCAGAAAAGCGAAGCAGGAAACATTGTTTTCTTTTTCGGCTCATGACAGCTTTAGCTGGGTATGTGGCAATGAAAAAATAAAAAAAAAACATTCATTGTGGTTTACCTCTGGTTAACCCTATAGTTGAATTCCGATAGCAACGGCGGAAGCTTCTTTTGCCTGCTACATTATTGCCCTATCAGCATAAGGTGCTACATTATTGGGGACAATTAAGCTCATCCTTTAAGAGTATGACGCGCGAGAGCGTAAGTTACCAGTCTTCTTTTTCTTCTTCTTATCCTTTCTTTTTCTTTTTTCCTCTGTTTCTTCGTGGCTGTTCAAGGTCAAGCGTGGCCCTTCTCGGGACGACGCGACGGGCCGAAACCTGGCGCAGTATTGCTGTCGCAATAATAATCATTTACCCCCATCCTGCTCTAATCGTCAGTTACTCAATATAGAAATTTTCCCGACGTCTGTACAGCCAAGTGCTGCCAGTCGTATTTGAGGACAAAAACAGACGGACTAATGCATGAATAATTTTCAAATTTTATTATTTACTGGAACAGGATATAAAACTCAGCAATAAAATAAAATTAAAACGGCTCAACGCTACTGAACCAAATATTGAGCGAAAACATTAGCTGCGGGTGACCGAGCGTTCTTCTTCTTCTGTTTTTCTTCTTCCTCAGCTAACATACAAAGCCCCGCTTTAACCAAGCCGTATGAAGGGGTAACGTGAATGCCAGGGTCCTATAGGCTGCCGTGCATGGGCCGCTGGGGCTTGCATTCAAATGAATGCATGTGGGCTAAGTTGATCCTTAGTTGGTTCTTGCTTTTTACGCACCGTTTGGCTGGTAAGTCACGCTCGTAATGTTTGAAAATACAAAGTCTACGTACTGGAAAGTCCCACAGAAAGCTGAGGCTGGGAGTGCAGAAACGTTCGAATTACACCGCGGCAGGCGCTTGGGTGTTCTTCGTTAGGTGCAGATATCAGTGAAGGCACGGTGACTTCGTTCCAGTAGAAATTTGGCCAAGTCGGTACTGATATCCATACCATACGAGAAGCGCAGCACCAGGACGACGGACAGAAGGGGAGAGAGCACACACCACAACACAGGCGCTATTCCACTACTCAACTGGCGGTTGCCTTTAAGTTACACGCTTACAGCTCTCGATCCAAAGCTTTTGCCTGTTGGCTCAGTGTGGACTTTGAACATTAGAAGCGCACTGTCAGATCAAGAACACGCGGTGCATGACCGAAATGCTATTGTCGGCTGCTTAGTAATTAAAATATGCGCCATATGACGTATATTGCTGTTTTCTATTGAAAGCGAATGGCTGCTTTCATTGAGATAGCTAAAGTTTTAAGTAAACTCTAGTTTGTCATCGACTTACCTTTCGTTGCTTGACGTGCACAGGTGCAGTTTTTACTTACTCAACTGACGAAAACAGTAGCATAACGGACGCTTTCCCTCTTGATCACAAATAAACACGCGTACATAGCTGGTTGTACTTTATATACTCCAGCTCTGAGTCGGCGGAGCGGCAAGCTTATAGCGAAGGGCGTTTATCTTGAACCATGCATGTGACGCCCGTACCAATCGCACCATAGCCCAGTTTCGTGCGGCTTGCAAGAAAGCAGTATAATTGAACAATGAAATTGCTTACTTATTGTCCGTGACACCCGACGACGCAAGTGGAAACAGCGGCGGTGACGATGTTTCGGGTCGGATGGTACACGCCAGGATCAATGCTGCATGCTTTGAACATTTCGCCGGAAAGAAGCCGCAGCGCTTCTTTTTTTTTTCTTTTTTTTTTTAAATATTAGGCTACTGCTGGTTCACAATGATGTCCATCATACATGACGACTCTTTTCACACTTACGAAGGACAGAAAAAAGAACGAATCGACGCAGAAAATCTGCGTGATAGGTGCTGCAGTACAGGCAGAGCCGCCGTTGTACTACCCAGTCAGGTTTTTCTTGGCCGCCAAGAGGCAGCGCCATCCTACTCAAAACCCAGCTCAAGGTGCCTGTAAGGAAGTGAAAAAAAAAAGTACGGACTATTCACGTGTACAAAACGGAACAAATCCTGCCGTCATTTAAGGCTTTCTTTTTTTTTTTTTTTTGTCTCAAACAAGCCAACGTCATCAATATTTGCACGAACCTCGCCTGCACGAACCGCTGCAGGATCCCCGAAACGCGTAACCATTTGCGCCCGCCATGCCCATTTTACACATCTTGTCCGGGTTGTAGACATACAAGCAATGACGAAGCGAGTTGACACGCCGCCAAGTTCACCGGGTGGGCTGCGGCCGCCGGTGCTTAGTTACCATAACAAGTTGTCGGCGCACAGCCTCTTGGCCTACGCCGATGGCTATAAAGAGGTGCAAATGAACTAGTCCTTGTGCATGGTCCGCACACGCACACCACACTTCATTTCTTATCGTCGTAACCACGAGGTCTCATTGAGCTATTGCAATACGGTGACATGTGCACAATCATATTTTCTGACAATCTGTAATTAATGGAATTTCTTGCCCGCATTTTTAATGAGCATCAATAATCCCATCCATCTCAAAACGTTCCTTACCACGCTTAATAATCTGTGCTCATCAACTGATTTATATGCTGCTTTGGCGCCCCGCATCACATTACTGCTCGTCAAATTCTAGTGTAGATTAAAAAAAACAAAAATGGTAACCATAATTTTTACCCTTATTGTATGTATAGTGTAAGTTATGCTTGGTGTTCATTCTCCAGTGCTGTGAAATTCTCTTCCCCTCTTTACTGTACCTAGTACCCTGAGGATAAAAGCAAGAAAGAGAGAAAGGAAAAAAGCAAGGAAAGAAGTAATGGTGTAAAGGAAGTGAGAGGGGAAAGGGGAGTTCAGTGGGAGCTAGCAGATCCCGCTTATTTGTGCAGCAGATTCAAATTCCGTGCTTAAAATTCTTCGCCTTCTGCTCTTTTTTTTAAGCATGCTCGAAGCCACAGATTCACAAAACTGCGCTTAATAATGGACCTAGACAAAAACAGCGCGTCAAAAATTTTTTATCTTATTATTGGCCACAGTTGACTAGAAAATGGCTCTCAAAAGGCATGTATTCTCGATAGGAAAACATTGCCTCCCCCTACGTCACAGGCCGCGGAGCGAACTGCCATCTCATACGGCTTAGACGAACAAGGGAACTTTATCTGACACCGGCACGGCCCGCTGTGTCCCCACCTACATAACATGCACCGTGCTGGAAGGAAACACAGTAGAGTTTCTATTCGAGTGTGAGGGTGAGAACTCCGGGGGGCCGGAGGAGTCACAGCAAGCGGAGTCACAGACCACGCAGAAGAAGAAAACCGAAATCGACGCGCCGAAACGCGAGAAGAATGTCCAGGGTGGTCCAAAACGATATGGCTTGGACCGGGGCATGGACCCGGACCACATCATCGAGATCAGCAATTCTACCGGGAAGCTCATGTTCACCTTAAAGTGGAAGGACTGCGACGAAGAAGTGCCTGCTAGAGTGGCCAACGTCCGTTGCCCACAGCTGGTGATTAGGTTCTACTAGGAGCGTATCGTGTGGGCCAATTAGGAAAATTCATAAGAGTTGTTCTGTTAATTAAATTGAATTTATTTTGTTGCATGTTTTCTGGAGTTAACTTTTTTTTTTGCATTGTTCACATAATGAACATCTGAGAAACCGCAGCACCGTTAAAATTTACCCGGAGCATTCAACTCATGCTACAGGATGGGCATAGGTCAGTAAAGCTACCTTTGTCTCTGTGTACACAATTTTTTTTTACTAAAGTTTTACATTTTGCATGTTCAGCCGCCCTGATTTTTAACAATATAGCGCAAGCGTCGACCAAACTGCTGCTCAGCGCCTTGTAACGGCGATAAGCGTGCAACACGGCGAGAGTTCGCGCACGCGCACGAAGAGAGAGCGTCTTCTGCTACGCTGTTCGGATCAGAAAGACACACGCCCTGCCACAATATCTGTTTGCGACGTTCCACATTCTTGCGCATGCACGAACTCTCGCCGTGTTGCACGCTTATCGCCGTTGTAAGGTGCTGACCAGCAGTTTCGTCGACGCTCGCGCTATATTGTTAAAATTCAAGGTGGCTGTTCATATTGCCGCGAAACCTTCAAAACAACTGTATTTGTTGTTTTTTAACAGCCGCCGGCATGCGGCCTTATCCCTGATTCTGGCACGCGTATCAATTCTGTATCCCGTGTTTGTTGCGATACGACGCGTTATCATTTTCTTTGTCGCGAACAATGCGCCGAGATCTGTCTTGAAGATTCCGGGTCTTACCTGAGAGCGAAGCTCGAGCCTGTCGATCGTGATCCAACGATCCGCGACAGGCGTACATTGCGGTGGTTGCCCACTCTCTCTCAAAGGAACCCTTTGGTCACTGCGAGAGAGAGATCACAGCACGCCCTTGCGTGCTTGCGGCGCGCACTCCGTGTCACTTCGTGCGCGCAGGGGAGCCTAGCTCCTCGCGCGCTCCCTTGACACGGTGACTGCGTATGTGTGTGTATGTGCGTTTGTATATATGTGTATGTGCGCGTGTGTGTGTGCATGTGTGTGCCGCTGGAGGATGGCGTTTCAATAAACGTCTCCTTTGTGAACTTGGAGGTTTGTGTCCTTGCAGCGAAGTGCTCTCCTCCCGGTGGAGGTTGAGTGCGCGCTGCATGCGGTGTTTCAGTGTGCGCGTGGTGACGGCTGATCGGGGCTTCGGCTCGCGCGACGCTCGAACCCGCGGTGGTTTGTGGCCTATGTCCACGTAGAAACCACAATGTAGATCAGCTTTAATAATGGTGGCAGGTAGAGAGATTGTTTTGATGAGCTTGCGTCGCCATCATACTAGGTATGTGGCTTTAGAGTAGGTTTAATCTATCAGGCAGTGGTAGTATATTTACAACAATATGATTTTTTAAAAAAGACGCATCTTAGGTTTGTAGAACGCGTACTGTGAACACCTGTTGTACGGTGTCTGTGCCTAATGCAATTTGCTTTAGCGAGGCCATGGTATTGAAGGAGATTCTGTCATCTTTATGTTTAACAACATTATTTTTCGCCTCTCGTGGACAGTGTTATCCGACGGCACTATTCAGGTTCCACTAGTGTCAAAGATTTCATTTGTTTTACAGACACAAATTTTGCTGACAGATGCATGCTAAGAATTTTTTGAATTTAAACTGTGTTAATCATTTCCTGTTTCAGTGATGTTCTACATCTGCGGAAAACAATGTTTTCAAAGTGCAAGATTCTCTCGTGCAGATTCTGAAAAGTTTTCAGGTGCATATAGTGACTTTCACACCAGCCCTATTGGCGATTTTCCCAAGTCATGTGATATGCTATCAAAAATGGTGTTCCTGCCACAAAACATTGAGTAGAGTTTTCAAGCACATCGATGCTTTCTCCAACCTCCGATGAATGTTCCATCTGGAAAATATTAGGTATTCACGCTAATGTAAAATTAAATTGCATTCTGGGCCCTGTTGCGCTAAAGATCTCAATGTTGTGTCTAACTCTTTTACTGCAGGCGCCTGAGAGTACTGAGTGCTGTGAAAAAAGCACTCGTAAAACATATCCGATTCATACCAATTAACTCGTTATCGAAAGTGCCGTTATCTCCGTGACCTCGAGCCATCTGATTAGTGGAAACGCCGGAACCGGGTGTTGCCACTACGAAACCGGAAGTAGGGACACATCCTTTCTTTTTCTTTTGCCACTCAGATGACTCGAGGCCAGGGAGATAGCGACACTTTCGACAATGATGCAAACTCGAAATATGGGCCTTGGTCTAAGAAAAAAATGTGAAAACTAATAATTTCACGCGTGACTACGACATTTTTAGATGTAAATGATATACAACAGGCTCTCATCGGCTATAATTTAAATTTGTAAAATTTGCTGTTTCCATGATAATCATTCCAACAAAATTATGCCAAGTTTTCCAGAAGGCAAGAAAGGCAACAAAAATGTTTTGAAGGTCAGAGTGCGTAAGCCACGACAGAATAAAATTCTCAACTTGAAAAAGTCACTTTTGTCAGCATTCTCAGCTGTCTATTGGACAGTAAAGTGTTTCTCTAAAAACATGGAAAGCAATAAGAAATAAAGTACCACTCAGTGTCATTTATTTTTGGAAGATGAATCAGAGCACTCTGTTTTATGCTGAAAACAAAATAATGTTCTCTTGTGGCAGCCGATCAATCGCATTATAGATACGAATGACATTTAATTTCCTGGTGTGACAGTGGTAGAAGTATTCTGTATATATATATATATATATATATTTAATTTCTTCTCTCACCTGTTTCAGTTTGAACAATGGAGGGATTTCTATGATGTCATTGTTCCATGTATATCACGTAAGGGATGAAAAAGAAATTATATGATGGCTGCTTTTCACTAGTCGTGAATCTGGCTCTTAGAGCATGCAGCTCCATTACTGTAGTGAGTGAAAACAAAGACCTATTATATCGCACTTTTGTCATCCTTCAAGTGACCTACACTGGTGTCATAGCCATTTCTTAGGTGTTGAAACAGAAGAAAGTCAGTGAATAATATAGATTATAAGTTATTTAATTGTTCTATGTGAATACCATGTAGTGTTCCATGACTAATATATTATTGGTGAGAAATGAGAATAAAAAGCACTGGAGGGGACATTTAAGCTCTAGCTTTACGTTTAGATGCACCAGAATTAACATGCATCCACGGCTTCCCCTGTGGATCATCTTTTCCACGAAGGGGTGTACTGAAAAAATACATGGACAATAGGTTAAGTGGTAGACAGGACGTGCGCAGATGTATTTATGTCATCTTTCAGCCTTTAAAATTCAGTGTCATTACTGAGCACCGCCCTGTCGACTAGTTCTCCTTTGTCCGTGTGTTTTTAGCGCAGTACACCCCTTCGTGGAAAAGATGAACGTTAACCAACTAGCCCAGCTTATCTCTCTACTACATTAAGTTCCCTTGTGGATCCTTGCTCACATACACATGCCCAAATCATAAACTAGCATACACTACGGCTGCCTTTACTAAGGCCCAGTGCCTTGGCAAAGATCAAACATACAGAGAGATGAAGACACGGTCTTAGTGAGCTTATGCTTAGGCTTTATCAGATCAGAACAGAAGATAAAAGATGTCCGTTGTTCATGCTAGTAAAGATTTGGGCCGCAGGACATGCCCTCGCGTGATTACTAATCTCTTAGTTTGTGCCTGCATTATCTCCTACACACTTTTTAGCGTACAGCCATAAGCTACCACATTATGTGAAGGATCACCTGACACAGATATGAAGCCTCGCTTAAACGAGCCCTATGAAATGTCTCAGTGGCCTAGGGTAGTATATGCCTGACTCGGAGGGTCCAGGAAGGTTCGATTCCCTTCTGATTAGAGAGAGTTGGTAATAATGCAAACACGGGGGCCAGTTGGTTGATCATTCTGTGGATCATTCGTGTGTCGTCTTCCATTTGTCTCTGTATATCAAGTAGCGCAGTATTCCACAGAGTTGGTAGCTCCTGCAAAATATGCTATGCCATATGATGAAGTGACTGCACAAATCAGTGCCCAGCCATGCACAATACTGTACCGCGAAAACGACTTCGATGCTCATCGGAACTCCCACGCTGCGCGATAGGGACACCCGTCAGAAGCTGCGCCGCCGCATAAGCCGCATCGCATCACCTCCCTTTACTTTGTGAGCTGTCTTTTTTTTCTTTTTCCCGCTGAGGCAGACATGGAGGAAGCTCCATGGAGGCAGAAGCGGCGAGGCATACACACACTCCCTAAGTGGTGCCTTGTATTGCATCCTCCTCTCTCTCTCTCTCTTTCCTAGTGTTTCCTCCTTTCTCGCCAAATATATTTGTCGGGTTTGCGTTTTGTTTAAAAACCGCCATATGGCGCTATGTGCCTGACGTCAGTTTCATCATGTGTAGCGTTTGTGGGAAGATTTTTCACGCCAGAATAGTAATTTTCCGAACTGTAGCCAGATTTAAGCTAGATTTCACAAACATAGCTAGATTTGTAGCTAGATTTTGAAGAAAGAAGCTAAAACTGCTACTCGTAGCTAAACCAAGTTTCTTGGTAACAAGTTCAGTCCAAAACTAGCGAAATCTAGCTAAAATGTAACTAAATTGGCAACGCATGTTAGTAGCCGCGACGAATTAATAATGTCCGGCCTGTTCTGTTTTCACCAGTGCGGCCCGAGCAGCCAAGGCTCTGCATCTCGGCATGACTGCGCTGAAGGCTCTTGCGCGCGCCAAGCGCGGGCGGCATCGCCGCGGCACCGAGGCTTCTCGGTCAGTGCAGGTGTCGAGGAGAAGGGAGGGATGGCGGCGCTCACATTTCGACCTAGCGTCCATAGCCGCTCTTCCTTACGCTTTCATGCCTGGCTCGGGAACGCGAGCGGTCGCTCTAGCATTCAATCGCGTAGCTGAATAGAAAAACAAATACTCAAAATATAGAAACCGCAGCTGTAAAGCTTTAGAACAACTCCATTTTACCGTGATCGCATGACCACCATTTTATCATTTTATTCGTCCTCTCGAACTAAAAAAAGGCAACAAAAAAAGGAGAGGGAGCCCGGACCAGCAAAAGCTTTGCCAGGCTTAAAGCCAAATAAAAATAAATAAAAGGGAGCAAAAGCTCGAGATAAAAAAACAAAAACTAAAAAAAAGCGAAATAACTTATAACAATTAAAAACACAGGGTCCGTGTTGCAAGGTGGTCCACACTGGCTAAAAGAAGAAGAAAAGAAAACCTAGAAGGTAGCATCCAGACCTGCAAATGAAACAGAAACAGCAGCCAGAACCGGAAAAGCAAAGAAGAGACACACACTCAAAAAAAAAAACAACAACAACAGAGAAACATAAATGACAAAGAACGTACGGAGAGAGAGGCAGAGGGACAAAATCCAAAACGTAAGAAAAAAAAGGAGACTGAAGTAAAATAGTGAACAGAACAGTCCCCAACAAACGAAATGAAAAAAAAAAAAAAGCGAGTTGACAATAGAGAATGGCAGTCTCCTAAGGCATCGTAATCGTTGGTTCGCAAACCCACAAAGAAAAAAAACAAAACAAAACAAATAACCAAATTAAGGAGCAGAATCAAACAAAAAAGTAGCTAAATTGCTGACAAACCAGACCTAGACAAAACAAAAGAAAAAAAAAACCTAGTAGTTCTATTCTTTTGCGAAAGCCGTTCGTCACTATACACCATATTATATTAACCGGAAAATGCTCGGGAAGAGAAAAGCTGGAGGAAATTACATAAAAAGATAACTGCTGCACCACTATACCGGACTCGTTTGACACTGCAGCAGAAAAGGCAGAAAATATCATATCGCAGAGGAGTAAAAAAAAAAAAATCGATTTATTTCATAGAAGTATGCATGCTGCCGATGCGGACCTGGGTCTGTAGGCAAGAGTGACTGCAGTCACGGGCGCATCCAGACAAGGTAAAAGGCATGCCTAAATCACTCTGCTCAACACAGGAGCACGGAGGAGCCCTGTGCAGAGCGTGGTGGGGGGTCTGCAGGACTCTCCGAGGAGTCCCTCATCCCGAGACTCAAGTACAGGATCTGAAGGAAATCCACTGGTGCTTGTAAAGCCAAGGATAGACTGTTGGCAGCAGCAGCGTGCACGCCACAACAGGAAACAAGTCAGAAATGCACCCAGGTAATAAGGCAGCCAGAAAAAAAAAAAAAAATACCTGAAATAAAGACTATTGACTCGGGGAACAATATCACAGAGAAAAGAAAAGGAAATGAACTCTAAATGATTACGTACATTATTGGAACGCATGTTTCGAAAAAAAAAAAAAAGAATTGATTAGGACAGAAATAAAGACAAAAATAAACATAAGTAACCTCTCAGAGGAGATATGTAGAGAAATAAAACCTGCGGAATATAATTTAAAGAATGCGAAATGTCAAGAAAAAATAGTTTAAATAAGAGAAGAAAGTCAGCGCAATAGTCAGGTGTAGTGCTGCTGCATTTGAATTAAAATTGCACAAGCGACAGGTTTCCTTAGAACCATCGGGTTTTGAGACGTTATAATATCAGATGAGCAAAAAGATTTTAGGCGAGAAACAAAAGGAGCAGAAAGGGCAAAACAACCGCAAGGAACTTCGGGATATGAACTACGTCATCTGCCGAGGTTGCATTTTGGCGGGGCGATTAATTTCCGCGCACGCCACAGCCTAACATCGTCAGCTAATGGCCTCGAGATTAGCGTCACTCGATAATTTTCAGAGTACCGATATTCTTTTCCCCGCGCCGCTGCGCCATCTATTAGTCAGCATGGGTCATATGGTGTGCCGCGGCCCGCTTTGCCATCAAGCTTCCAAACAGTCACCACGTGGACGCATTTTTACCGCCGTTCTTGAGCGGAGATTGCTGTATTTCGCATCTGGGTTTTGTTGACCGGGTTTTTTTTTTTTTTTTTTTCGTATTAGACGTACTTAACGGCAGATTGCCAGGCTACAAGGCCTTTGGCTGCAGCAACCTGCAAGAGTCCGGAAAGAATTTTAAGGCGAACGACTTTCAGGCTAGCTCATTTAGCGAAAATCTGTGCGCATGATTTGTGCGTCGCGGCTCTGCGCTAATGTATCGCTCGCAAATAGCGGAAGTGTGAGGTGGGAGATTAAGAATGAAAACGATCGAAGGTGATAGGTAACGAATAAAAGTTATAGACATCGATATAGTTAATGATTAATGTTTATGACTAATATTGAATTATAATGACTTGTAATGACTGTGTGTCAAAGTACGACTTGTAATGACCGCAACTGATTGGAAATTAGTAAAAATGCTTAGCGGTGAGTGGTAATTACTAAAATGACTAGGCATGACTCATCATGACTGCTAATAACTACAAAACGACCAATATATCAATCGATGACTTGAAATGTCCGCAGCTGTTTGGAAACGAGTAAAAATGCTTAACTAAGAGTGGTAATGACTAAAATGAGTAGGTATGACCCGTCATAACTACGCAACGACCAATACCTCAAATGGCGACTTGAATTACCGCGATTTACTGGAAACTAGTAACAATGTTTAGCGATGAGTGATAATGATTAATGATAATAATTTTGACGATGTTTAACAAGCACGCACGAGTGAGCTTGCGCCATAGTGTTGCGCGCATGTGCGACGACGCACAGTTGATTGGCATCTGCATCGTCATAAAGAATCACTCAATGTGATCATTTACGCTGGTAATCGAGGAAGGCAACAAAGTGCGAGTGATTACAATACTAGGGAAATACCAACAAAATAGCAAGGTGTCGGATTAATCGATACAGCTGTTTAGCAGGACTGAAATTATCCACATTCAGACCGCCGCTCAGACTTCCATACAAGGTTCACAGTTCACAAATTCTACTGTTTCTAAAGTAGCTGCGGTGCTCTTCAAGGCAATGCACAGGCAAATGCCGATGCTGCTTACAAAATGTCCTCTGCGTTTGACTTGAATACAGCTGCGCCAGAGGCTCATCTCGAGCAGTTGGAAGCTGCATGGCCGTGCGGGTCATGGTTGCCAGCACGAGATGGGACCTTCGCGGTACTCTGAAAATTATCGAGTGACTCTACTCGGGATCGAGGAGTTCCCTCCGAGAACGCATCGAGAGCAGACGTGTTTTCGCCAGCTCCGGTGCCTCTCCCAGCGGTTCTCGACCCGCCGCCCCAAGCGGGGCTCCAGTTCCCAGAAAACCGTCTGGCCCACCTCGCGCTGCCGCGGCTCTTCCCTCCGCCCGGCGCCGGCTGAGAGCCCGCGACGCATCGCAACTCACCAGCGACGGCACGGTGGACGACAGGATGGAACTTACACAATTGAATTCTGACACGGAAGCGAGATGCAATCGGGCAATTGAGGCTCGGCGCATCGCTGGATCCGATCAACGAACCGACCAGCAGGCCGCTACCAGCACGTCCGCTCTACCACCGGCCGGCGCAGCCACATCGGCGCAGTCTGCACCAGGCAAGTCATCTCCAACTTTTGTAAAACGTCAAGCGCCACTACCAAAACTCCCGCCACAAGATCTGAAAATTGTGTTCCGACCGATAGGAGGCGTAGACCTCGGAAAGCACAACGGTGGATATATACTGTCCCTTGTTACCACCGCACTCCGACTCCCAGCGGAGATCGTCAGAAAACAAGACGTGATCCGCATCAACCCCCGACACAATTCGTTCACCATCAGTACCCCATCAGAAGAACGAGCTCGCCAATATGTTCGGCTAGAGCACATCAAAATTATCGACCAAACCTATCCAGTGAAGCCGTACATTGCCCCACCGGAAAACGCCATCCGCGGCATCGTATACAACGCCATCTACGACCAAACCTCGGAAGAAATTTTTTCCGAGATGAAAGCACTGAACCAGAGTTCCGAATACGAAATCACCGACGCAAGGGAGCTCGGACGTACAAAATCCATTCTGGTCACATTTGTACGCACCAGCACGGTCCCAAAACAGCTTCGCTTCTACGGCGCAATATACCTCTGCCACCCTTTCCTCCCAAAAGCTGAGGCTTGCTATAACTGCAGACGGCCCGGGCATCGCAGCGACGTTTGCACGGAACAGAAGCGAAACCTATGCCAAAGGTGTGGTGTGGCTCACGCGGTGGTGGACCCTCCCACGTGCGAACCTCTGTGCATCCTCTGTGAGGGCCCGCACGTCACAGCCTCTCGGGACTGCCCGAACCGGTTTGATAGACCGGGATACAAGAAACCAACCCCGGACCCCAAGACGGAGGACGCTGATGGAGACCAGCCGCGCAGATCCAGATGCAAGCTTCGCAAGGCTTCTGAGAGCCGGAACCGTCAGCACCAGCGATCGCAGTCCTCGACCAGAAAGAAGACAGACATCTCGAAAACCAGGGACCGATCCCAGTCCTTCCCGCCTCTGGTCGACCAGCCTTCTCAGCCAGAAAATAAGGTGAGATGGGGCCCGCGATCTCCCTCACTGGTCAAAGAAAATCAACAGCTTAAAGAACAGGTTCAACTGCTTAGAGCACAAAATCAGCTACAAGCTGAACAAATTCAACAATTGACAAAACAGATGGAAATGCTTAGCCGACACATTTTACCCGCAGAGGGCGCGCAGGAACCTCCGACTCCTCCCCCGAGTAAAATACACCCGCCCCCTCCGCCCCCCGAATCCGGCCGTAGAAATACTCCCTCAGACTCGTCATCACACACGCCTCCTAAAAGGAAGGCTACAAACCAAGATAATGTGCCAACACAGACTCCGACCAAAATTGACCTTGTAGCCTCCATTACACTTCTTGAGCAAAAGGTCGGAGAAAAATTTGAATCCATAGCTACTAGCACCAACACCTGGGCAACGAATCTAGACGCGAGGATGGTAGTGCTCGAGCAGCAAGTTCAGCTACAGCAGCAACAGCAGCAACAAATGCAACAAATGCAACAACAGATGCAGCAGATCCAGACTGCTCTCAGTACACTAATAACAGGCCAGACCCCGCTTTCCCACCTTACCCCCGACCCCCAGAATGGCGGAACACCGTAGTATTCGCGTGTGGCAGTGAAACTGCAGAGGCTTCCGCCCAAAGCGTAGCAATTTGCAGCTTCACTTACAGGCTCTCCCGACAGAAGAAACCCCTACTATCATTGCACTACAAGAAACAAACGCCCCGGTCAAATTGCTAAACTACACACCGCACATGGTGTCAAAATCTAAACAACACAGAGTCGCGACGCTAGTGCATCGGAGTCACACTGCCGCGGATCACACCATCGATGTACAGGGTGTTGGTTGTCTACTGGTCGAGCTACTCCCCAAGGAACGAAAAAGCCCCAGCCTTTTCGTTCTAAATATTTACAGTCCTCCCAAAGCGAAGCCAGCCCCCTTAATAGAGGCCCTACAACGTGCTCTCAGTATCAGCGCTAACCACCCATTAATGATAATAGGGGACTTGAATGCAAGCCACTGCAGCTGGGTTTACACAAAGAATTGCTCGAAGGGCTCACGTCTGTGGTCATTCTTCCAAAGTGAGGGTCTAACCCTAGTCAATGACACACAACATCCCACCCGTATAGGGAATAGTGTTCAGAAGAACACCTCCCCGGATCTCACCCTCACGCGGAACATCACAGAGTGCTTCTGGCTAAACACTTATGACTCCCTAGGGAGCGACCATTACATAATTCAGACCTCCCTCTCCTTGTCTTCTATCACCGCCCGAGTTAAACGCCAACTCAGAATCACAGACTGGGACCGCTTTCGTGCTATTCGTGTTGCGGCCCCAGAGCGCATAGATAACCTACAAGACTGGCTGGCTGGCATCCAAGGCGACGTTCACTCGGCCACAAAAGAGATGCCTAACGTCCAAAATGCTGAGGTTACCGATAATCGGCTTCTCCACATGTGGGAAGCACATTCTAGCCTGCAGAAAAGATGGCTGAAGTGCAAACGAAACCGGTCTTTAAGGCTTCGAATCTCTGCCCTTTTACGGGAGATGGAGAGTTATGCAAGGCAGCTCACACAACAACAGTGGAACCAGGTATGCGATCGCCTCGCGGGAAACCTTGGCCTTAAGGATACATGGCGTTTCTTACGATGTCTGCTAGAGCCAGAGCAGACAAAGAATATACAACACAAAAACGTCGCCCGCCTTATTCATGGCCTTGACATGGATAACGACGAAGTAATCACCACTCTTAAGGACACCTACCTTAACACAGCACCAAAAACGCCCCTCCCACCATATTTAGGTACCCCCAACCCGGATCTAGACGCTAAGATCGAGCAATGGGAAGTAAGGGCAGCCATGCTGCAACTCCGCACTACCTCCGTGCCGGGTGCGGATAAAGTAACGAACAAAACTCTCAGAAACTTAGACGAAAATTCCATCCAAGCCATCACCGATCTGTTTAACGAACACTGGCGAGAAGGAACGCTGCCCCCGGAGTGGACGCACGCTCAGGTTACCTTCATTCCCAAACCTGGAAAATCTTTGGCCCTCTGCAACCTCCGCCCGATATCACTCACGTCGTGCTTGGGTAAATTATTCGAACACGTCGTACTCAATCGCCTGCTAGAGCACATGCGAGCCCGCGACTTATTTCCCCACACTATGCTAGGTTTCCGAAGCCACCTTTCCACCCAGGATGTAATGCTCCAAATCTCAGAAGACATACTTCACCCTAGACATTGCAAACGAACCAGAGCTCTTCTGGCTCTTGACCTGCAAAAGGCATTTGACAATGTCCTACACTCCGCCATACTGGAGTCACTCACGAACCTGGAAGTAGGCGCCCGGACGCACTCCTACGTAACGGCCTTCTTACGAGACCGCACGGCCGAGCTCAGGTTCGGAACGCTGCAGTCCCCAACTTTCTCTCTAGGCAATAGGGGTACACCGCAGGGTTCCGTGCTATCCCCGCTTTTGTTCAACATCACTCTCATTCCTATGGCTAAACAACTTTCACAAATACCGCATCTCTCCCACTCTCTCTATGCTGACGATATCACCCTGTGGACCACCACAGGAAATCTCGGAGACATAGAAGAGACCCTACAAGCAGGGGCTGACACGGTGGTGAAATATGCGGCCACGGTGGGCCTCGCATGCTCCCCCGCCAAGTCAGAGCTCCTGGTCATGCATGCTGGCCCCAAGCGACAAGACCAACCACGGTTGACCGTATCACTGAGCGGACAGCCGATAAGCGAAGTGCATCGGCTCCGTGTGCTTGGTATGTTTTTACAGGACAATGGCCTTAACACAGAAACCATGTCCAAGCTCACTACAGCCACGCAGCAAACAATTAGACTGATCAAACGCATAGCCAACAAACACCGCGGTATGCGAGAGCACGACCTGCGAAGCCTAGTACAGGCGTTTATTATTAGCCGAGTAGTATACTCTCTACCCTACCTGTTTCTTACGAAAAGAGAAACAGAGAAAGTAGACTCACTAATCCGCCAAGCTTACAAGACCGCCCTGGGACTACCCAGGAGCACGCCCACACTGCGTCTCTTAAACATGGGAGTGCATAACACCCTCAGCGAACTGGCGGAGGCGCACCGAATCGCGCAGATTAATCGACTCTCCATCACGCCCACTGGCAGACACATTCTATCCTCCCTCCAAATTAGGCCAATTGGAACTCCTCCCGAGAATACTCACCGCATACCGGCATCGATTATGGAAAATCTCAATTTCCACCCTTTGCCGAAAAACATGCACCCGATCCACCACCAAGCTCGAAGGGAAGCCAGAGCTAAGGCACTGCACAGAGCGCATGCAGGGGACCCGGACGCGGCTTACGTAGATGCGGCTGAGTACCGCAATGAACAGGCGTATGCAATCTCGGTTCTCTCAAGCCGCTTTGACCAAATCACCTCTAGCTCAGTCAGAGCTCGCACCTCCGAGGAAGCGGAGGAGGCGGCTGTGGCACTAGCAGTTGCAACCTCCACTGCCACACTCGTCTTTACTGACTCGAAAACCGCTTTTCAAAATTTTGCCCGGGGACGGCTACACACAGTGGCCCACCGCATCCTGACCTCTAGCTCACAACCGCCCCGACCCATACAATTAATGTGGGTCCCTGCCCATTCGGGTAACCCCGGTAACGAGGCGGCCCACGCTGCTGCTCGAGCACACGTCAACCGAGCGGCGGGTATCGTGGACCCAGGCAGTGCCAGGGACAGACTACTCACATACAACGAGATTACGCTCCACTACCGTGCCCAAAGAATGTACTATCCTCCACCTCATCACTCACTTACTAAATTAGAACAGGTCACATGGAGACAACTCCAGGCTCGCACGTTCCTCTCACCAGCACTACTCGCCCTATTCCACCCGACACAATATCAACCCGAATGCTCCCTCTGCGGGGCCCCGAGGGCTACATTCGAGCACATCATGTTTATCTGTAGAGAATTTCAACCACCGGCACAATGGGGCCTAACGGACCACGGGGGATGGGAGATCGCGGTCTCCAGCTCGGACCCGGCTAGCCAAAAAAGGCTGGTCGACTGGGCGGGAAAGGTCGCCGCCAGGCACCACCTGCCGGCCACCTGCCGAGATCAAGAGTCGGCCCAGACCTAGTGCTTCACCTTGTCGACTCATAAATAAAGTTTGTACCACCACCACCACTCGGGATCGAGCATAGCAGCCACCTTGAGGCGAGCGGCGAACCTATGTTGAGTGTGGATGCGTGTTCGCGTCGCGTGCCATCCCGCAGGGATATACGCAGACATGGCAGTAATTAAATTACAGTAATGAAATTACTGTAATTTAATTACTTTTTTGGTAATTAGTAATGATTACTTTTTCGGTTTGGTATTTTAGTAATGTAATGAATTACTTTTTGGTAGTAATTTCGCGGCAAAAGTAATTAATTCCTTTCGAAATTACTTTTTAGTAAAGCGCGCCACTGCTCCTTCAATATACAACAAAGTAGAGTGCCGCGAAAGCAGGAACGACTCGCGGCTAGCCGAAGCCAGCGTAACGGATCGGCAAAAGAAGACAGAGTTGAGCAGAACAGTGCGTCTGAGTCCTCGTGTGTAGCACGGTCACTTGGTGCGGCTATCCCATGCCAACGATTCTCCAAGCAGCAGGGTACAAGACATCAAGGTGCCGAAGGGAGAGATGAATGCTGGTTGAAAACTAGTTGGGAGCGCGGCGCAGTGGCACTCCCTGTTGCGTCGGCTCGGGCACAGCGGCGCTTGGTTACACTCGTCACCACGGGGCGAGGGTGGATTGGGGTTGGGGGAGAGATAGGCGGAAGGGTCCACGGCGTGAGCCACCGTGGCTTGAGCATTACGGAGCAGTGAGCACAAGGTGCCGAGGTCGATTCTTGAGACTGCGGAAGCAATAAATAACATAGCTTCTTCGGTCCCTTCAAATGGCGGAGAGAGCTCCGGGCCAGCAAAACGCTGGGTTCGCCGGCCATTAAACGATCGTTCGACCATGCTTCTGCTTTTGTAGTAGTTGCTGTTTGCTCTTGTCTTGTTTTTTGTAACGGCAAGCGCTGTAGGAAAGGGAGGAGAAATAGCTCTCTGGGACGAAATTTGGCGGGAAGACGACAAAATTTGTGTACTTCGCTTTTGGAGAACAATTTGTTCTTTTGTTTACTACCTTGACTTAGTTTTTGAATAGATGGAAACTAGAAAGCAATTTAAAGTAATTTGATTACCCACTAGAAGTAATTGTAATTTCATTACTTTTTGGGAGCAGTAATGAGTAATGTAATGTAATTACTTTTCTGCGATTTTCAGCAAAGTAATTAGTAATGTAATTTAATTCCTTTTTAAAAGTAATTTTGCCATGTATGGATATACGTACGCACGTGCGGCGTGCACAAGTGTTTTTGTAGCGAGGGCTACATCGGCCACAGTCTCGCTACTTCGCCGTGTCTGTCCGTGTCGGCCCGTGAGAAGAAGAAAAAGAAGAATAAGGAAAAGAAGAAGGTAAAAAATACAGATACCTCGGTAGTTAGTAGAGGCGAACGACAACAGCGAGTTGCAATGTCAGAAGGTTCTTTCGAACGTAGTGACGGCGGTGTGCCTCGGAGTTCGACGTAGAGAAGATGTCATACCATTAGATGTCTTCTACACCTGAACGAGAATGGTCAGCAACGTGAAGCAAGGGGTTCTCACACGTGAATTGATTCCCCAAGGCATAAATAAAGCTGAAACCATAGAGTAAACTACTATGTGCAAAAGCCATGTCTTTACTTTCAAGCCGAAGTTAATTGCGTAGCCATGCTGATTGCTCTCGCGTAACTCCAGGTTTAACCACAAGCTAAACCACATTTAACCTTTTTGTTTGTTTCGCGGTTACTGCGCGCTTTCGCTTACCTATGGGCATCTTGCAAAAGAAATGTGAACAGGCTATCATTCCACGTTCAATCAAAAGAAAGAGATACTTTTTCATAACGAGTATGTCATGCTGGATAAGGGCGTTATCAGTCGCGGTCTTCGGAGCCTGAGGTTCTTTGTCATGCGGTGTCTCAAACGAAGCGGTGCTGTCGTTAGGCCCCGTGTCAAAGCTAAACAGGTTGCTGCCGTCATTACAACTGCATGCAAATGCTCAGAAATCGTATAATCCCGTTTCTGTTTGGAATAGCGCACCCACTGAAACAGGTGACCGCAGACTGCTACACAGCACAATGCAGTTTGAACAGGCCACTCTGTGCCTTCTGTATGCACGATAGAGCTGTCTGAATTATTCTCTTTTTTTTTCTTTTACTGCTGAACCTCCATCGCGGCGTCTCAATGGTAGGGCGCGCTCGACTGCTGATTTCGATAAAGTCACTGGAACTCATGTACCTACCGTAATCAGCGGGCCGCGCGTGGGCAACATTGGGTTGTTGTTGCCAGGAATGGTCCAGCGCGACAAACGTGTCGTCTGCTAGACGAGCAAAGCTCCGCTATAGCTCGTGGTGTCTCCCCTGCAAAGGCGTCGTGATTGATTTTGCGCGGAAAATACGAATGGTAGTATTAAAGAATGAAATCTTAGATGGGACGAGGGTTTACGAAAGCATTTAAAGCGTCGCACGACTGCTGCGCAGCCACGATCGTGTACTTCACTCCTCGGGCGTGCGCGCACAGCAAGATGCAAGCTTAAGCTCGTTCTATAGCGCTTCGTTTGTTGCAGCGCAGGTTATTATATGCTTTATATAGCCGAAACGAGTAATTCTGAAAGGCTCGCAAACGCATGTTTTTGAGACCAGGCAAACTGTTTATAGCAGTCATATATGCAGCGTTCACGTGAGAGCTGGCCTGAAATGTGATGTGTATAGAAAGTTATTCTCTTAGCGCTTGCTGTCTCATTCCCGTCGTGCTTCCCTTCGTCTTGTCGCGCGCTGGTCGGAGTGACATGTTATACGGCTCCAGCCACGCTGGCGCGCGAGGCCAACGCTCTGGATTCGCGGCCCAATGAAACCTTTTCGCGACTATTTACAAGGGGTGGACTAAATGGGGAAAGGCGCCGCTGAGTAGCAAAGAATTAAAGCGCCAAACCAAGGAGATTATTTGGCTAAGCCAAGCCGTGCAGACGATCTGTGTGAATGAAAACGGAAAGCTAACGGAAGACTCCAATAACCGCGTGGATATGGTGTGCTCTCAAAGCATGCTCGCCAGCATGCTCGACAGCGAGCTATCAGCGAAACCTAACGCTCATTCGTACCGCTCAAGCCACCGTACTCGAAAAGTAGTGTGATGCCCCCATGACCTTTCCTTGCTGTTGGCTCCTAATGTTAGCGCACGCTAATGAACTCAAGGTTATTTAATTTAACGGGGAACCCTCACGGGTCGGCACCGTTCATGGTCCGTATAGTTTTGGTAATTGTTTTGTACTTAAGGCAAAACAATTCAAATGAGCAACATATATTAGAAAAGCACATATATATTTATGGGACTAATTACTCATTAGCCAAAATGGACCTCCGGAAAAAAGAGCACACGAAACGTCTCCGAAAACCTAATTACTCATTAGCCAAAATGGACCTCCGAAAAAAAGAGCGCACGAAACGTCTCCGAAAACCTAGCTGTCACGGACTAAACATCTACAGCGAAGCATGCAATGGAGACGTGCTAGAGACGTCAAACTAACTAGTAAATCTCAGGATGAACATTTAGTGACTCCGGTAACAGCTGATGAGTTCACAAAATACTTAACTCGCAAAGCCGGGCGCCCTTCGTTGGGACAAATTTGTCGTGCAAATGCGATGCAGACATACGGTTATGTTGTATTTGTGTGGGCCGGATCTTCAAAGATCCGGCTCATGCATACCTCCACCCCTTTGAATCATTAAACGTTTTTCACCACCACGATCAGCATACTGCTCAAAGTTCTGTTTACTGTCCCGAACGGAAAGTTTGATAATTAAAATTATCAAACTTTCCGCTCGGGACAGTAAACAGAACTTTGCCTCATTTTTGTTGCTATATCCTAAGGCGCAACACCCCGGCATCCTCGGCGACCCAGAGCGACCATGTTATGCATGTTTTAGGCACACAGAGCAATATCGGATGAACTTAGTCGTAAAACACGCTTCCCGCGTACCGCCGAAGCCCTGCGATGACAGCGGGTCGTCTGCGCGAGCGGACCATCTATGGCGGGGCTTGAGCACGTGATCGCAGCTGGCCAATGGGCGGCACCACGGCAAAGAGAAAACAGTTGCGGTACTTTCAGAATTCCAGTGACTTTAGATTTCGGGAACAGGGGGGGAAGGGGTGAGGGATCAATAACTACAGTTTCGAAAGGTGCGCACCTCTGCTGTGGGATTTGACTGCACGGTAAACAACCCCTGGTGGTCAACGACACCGAAGCCCGCCGCTACATCATCCTTCTTAGCCGATGTCGCTTTGGTGCGTTAAACTCAGGGCCTTACGCTTTTTATTTTTTGCTGTTGAAGGCTTTTGCATCCGTAGGGAACAGTGGTACTGAGCACATTTGTCCTTAGAAAAATGCTCGAATCTTTGCGAAACATGTCTTCCCAGCACCTAATTGTTGCATTGAATATTACGTAATAAACCTAGATTAATGTACTTCACTGGTAGCCCATTAGAATCTCTTTTTGAAGTGCTGTCTTCCGATCAAGCTCCTTGTTTCTGACAAGAGGAGTAAAATAGCTTCATACGGGCGCAACTATCGGTGTTTAGTTCGGGAATAAATACATATTTATAGCCGCACGATACGATGAACTCAGTTTCTTTCAGGATAGCTTTATATCCGGCACCTGTTCTGGAAGTAACCCTAATATTTTGCTTCGCATAAGATTGATTTACTGTTCAATAATTACAGTGATAAAGAAATATTCAGCCTTCAAAATTCCTTGCCGAACTTGATAGCGCCTATGAACAGTTTTTTAAGATATTTCCGCAGCGACTGATTCGCAGCTTGCATTTTAAGTTTACTGAAAATTTCAATCGCTGATAGTCCTAAATTTTGTCAATCTGTAAGAGCTGTCTCACACGGTGAAACCCATTGGGAATGTAAAAAAACATTATTACACTACTAATTTACCATTTATCAACATCACCCACATCAGAAATTCCTTATACTTTCCTCGACTTCAAGAAATCATTTGGAGTAATTGGCACAGTGGTACATTAACAGATTCTCTGACATTGGCCGCAAGAAGCATACATCCCGTTGGGAGGTCGGAAGACTCAATCCACTCAGCGCTCTTCACGTGAGCAGTCAGCTTTCCTGTGTGGAGAGGTTTCCTGTACAATGTCGGCGTAACCTCATTTTTGGGGATGTAGAGTTCCTAGTTTTCTCTTTGTTAGGTTAGTCTCACTGTACAGCGAGCACCACGGAGCGATGCTAGCAAGGTCGCACCACGATTCTCTTTTACTACGCGGTACTCGCTCGGGCGGCAGGGCCGCGCACGCAGGAGCCTGAAAAGAACGACGCACACACGTTCGGTAACGGTTACGAGACTAAGTTTATTTTACAAGAGTCGGACAGCACTGGATACGAGAGAAACATGAAAGGAGAAAAGGGGGGAGAGGGCTGTCTGCTGTGGCTTCGGCATGCTCAGGTCACATCAGACGTCACAAATCACTGGTCTTCGCGGGGCAGGAGCTTCGGCTCGGGTTTCGTTTGCGCGTTCGAAGTGCGGACAATACTTCCTGTAAGCCATTTTGTGTTCTCGTTTCTTCTTCCTGCGCTGGTCTGGTGCCCTAATGTGCAGCGTTTTCTAAGACACGTGTATCTCCCATTTTCTAGAGGGGAATACCTGCGCCTGGTTGTCTAGCCAGAGTTGATATGCATTCAGTCTACAGCAACCTGCCGGGCAGTACGTAGTGCTACATTCAACCTGCTTGGTCCTTTTGTCAAGTGCGTATAATGAGCCAGGCTGGCTCGTTTCATTCTGGAGTGCTGCAGGTCATAGAGCGAACCTTGTATCGGCGTGGGCTTGAGACTAAATTTTCCTGTCTCACTCGTATAAGGCCCGCGCACACTGTTCAAAAGGCGATAAGAAAAACGAAGCTGTCATTAGGCAAGTGGTATTGTTGAGATCCAAGTATCAGGCCCGTGGGCGCAGTACAACTCAAAAAGCGTGCAAAGCGGGGCCAATAAATAATAAAGACGGGTAGTTACGTGTCTTGATTTCCGAAAATTAGCTTTTCCCATACAAAAATTGAACATGGTCAGCTACAGAAAATCCTAAGTATGGAGGACTATACATAATTGCTCCAAATATATATATATATATATATATATATATATATATATATATATATATATATATATATATATATATATATGCTGGATATATATATATATATATATATATCAAAATACATTTGTCACAATGCGGACAGTACATTTTTATATTCACAGTTCAGGCGAAGTCGGTGGCAAAGAGTTTCTAGTTGGCAAAGAAATTTCGGAGGGAGTCTTGATCTTAGATGTGGCTCAATTGAGCAAAGAAATTGATTGTGATGTGTCGGCAAGCTCCAAAGTCGATACTTTATTTCGGAAGCAAATTTTCTTGCCAGTTGGGATGCATCAAATTTCGTGAAGAAATTCTGAATTTATCTTTGATATTGGTATCTGGATATTGGTGATAACCTGCGGCAATTAGCCAAATTATGTAGATACCCGATGTCAAGGGAAACAGGCTGATAATTTATTTTCTACAGCAGGTTATAGATGATTTCCAGAGATTTTCTGGAATCAGTGAAGATAACCCAATGTCCGGGGGTTTGGCGCAGGATATACGAAACAGCTCCTTTAACGCCATGGAGCTCAGCTGTCATAGATGATGTTTTCCGCTACAGCCGGTAAGACAGGATATGGTTTGTTGAGGGCACATAAAAAGTGCCTTGAGTAGTTGAATAGTCAGTGAATATGTGGGTGTACTGCGTATAGTCCTTGGCTAAGTAGGCGGCTTGCAGAAGTGCTGCCTGAGGCATGCGAAGAGTCGCATGCCTCAGATGTATTCACCTTTAGAGACGATAGTGTCCATGGGGGAAAGGTGAGAGGTAGTAGGTTTCGTGACTGAGCAATAGTAGGGAGGGGCAGGAAATGTACAGCTTGAGTGCTCGACAAAAGCCAGAGTTGCAGTGAGTTAGGTAGACACGGTGTAAGAGGAGCTTCTCCCCTTGGAGCTCATGTCGAAGATGGGTACGCATAGTTTAGTAGGCGGAAATCACATCTAGCGGGAGAAACCTTGCTTTTGCAAGTGTTCCTGATGCGGATGATTCCTTTGGGAGTTTGAGTTTGAGTTTATTTTGATTTAGACAAAACTGTCTGGGTGAAGAGGGCTAAAGGTGACACGCGTGGTCACCTGACTGGGCCCTAGACACCCTGCATTCATGCAGACAGAGTTTGGAACACAGCAAGAACACAGCAAGTTTGGAGCATAGCAAGAACACAGCAAACGATTTCATGTTGCAATATATACATAGGAAAAAAAAAACACCTTTGTTACAAAACAAACAATACCCACAATAGGTTTGCTTGACAAAAAAAAACACATTTGTTTCAAAAAAATAATACAACAGATACGTTAATTTGACAGAGCGAAAAGAAAGACATTCCAGAAGAACTTGATCTTCCAAACAGTGTATAATATGCGAACATTGCATTGCTTACACACACCAGCTGGTTTAAACTTATTCACGTGGCATTCACTGAAGAAAATGACTAAAGAAGAAAATCTTTGCCTGTTTCCGGAAGGCAGGCAGAGAGGAACAGGTTTTCATGATATCAATCAGGTCAGTATAGAGGTTCAGGAGGTTAGGAATTTGCCAACTGAATAATTGTCTACCATAATTCGTCCGGCAGTTGTTCTTGATAAAAATGGTTCTCCTAAGTTCGTAATGTGACTCATGTTTTGTATATTTGAATATGAATTGTGCTGGATTGCTTTTAAAATCTGAACAGGCAACCTCTGACAATCGCAGCTTAAATAATGATTCAATGTCCAGAATTCGATTTGGCCTAAAATGTAATGATGTCGAGTCACGTCGTGATAGATTTTCAATAAAGCGGACACCTTTCTTCTGTAATAAATAGAGGCTTTCCATATTTGTCCTCGAAGTGCTGCCCCATACAAGCAGGCAGTAATGTAGCCGCGAGTGAACAGTGCTGAAATAGAGCTGATGCCGGAGATAACGAGGCAACAGTAAACGGAACCGATTGAGCATACCAATGCATTGTGCAACACTGCGTTTAATGAAGCGAACATGACAAGACCAACTCAGGTTTTCCTGAAACTGAACGCCTAAAAATTTGATTTCTGAAACCCGTTCTAGTGGTCGCGACTGAAATATCACTTCATTACTAATATGAACAGCCTTGTTAACTGGAGTAAACACAATGTACTTTGTTTTGTCAACATTTAATGCTAGCTCATTTGCAATAAGCCAATCAGATAAATTCTCAAGCCATAAATTTACATGTGGAATTAAGGAGTCTAAGTTTTCTGCTGAAAAAAATACACTTGTATCGTCGGCGTAAAGGATAATAGGAGGAGTTTCTGGTAGAGATACAATGTCGTTAATGTACAGAAGAAACAAGGTAGGTCCTAAAATTGACCCTTGGGGAACCCCAAATTTAATCAACTCAGACTCGGAGGTGAAACCATTGACAACAACATACTGAGAGCGGCATGAAAGGTAATTCTGCAATAGTTTAAGTGGAACCCCTCGTATTCCATAAAATGGCAGTTTGTTAAGAAGTATATCATGTTTAATTGAATCGAATGCTTTACTAAAATCTAGAAAAAACACCTAATGTGTACAGATGATTTTCTATGTTTTTGATAAGCTTTTCCTTGATACTAAGCAAAGCAGATTCAGTCGATTTATTTTTTTGAAATCCGTATTGGCTAGAAGAGATTAACTCATGTTTATTAAGGTAGTTAGTGATTCTAATATTAATCACTTTCTCTACTAACTTGGAAAACAGCTGGAGAACTGATATAGGTCGGTAATTACTGATGATATTTGCAGCACCGCCTTTAAACAAAACAGCCACTCTTGCTATCTTCATTTTGTCGGGGAAAACACCTGTTGTCAAGATTAGATTTGTCAGATGACAAAGTAGATTAACTATTAAGTCAGCAATTGCTTTAATTGGTGCTACCTTAATGCCATCAAAACCACAGGAACAGCTGTTTTTGAGGCCAAGTATTATGTCATTAACCTCTGAAGGAGTTGTGGGATATAGGAAAAGGCTATGTTGTACATTAGATTCTACGTATTGTCCAGTATTTCTGGACGTTGTTGCACGAAAGGCTCCAAGTGCCAAAAAGCGCCTGTTAAACTCATTAGCAAGATCTTTACCACTAAGATCAGTTCCTTCAATTGTCATTTGAGTTGGTACGTTCTTCTCCGGTTTCTGTAGAAGATCTTTTACTGTACGCCAGGTTTTTTGAGGGTCAAAATAAACATCCGAGAACTTCTGAGCGTAATAGTTAATTCTAGACTTTTTTATATCAGCACCTAACTTATTTCTAATTTTTCTATACTCTTTCAGGACTGACAAATCTTTCGATTTTATAAACTGGCTGAAAAGTCTATTTCGTGCATTGATTCGTCTAAGCAGGTCTCGCGTAATCCAAGGCTTCCTTCCTTTTCTGCATTTGGCTGTTGCTACAACTGGGAAAGCACATTCATACAACTTTATTATTTTATCCAATAATCTGTCGTACAAAATATTAGGATCCTCCTCGCATAGTAATTCGCTCCAGTCTATAGAGGAAACGAGTTGACGAAAATGGTCAATTTTGATCTTGCTTATAATCCGGAAATTCTGTGGTCGATCGGTACGTTCGACGATCTGTTTGTATGACCTTTGAATGAAGCAGAAAGTTGATAGGTGATCACTGACGTCACTCAGGTGTACTCCTGCTATTGTACCGTGAATATCGCTGTTTGTTATACAAAGATCAATAAGTGTTTCGCTGTAGTGTGTGATGCGGGTAGGTTTTGTGATTATGTTATAAAACCGATTGGCCGATACTATATCAACGAATTCATTCACAGAATGTGACTATTCTAGGATGTTAATATTGAAATCACCCATAATTACCACAGGTTTACTTTGCAAGGCAAAATCATCTAATACAGCGTCGAAAAAATGAAAAAACTTTTGAAGGGACGAAGAAGGTGGCCGATAAATTACGCCAAAGATGAATGCACCTGTCTGAATAAAAAGTGACTCGTATGCGGGGCTCAAAACTGTGCATTGCGGGAGCAGTTCATAAGGAATACTGTTTTTCATGTACAAAGCTACACCACCCCCTTTTTTGTTTTTCCTGAACAGTGCTTCACATCTGTAACCCGGAAAGCAGACAACATCGTTCAAATCAGTGTACCACGTTTCAGTGAAAGAAAGCACGTCAAAATCATGGTCTAATGTCGACAAAAAATTACCTACTTCTTCTTCTTTGTTCTTTAAGCTACATGCATTCAGATGATAAAAAGAAAAGCATCCAGATTTAGTTTTTGCAATCTTGATACATCTAAAGGAGTTGGCATCGTGATAACGGCTGCTCTCCATTGCGGCTGTCATTCACAGTAGAAATTCACTACCGATGCAGCAAATCATGTCATCTTATCAAAGTCACTTTCATCACGGATGCGTATTGCACTGACGCCCTCGGTTTTCCGCACAAAAATGTGACCATTTTTTTGCCATACAAAGCGATAGTTCTTTTCTTTGCCTTTTCCATTCGCTAACCAAAGAAGGCGCTTATTGAAAGGGGTGAGGTTGTCCAAAAATTTCAGGTCAGGTGCTTCATCCTCAAGGCGTGAGCGGTTCCGCATCCACTCTTCTTTTAGTCGGACAGATGCAAACCGAGCAAGAACGATCGACTTTTTCCCCTTTCGTGCTGGTTGCCTATGAAGTGCGTCCAGGTTACTGTTTTCAAGCAGGGGTAGCTGAAGTTTGCAAGCCAGGTCATACATTTTTCTTAGCAGGTTTTCATTTGCTTCCTCTGCGAGTCCATGTACCTCCATGTTTTGCCTGCGACTGTACTGTTCAAGTTCATTTAGCTTTAGTTTGACTTCGTTCGTGCTCGGTGACGTTCCTGACTCTATGCTCTCGACTCTACTTTCTAAGGCTGCAATGTCAGAGTCCTGCTTGTCTAACTTGTTCAAAATCGTGTCGTATTTGTCAGAAAGCAATTCTATCGAGGTTTCAATGTCACTGACTGTTTTCAATAGTTGTGTCAGATTGTCAACTTTGGACACGAGGGGGAGGATAAGGGTAACCTTTTCATCTAACTCTTTTAACCTCTTCAAAATATTTGAGTCTTCAGTTGGCGTGAGGACGGTGCTACATCTTTTCTGTCCAAGTTCACAGGTTGGACAGATCCAACTAGACGTCAGTGAAGCACCCTTGGTACGGAAGTTGGTACGGAAGTCCAAGACATATCCGCAAGCAGTTGTTCCGCGCGGCGTCAAGAACGTTCTTGCTTGTTGGAGATAATCTTTGAAGCACCGGTAAATAGTAGCGCAACGCTCCTTCAACGTACCATTTTTCAAGCAGAACCATCGACCGGCAGTTGTTGTCCCATCGTGTTCCCATCATGAACTCGAAACCTGCGATGCGGCAGTGATCCTCCCCGGAGTTGTTTAATCTGAGGTGCCCAAGAGAGATTACTGTCAATCATAACACCTAGGAATCGTCGTGATCATACATATACGACACAGATCGTCCACCCAGTAGGAGCGGGTATCGAGACATTCGTTTTCTTGTCAAATCCGTAGCAACACTTTTCTGATGATAGGCGAACTCGCTGGGGATCCAGATACATTGAGATGTGCAGTAACGCTCTCTGAATACGTTGCTGCGTAGTATAAAGCGAACGTGATGCACTCCAGATACATATAATATGTTGAGGCAGAAAAGGAAAGAAAAATAAAGAGCCTCGGCCCGTGCCACTTAGTATAACGGGTTGCACTCCAGATACAGTATCATCTGCAAAAGTTCTTACGTGTACTCTTCGTGGAAGGTTTCTTTTTTGTTATATATGTAAGGGCAATATTGAACAGGAGAGTGCTGAGCACAGCTCCCTGAGGTACGCCCCTCTTCACTGCGTGAAAGAGAGTTGGATCGTTTGGAGTGCTCACAAAAATTTGCCGCTCTTGTAGTGTCTAATCTAGTTGTAATGCTTTCCTCCAAGGCCAAGGCTGGCCAAGGCTGCGAGAATTTCATAATGAAACACATTCAACAGATGCCTTGATGTCAAGTGAAACGGCTGTGGGGATGTACCAAGCGTGAAGGTACTCTTCAAGAGATGAGACATGGGTAATGCCATTATCAGTCGCATACCTATTTTGGCGAAACCCGCTCACTTCTTGAGGATACTCATTTCGGCTCTCGAGGAACCAGGAGACACGTTAGGAGATTATTCCCTCCATAAGCTTACCTACACAGGGCGATGGGTCGGAAGGATGCGTAACTTATTGGCTGTTTATAAGGTTTCAAAATGGGCACTATTTTCGCCAACTTCCATTCCGTAGGAACCTCACTAGACATCCAGGAAAAATTAGTTTGGTTTGGCTTGTGAGGTTTAACGTCCCAAAGCGACTCAGGCTACGAGAGGCGCCGTTGTGGAGGACTCCGGAAATACCGACCACCTGGGTTTCTTTAACGTGCACTGACATCGCACAGAACAAGGACGCCAATCCGTTTCGCCTCCATCGAAACGCAGCCGCCAAAGCCGGGATTCCATCCCGCTTCCGTGGGCACAGTAGTCGAGCGCCGCAACCGCCCCCCCCCCCCCCCTCCCCGGCGGGGCAGGAAGAATAATAGATTCGAACGCTGAGCTAGTTGGTCACACATCTCTTGGAAGAAAGACAAGGGAGAAGTTGGCTGCAGACGTGAAGTGAAGGGAGAAGATGTGCGGTTTCTTTTCAATATAGTTGTCAGTGCAGCGTTGTCCTGATGTGTAACAACACTTATGCTTTGTGTTGTTACCTGCTCTGCTGCCTTCTTCCAAGAGAGGGGCAGGAAGAATTGTAATACCCCAGGAGTCGAAGACTGAAATTGTGAGGTAGCTTTCCGATTGTGTCATAGGTCACTTCTTCATGACCGGGTTACGTCCGTCTGTTTAATTCCGATATAGCTATAGATAGCTCTTCGATTGTGAAATATAGGTCCATAGCTGCCACTGCCGCCTGGGGAATGTCTGACAGACCATGTGTGGAGAGTGCTGAAGACCCTGACCGCACTGACAGTAGTCTGCAGTATTCTTCTGAGACTTTTTTTAATAGATTATCGTTCATGCAGAGATAGTGCTGTGAAAGGGTGAAACTGTTGGAGGGGCGTGCGCATACCATTGAAGCACTTAGACCATTTCAGTATGGGTTCTTTTTCTGCACTGCCGAAATTCGCGGATTTTTTTCTGAAATTTGGAACATTCTGTACAGTAAATGGCTAATGCATTGGCGAGGGCACGTTTTCATCGCCAACATCACCGCTGTAAACTAGGAAGCAGACCTACGCCCCTTGCGTTCCTGCGAGCGCCGCCGGATGCCATCCGCACTCTAGGAGCGACGGTGGCGCCACCTCTAGGCCGATCTCACGGCCAATAGTGCGGCAGGGGCTCCTTCCTTGCTCATCTGTTTTCTGCGCGTGTTCTTTTTCCCAAAAAGCAGTGTCTTCGTCTGAAATCAATTGCCTTGTCACATGCAAAGAGGGAAGAAATATTCTTATCAGCGGCGAGCACAAGAAAGATATCCTAGTGTCTTTAAGAGTGACAGATTTTCAAGATGCAGCACATGGCGACCGGATCGAGGTATGTCCTGTGTCCTTAAACGACGCTGAAAAGAAGATATTCCTTGTGTGATGGTCGCTTTTAGGAGCCCTCGCGTTATTGTTGCTGAATACTGAAGATCACGCCTCTGACCTAGACGATGATCATTGATAACATCGTCATTGATCATTGATTGATAATGTGGCTTCAATTAATCCTCCGGCTGATGCACAAATAGCCAGGAATTGTATTGAAAACTATGATGTTGCGATATGAACTGATTCTACTGAGACGTTCAATTTCCTATAGGATACCAACGCCCGCTTCGAAACATACGAAGGCGCGTCAGAAAACTACAGGTTTTCGGACGGTGATAAAATCAAACTGGTAACTGATGACATTCCACATGATACTGAAGAGTCAAACTTTCCTTTGGAAACCAGCAAAGTGGTACAATTTCAAGCTTTAGTGGTTGCAGGTTCATTGATGCAAAACTACCCGGCAGATCAGTAGGTTAGATTTTGAATTGAACTGGCTGCCACTTCTCGCTAATTTTTTTTTTTTTTTTAAGAAAAACATGGTTATTTCAAACTGCGTTATTTTTTGTAGAATATACCAGACAGCTTCGTAGTGCTCTCTCCTGCTTCCTTATTACTCGATACATTATTTCTTTCTGTTCACAGCCGGAATAAATTATCGCTAGTTGTGACACCAGGACCGAGTCAATTTGGCACTCAACATGGCACTTGTGGATGGGAATATCGGCTGCATTCAGTCCCATTCGACCTACACGTGGATATCACCAGTCTCAAATCAAGAGAGGTTTCCAGGGGTGTGAAAACCAGAATGGTTTCATGGTTAATGACGCACTTAAGCGCAATTCACTAGTATCGGGTTTGTTTGCTCTGAATGAGGCACCTAAGAAATGTTTTCGTACTGTGCTCATAGGTATCCGGGAAAACTTTGACTCAGCAGCTAAAGCACTGGCCCCCCGAGACATCATGGGCACGGGCTACGCGAGTACAGTCACATTTCTTGCTTTCTACTGAACAATTTGACGAAGTAAGTCGATACATTTTGTCATGCGTCAGTGGTTTTCTTTTGTGCGTTCTCTTGTGTATGAATAAAGCGCTCGAGCTTTAAGGTTAGTGTAGTGAAAACTCAAGAAGATCTGCGCTGTAGGTTTTTGAGTTTTACACTTTGCGAAGCCGAATTTTTCTTCAGGACTCGTGGAAGATCTCCTTCCAGTACAAGATGGGAAACAGGAAGAAGACGCTTGCCACCGTTCCTGCTGTAGAGAAAGCAAGGAGAAAGTTTGGCAGAAAATGGAACATTCAGGATAATCTACTTGCGCAAAGGGAATGCCAATTGGTGAGCAAAACCCCATAATAATGCATCTATTAAATACCACTTCTTACGAATTCACTAAAGGAATCTTTTTTTTTTGTTTTTTTTTTTCTTTTTTTTTTTTTTTTTGCTTATACAACCCAAGTGCACCGCTCAGAATCGAAGATTTCACGAGAAAGGAATTGAAAAGGCGCTCGCCCGGCTTAAAGAAGCTGAACTAGATGAACGAGACTCACCTTTTTTAAAGAGGGCCCATCACCATCACTAATCCGCCTGCAGCCGAGGCTCTTGAAAAGTACGCAGCACTGACAATGCAGCATGATGTGTTGGCCGTTACCAGTAATGATGTCTGAATGTCCAGTTTGCGATACTTCTGAAAAATAAATATTGATTTGTATTTTTCTTATTTGATTTTTCAACCGCAAGGGTCGATGTGGTTGTACCATAAATTGACATTATATATTATGTCTGGTTTTTAGCTCCACCAGGAATTAGCTGAAATAACAGGCGTTCGTTTAGAAGGAAAGCTGCTCGAGTTTGTGCACATGAATGGGGAGAGATGCCTCTACTTATATTAGGCTTCAGAGCTCTGCCAGATCAACACTAAGAGAGCTAGCTGAAAGAGGTCCTTACAGAACTGCAAAAGGATGCAAAAAAAAACTTATATACTCCCGGCCCCGTCTCTTGGATTTGTCGGCTTGTATTTGGTAAAATATACCTTATATAGCCATGTGAACTGCTATGCTTATTATGTTGCTTGCTAAAGCATAAAAGCATGAAAGTATTTGGTCCACACTAAAGCATGGACCAGCTAGCCCCGCACCGCAAATTACTTATGTTTTGCCGGCATCTTTCAATTATTAAGAACCCTGGTAAAAGAGCGGCCCGTGTTTCTGAAGCGGCCGGTAAGAAATTGAAGTTTGGCGTTTTGCTTGTCCTGTGTTGGGCTCAACGAACTACATTTTCATGAATGCCGACTTTTCGGATGGCTACCCTGCTGTTGTATTCGGAGATGGGAATATATGTTTGAGTCCAAAAACATCCCGGCCGTCTTTGAAGATCCGAAGGTTGTTCTTGTTCACCTCGTAGCAGGCGTTATCTGCTCTAGAGATTTACTGGGTTTTGAACGTTAAGTATTGAACTGTGCAGCGGCCTCTCCCACTGGTTATGCGCGCGATTTCGGCTATAGAGAAGGCACACCAAGGCGTCGAATAAGCGAGTCATTTCAGTGCAATAAATTCCCGAAAAGGGAACTCTCCGAGCACCACTGTCTCTTCGTTGAAGCTTTGTGAAGCGATGCATGCCCTACCGAAAAGCGTAGAAAATAAGGCTTATTAGTTTCTTCAGGAGAATTTAACATTCACCGTAAGTTCTATAGGTCTAAACCATTGCCATTTGGTGAAATTCTCAGGTAAAAACGTATTAAAACAGCCAGTAAAAGTTGCTGGCTTACGCTTGTTCTTCCAACTAGGTTTTTTTGAGTGGTTAGTATGTTTCTAGTTAAAAGCTACTGTTGAAAACTAGAGGAATATATGACCTAGTTAGTTCAGGGTACTAGGTTCTTGAAATAGTAGCCGTTACTGGCAAGGCTTTTACTACCAACAGTTACTAAGAACCTAGTGAATAGTGTGACAAGCAGCTACTAGCTTTTTGTAAATGTTACGACCATATTTTTTTTTTAAGAATGTACCTCTTGCTCTTAGCGAGTTCTTTGTGAAGTCGACGGTACGTTAGCCTTTTGTGCCGATAGTGTCGTATTTTATTGTGGTAGATGCCTAGGGCTTCTATGGCGATGAAAGCAATCGAGTCGCTGCTGACAGTTCGGCCGATAGATACTCGAGCTATGATGTGGCCTGTCTAGTTCACCGGGTTTGAAAAGTGAGCCAGCACCCAGATCAATCCCATGTTCTTTCACCCTAGTTATAGCTACCTCCGTGATCGCTTGTGCTTTCTCAGTGTCAATGAACAGACCTCCTTCGTTTACCCTGCAATCAGTGGAGTTCCTCAAGGTCCTATATATACTAGGCCCTTCTCTATTGCGTTTTTATTAACGACGTTTCCTCCGTGATCAAGAACCCCTCTCTCCTTTATGCTGATGATATAAAATATTCAAAGTAATACGTTCTTTTCAAGATTGCTTGTAGTTGCAATCGGACACACCTGCTTTCTCTAACTGGTGCGTGAAGAACGGGCTTAACCTCGATTCTTTAAAACTAGGCTTGTCTCATTTACTCGTAAAACGCGCAGCTTTCTCTACCCTTATTCTGTGAACTCTGTGCTGTTGTACAGAGTTGATGAAATAATTGACCTTGGTGTACTTTATGACTACCTTCAGCTTCTCGTCTCACACTAAACGCATTGCTCAGCGGGCTATGCGCGCAATCCGCTTCATATGAAGGCTTCCTAGAGAGTTCCGTGCCCCACTTCCGTTCTTAAAGCTGTCTGTAAGCTTGCCGCCTTTGAAGTACGCGTCGGTTGTTTGGAATGGCACTTGCAAATCGATATGTCGACAGAGTACAGCAAAAGTTTTTACGGATATTTCAATATTGCTTTCATCGTGTAACATCCTCATCTCGCTCCACAGGGAGCCCCCCACCGCATATTTCTTCTCTTGTCTGCCGTTGTGTCAGGGCAGATAAAATTTTCCTGTACAAACTCTTTATTCTGTGCCATCAGCTTATATAGTACATCCTACTGCGCCTTCCATGAAAGAGCATCAGGGTATTCATACTATTTAAAGTTTCCCCGCTTCTGCATTCTATCTCCCCTCTGGACAGAATTCAGAGGCTGTTCAAATCTTTTTGTCGTCACCTTTACATCTTACTAAACTCGTTCCCTTCATTTATATTGGATGTTCGTGGCATTGTATTTTAAACATTATTTTATCACGCATAAATTCCACTTTCCAGCTTAAATTTTGTATTTACTGAACTATTGCTTTTTCTCCTGTTCAATGCTGTCTGTTACTTTTTATCCGTTTTTTATTCATGTTCTAAATTTAAAATTTTACATTTGAATCTGGCTGCGCCGCATTGAATTGTATTTTATAATTTTTCGCTGTATTTCTAGCTTGTGTTTTAGGTACCACACATTTCTTGCGCCTGGAATGGTTGTTTATTTTATGTATATTTCTATATTACTACAGTCAACGGCTGTTCCTGGATTTTTTTCTCTATTTAACGTTCTATTTTTTTTCCTGTTGTGCTCAAGAAGACATGCTGGTGACTGATTTCATTCTATGCGTGATTATTTTTCTCTAAATTTCATTTATTTCATGTGTTATTTTTTTGTTTTGTGTTCTGTGCGCGTAAAATTTGCGTGTGCATTTTTTTTTTCTTATTTGTGCTGTAGCACAAAGACCATATGGTCGTTCCTGCACACGTCAAATAAATATTAATTGATTATCTTTAACGTGCGCTGATACTGTATTCCAAAAGCAGAGCAATCTGACCCGATTAAATTAAGTTTCATTGCTGACCTATAGGCATGAAAAATAAGAAATTACTGTCCAGAGCTGTAGTAGCAAGCCTGCCAGCTATGTATCGAAGCCGCTGTCTAAGCTGTCACCCGCCGTGCTCGTCCAGAGGGCGACGGTCTGTTCACCTGCTGGCATTCGAAAGGGTTCACCTCTCACCCGCCGTGCTCGGTTGCGCTGACCGGCGGTCTGTTGAGGTGTGCCTGCTGAGCACCTTGGAGAACTACTCGGAGTCGAACAAAGTTTACAGCATGTTTATTGCAACTGGTCTCTTCTCCCCAAAATCACCCCCGACACCTCGTTAAATAGGTTCGCTAAACAAAGACCGTAACGTTAAGCCAATAGGGATGAAGTAAACTCTCTGGGCGGGGCCAATAGGCTCCACCATAGTTCCTTCCCACACCCGTAATGCTGTACACAACATCACATGTGCACATTCCATGGAGGTCAAATCGGCAGCCGTCGTCACGTGCGCCCGTGACGGACAGCCCGAGTCCCGTGGGAATGAGCTTCGTGGCATTCGCTGCTCCTTCACATAAGAGCCCAGCACGCACGCACGCACGCACGCACGCACGCACGCACGCACGCACGCACACACGCGCGCGCACACACACACACACACACACACACACACACACACACACACACACACACACACACACACACACACACACACACACACACACACACACACACACCGTGAATGATCTCCTAACCTGCGGTCCCGAATACTGCTGCTCGCCTTGCCGACGCGCGGATATCCGGAGTCGTCTTACGGTCGGCGTTGCGTCGGCGACTTGAAATTCGCGCCAGCCAGGCATTCCGCGATCTAGGGTCAGGGGAAATGAACGAAAAAGCACGCACCGCGCGCCGGCTCTCAAGTGCACACAACACCGCAGCTGCGCTCTCGACGAGATGGCGCCAGTCCAGAAGGCTGTGGTGTGGTATGTCGCGTTGATGAGCGCAACACTTCCAAAGTAAGCTGGTGCCAGAATATTGGTTGCACAGCAGATTAAGCTTAATATAGCGCAGGTAAAGGAGAGAAAGCCCAAAGGTCACCGGTGGCACCGATCACGATGTTGGTTGCGCATGTTTCCAATTCAAGCTGCAAACAAAAGTAGTAATAAAGAAGACGGGCTTACGCTCGAGCCGCACGTTCATCGTCCAGTGCTCGCGTCTGGCTGGCCTCGTAGGTCTCACGCTGCTGGTACGCTTAGTTGAGTTCGCAGGCGTTTAGAATTAACCCGCATCTTTACATTTGTTGGAGGTGTGGAGTACAATCCATCCTCTCGCTCTGGAACTCCGCAGCCGCACGTCACCACCTCATGGGATGCCTGAAGTAGTCACTTTGCCGGATCTCTACGCCAGCGAGACCTCGCCATCCTCAGCGGCCGCGACGACCACGATGTTGAGGATTATTTCCCATTCTATGAGCGGGTGAGCCCTTACAAAAAAATGGGATGCACAACCCGCTCATGGACATGATTTTTTATCTCACCGACGTAGCAAATCGGTGGTACCGGAACCATAAAGCGAACATTGCATGCGTGGTCTGTGTACAAAGCCAGCTTTTCTAAAGCTCCCAGCCATCCGGCAGTCAGAAAACTCCGCGCTGAACAGTGCTTCCAAGCGCGGTCACAGCAGGTCGGCGAGAACTGTACAGCTACATACAGACGTCGTCGACCTGTGCAAGCGCGTGAATGCACATATGTCAGAAACCGGTAAATCAGCAACATTCTCGAGGCAGTCGATAACGACGAATTTACGATGTTGGTAGCGCGAGACCTGAGCACCATCGGAAAATTTGTCACACTGTATCAGAGTTTCGAAGAACTCAAGCAAAGAGCTCTGACTGGCGAGCACACCACGCACATTCAGTCGCTTGCTAGCCTGACAGATGCAGGTGACCAGTCATCGCTCCTGCCCTAGAATAAGAGCTTCATTTGACAGGAAGTTGCTCGATAGTTGTTCCTTATTTGTCTCCATCAAGAGACGTAACCACACCTGGCTATCAATCTGCACCAGTTTATTCAGGAACAGGGGACTGAAGTTTTTCCTCTTCACGCCCTTCACTCAATACATCTCGCGGTCCCACTGACATATGCGGCTGTTGCTGTCCTACGACTACCTGCATATGCTCTGCATAGACATCCTGCCTATTCCAGCCTCCTGATCCCGTTCTAGAATCCACCGATTTTATTTAACTTCCTATTAACCGTACACAGGCACGGTCCAACGTTAAAATAGCATGGAGTCTCTGGCATATACTAAGGCATGTGTTTTCAAAACCTCCTCGCAACAGAATATTTCATCTGAGATCACACTTGTCAGTCAGTGTCTCAGCGGCACCAATGCGCGCATTTGCGCGTCTTTGCACAATAATTCATTTCGCCACCCGCACCTTCCTCCCTCTCACTATCCAGCTGAACCCCACTGAGCGCTGCACCCGGATCGGATCACAACCCCCCCTCACGAAGCTACTTGGTGCTGGCACATACGGAGAACAAGGGACCTGAGTTATCTCACAGGTACAGTTCGAGGTAACGTCATCAGTCCCCCCATTTCGCAGGAAATACAGTCATATCGTTTCACGACTACACTAGTCCCGTTAAACCAGACAGGTGGATGCATCCGCTACCACATAAGAAGCTCAATAAAAAAGACAGGAGGTAACGTGGCGTCGGTTTCACACGCGAGCCTTCGAAATTAGCACACATCTGCCAACGCAATACAATCAAAAAGAATTTTGCGGGATAACCAGATAAGATCACATATCAAGGAGTGGTTAAAAAGGCGGCGCCATCGGCGGACTTAGTACAGTCCCTTTCCTAGAGCGGTAGGAGACTTTACAGGCCAGCTCAGACCCATTGACTCAATTCCGTGCCACTCAGTGAGCTCATAAAGTTGCCGAGTGCCACGGGCTCGAAGCCACGTAGAATAGTGCCCACATATGGATCAATGCTGGCAATAACTGTTTTCCAATCCAAAATATGTACTCTTAAGGTGCGTTTAGGAGTCCGAAAATCTTGCAGTGCACTGCCACACTGTCACGGATTTCAGGAGTGAATTCTGCTCAAGACTGCCGTTGAAATTTTAGTATCAATCCGAAAGTGAAACAAAACGTTGCGTGGTTTCGCACTCCGCATTTGTCTAACTTTGCTAAATCGGCTGCAGTATTTTTTTTTGTTCGTTCCTCTACAGAATAAAGGCAAGCTGTTGGCAACGAGAGTTCTTTTCTTCACGCCATCCCATGAATCCCTGTCGAATGAAAGAAATATGCACGGCGTGGTGTGAGGGCAGTTGTGCGCTGCGGGAACTGCAACACGTGATGAACGGAAGTCGCGTTTACATCCAGCTTCCTGCGCACCTCATGCGCTCTTTCGGTTGTGTGCGTAAAGAATGGCTAGAGTTCCTTGCCTTGTAGCCTTGAAAAAGCGATCATGGCTTCGATCTCCTGAGAGGCACTAACCACTAGACTGCGTTAATTAATTCCTTGTTTTTAAAGTTCGACAATGAAGAGCCAAAACACCAATCCGCAGTTCCACAGGCTGGTGAAATCGTGCAACCTTTTAGAGTGTTTGTAGTGCTGAGATACTAAAATAAAACCCGTGCACCGTAGCAAATTCGAAGAAAGAAATTTCGTCTGGGAAGCGAGCATGGAACGGCGTAGCAGTCGCCGTGGCCGGTCGGCCTGTTAATAAGGCGAAAACATTACTTGCCTCATGACTGGCATGAGCAGTGTGTGGGCAGGAGGGGCAAAATATAACGTGAATTCATATCGACATTGTGACGCAACTATTCTCTGTGCAGCTTTAAAGGTGACGTCATACCATTGCCCTTCTTAATCAGCACACATCTGAAAGCTGGAGGCTAACATTGTAGAACCATTTCATGTCTTATTTCTAACCATGGGGTCCATGGAGAACTGAGACGTATTCTGCGCCTTCCTTTCTTCAACAACCACACCAAGAAAAGACGTTTAAGTGTCTGCCAGTGTCTCGACGTTAAACCGCCAAGCGAACCGAACCATGCTAACAGTGCTTTCACGTGTAATCAGTTTAGGCGGAGTTAAATCCCACCAAACCATTTAGGCATTATTTTCATGATATCTTGCGTTCGTGTTACTGAATGCTCGTTTCTGAAAAGATATTGTCTTCATTTTTGAGCTCCTTATCTCCTAGTGTCTTAAATTGTTCCCTGAGTCACAGGGTATCGCAGTGTCAGCTCAAAACAATCAGAGGGGCGCTCAAGCTTCGTCTTAAAAGTTCGTCTTTTTATTCCGTGAATGCTTTTCTATTTTCTGTTTATACTTCTTTTTGGGAAAAGAAGGCTCAGTATCATACTGCTCAGTAGACACATGCACATCTCATAGGTGCATGTGTCAATGTTTCGAACCACTATCGCAAATTAGCTCGAACTTGACTACAAGATGAATTATAAATGGGAGTCGAAATTGTATGACCATGAACGTTGCATAAAGTGCGGCTGCGTCACATTATTGACTAGAAATCAAGTGTGTATTTTCTCCGACAACCTTGAGTTTTTGTTCGTTTTAAAAGCTGATCCGACATTGCTTTATCAGTGGAATAGAATCACTGCAGCGTGTAGAAGCGCAACTGGAACCTAACCTGAATGTTTTCCGGAACCTAACCTAACCCGAATTTTTCAGCCGTCTATGAAATGAACCTGAAGCGGAACAAATCGGAGGAACCGTTAGAAACCGTTAGGAACGATTCCCACCCACGTTTGTTGGCAACTTACCTTCATTATGTTTTCCTTTATCGCTGCTTGCAAAGCGCTCTTCTCCCTTATTTCCAAAGCGCCACTGCGCACTGCAAACTGCACAACCATATTGAAAACTCGTCCCTTGCAAAAATAGGACAAGAACCAAGGAAACGTAACAATATATTGTCACATGCACAGCACCAATCTCTGGTGTCGGGCTATCGTTTCCTCCCGAACACGGGTGGCCGCTGGCCTGCGCAATGGCGGCGCTCTGAAGTTGCCTCATATAAGAGCCTTCCTAGGCAGTGAAATAAAAACGCATAATTCGTAAGTTGAGTAACATATTTGGATATATAAATACATAACCAAGTACATCAAAAACGAAAGAGCGAATATGTGAAACAAAAAATGTCAGGCTGGTCATTTTATTTTTCCATCGTTCGACGACGTCGCAATGAGTCACATGGCACATGCATAGTAGCCTAATGCGAGGTGACTTCAGCACAGGCAATTTGGTCGAGTGTAGACTTCAGAATGATAAGTGACGCAGTATACAACAAGCATTTCGTATTTGACGCCGTAGTCTCTACATGACGTCATCAGCGGACGATGCGCTTGTAATGCAACTAGTATCGGTTTTGAGCAGGGAATTGAGTCGAATTATCCTGCGTTGCAGATCTTCAGAAAATGAGTTTTTGTTCGTTTTAAAAGCTGATGCGACGTTCTCTTAACTAAGGACTAAAATTAGGTACCATCTGCTGTTGTTCTTTCTTCTCTCTTCTGTACCTCGACTCTATGAGATGCCGGTCGATTCGGCGGGCGACGTCTAGTTCTCAGACGACGAATTGAACAACTTTAAAAACAGCCACAACAAAAGAACAGTGAGGCGTGTTTACAAAAGCGAGAAAGGACTACATTCGTACAACAAGGGCTACTGACATCTGAGCTCTTTTATAGCTTTCCTATCCCGGCCTTCCACTACAGCTGCATGGGGCCTGCGTGCATCCGCTGTCGGAGCCTAGCCTCCAGCCGGCGGTCGCAGAGGAGCACGAATAACCGCATCCGAATCTTCCAGAAGGGGGAAGGGGCGCTGGGAGAGAAGACAAGCACCGCAGCACTGGCGAAGCTATGCTTCTCTTCGGCGACCCGCCAGAGAGTCGTGGAATTTTGCCGAAGCCGCAGTTCATAAGCGTGGTTTTCTCCACGTCGCATACAGCAGGACCTGGTCAGTGCGGTAGGACGCATAAGCTGGCAGCTGTGCTTTCTTCCCCATTGCAGAAGGTCCTAGCTGCTTCCACCGCAGTCTGTCGCCAGACGGCCTGGAGCCCGTGTTGACGGAGGTGGGGAGGCGCGCGCCGCGGTCCAGGGCGCGTAATCGGACACGCTTCTTTCGCGACGCTTCTTGATGCTCCCGTTTGAGCCTCTTTCCTACGACTGGCCCGCAACAACATTTGCAAAAAGACGACCGCGGCCATACACGCCCCACCATACGAGGATTACTGGGTTTGGTTTGGTTTGGTATATGGAGTTTAACGTCCGAAAGCGACTCAGGCCATGAGGGACGCCGTAGAGGAGGACTTCGGAAATGTCGACTATCTTGGGTTGTTTAACGTGTATTGCCATCGCACCGCACACGGGCGCCTTACTTTTCGGCTGCATCGAAAAGGGCTGTCGCGACCGGCATTCGCTTCCGCATTCACGATTTCTGGGCATTTGTTCCCAGCCAAGCCGAAAATCCAAAAAGGGCCGCGGCTTGTCGTCTGCCGACATGAAGTGCGCATGTGCAGTGCCTGTTCATAGTCACTTCGTGGCAGCGACGTAAATGCACGCAAATTTCAGGGAGTACACGTAGCTTGCCGTGGCGTCCATCTTTAATATCAAATGTTATTTTTTTTTCTTTCTAAACATGTCAGATGCGTACCTTTAAAACAGAGTAAACGGCGTTAGGAGATTGTAATGTTTTTATTAAGTATTTTAACCCGTATTTACCTAGAACTAAGAAAATATCACTGAAACATTCACCTAAGGTGCTCGGTCTTTTTGCTCTCACGTTTAAAAAAGCGCTAAGATTAACGCCGGACCCAGCAGGCATTCATACACTCACGTGCAAGTTGCATAACGCTTCGCATAACTGTGCACAATTTATAGCATTTTAGGGGGTCCAAAAACCAAGGCATGGATAACATAGTTTCTTGCTCTTACCTAGAGGGATAGCTGTGCAGCCATCTATGGGATTTTGCATGGAGCTTCCTGACGACCACTTCAGCCACCATGGGCGCCCAAAGCATCATGGGGCGCAGAGCTACCTGGTAAAGAGCTGCAACATTTGGCCAAACATAATGCAAAAATAAACGTTGTTCTAGAATAAAAATTTCATAGCATTCAATATCGTGACTATATATTGCAACAAGCGAGCGGAATAGCACGAAAGTGTAACATTTCTCCAAAATAAACAATCGATCTCATTCCATTGGCTAGGTATTGAGCTTTACCGAAACCAATATATCGCTCCTTAAAGGCACGCTTTAAAAACTAAAAAAAAATATTTTAAAAATGTGTACGGTTGCTCAATTGCTTTAGGAAGTTTTTAGTGGCATTCCGAAAATAAAAAAATCTATTATGGGCATCGTCTGTTTTTGCGCCTTCGCTACTAAGGCATTTGCGCTCTATTTTTCTATGTTCGCGCCTCGGAATGATTATGACGATGAAGATGACGGGGATGAGACAGCTTAGTAATGTCACTATGTGTTCCTCCCAAAAAATCGGACAGTCCCGCAACAAGCAGCACACCGGCACGTGATGATTAGCATGGTGCTGAAGTGCAGAGCCGTCAGCTTTCCCTTTAGGTCATCATCATCATCATCATCATCATCATCAGCCTGATTATACCCACTGCAGGGCGAAGGCCTCTCCCATATTTCTCCACTTAACCCGGTTCTGTGCTAGCTGCATCCACCTGACCCCTGCGAACTTCTTAATCTCATCCGCCCACCTAACTTTCTGCCGCCCCCTGCTACGCTTTCCTTCCCTTGGAATCCAGTTTGTTACCCTCAGCGACCATCGGTTATCCTCTCTTCGCACTACATGTCCTGCCCATGTCCATTTCTTCTTCTTAATTTCCACTTGAATGTCGGTAACTTGAGTTATTTCTCTGACCCAATCTGCACGCTTCCTATCTCTTAATGTTACCCCTACCATTTTTCGTTCCATAGCCCTCTGGGTTGTCCTCAACTTAAGTAGAACTCTCTTGGTTAGCCTCCACGTTTCAGCCCCATAGGTGAGTACAGGCAAGACGCAACTGTTGTATACTTTCCTCTTGAGCGATACCGGTAAGCTGCTAGTCATAATCTGCGAGTGCTTGCCAAATGCGCTCCATCCCAATCTTATTCTTCTTGTTATTTCCTTTTCATGGTCTGGATCTGCGGTTACTACCTGTCCTAAGTAGACATATTCGCCTACTACTTCCAGTATTTCGCTACCTAATGTAAACTGCTGTTCCTTCCCGAGGCTGTTGAACATTACCTTAGTCTTCTGCATATTGATTTTCAAGCCAACCTTTCTACTTTTTCTGTCTAGGTCATCAATCATTATTTGCAGTTCATCCCCCGAGTTGCTTAGCAAAGCAATGTCATCAGCAAATCGCAGATTACTGAGGTATTCTCCATCTACCCTTATCCCTAACTGCTCCCATTCCAAGTCTCTGAATACTTCCTCTAAACAAGCTGTGAATAGTACTGGGGAGATTGTGTCTCCTTGCCTAACACCTTTCTTCATGGCAATTTTGTTACTTTCTTTATGCAGAACTATGGTTGCTGTGCAGCCACTATATATATCTTCCAGCACTTTCACGTACGGCTCGTCTACCCCCTGATTTCGCAATGCCTGCATCACCGCCGAGGTTTCAACTGAGTCAAATGCTTTTTCGTAATCAATGAATGCTATGTATAAGGGCTGGTTATATTCCGAGCATTTTTCTATCACCTGATTGATGGTATGGATATGATCGATAGTAGAGTACCGTTTCCGAAACCCTGCTTGATCCTTTGCTTGATTGCAGTCTAAGGTTGTACTGATTCTATTAGCGATTACCTTAGTAAATACCTTATACGTAACAGACAGTAAGCTGATTGGTCTGTAATTTTTAAGGTCCTTAGAGTCCCCTTTCTTGTGAATGAGGATAATGTTTGCATTCTTCCATGGTTCCGGTACCGTCAATGACACCAGGCACTGCGTATACAGGGTGGCCAGTTTTTCTAGCACGATATCCCCCCCGTCCTTCAGCAAATCTGTAGTTATCTGATCCTCTCCAGCTGATTTCCCCCTTTTCATAGTTTCTAGTGCTTTCTTGACCTCGTCCTTCGTCACTGGTGGAACGTCTGACTGTTTTTCCCTACCGCCAATCTCATTACGGTCCTGACTACTTTGGCTACTGTAGAGATCTGTATAGAACTCCTCGGCTACATTGACTATCTTGTCCATATTAGTGATGACGTTGCCCGCCTTGTCCCTTATCGCATACATCTGGTTTTTACCTATGTCCAATTTCTTCTTTACCGCTTTAAGGCTTCCCCCGTTCTTTACAGCATGCTCAATTTTCTCCATGTTATACTTCCTTATATCGGCCACTTTGCGCTTATTGATTAGCTTTGATATCTCGGCCAATTCGATCTGGTCTGTTGGATCGGAAGCTTTCATACTCTGGCGTTTCTTAATCAAATCTTTCGTCTCCTTAGACAGCTTACCGGTATCCTCTCTAACTATCCTACCGCCTACTTCTACAGCGCACTCAGTAATGATATTTCGAAATTATTGTTCCTTGCCTCTAGGGTAATATCGCTATCCTCAGTTAGAGCTGAATACCTATTCTGTAGCGAGATCCTGAACTCTTCTGCCCTCCCCCTCACAGCTAATTCGTTGATGGGTTTCTTTCCTACTAATCTGTTGCGTTCCTTCTTCAGATTTAGGCTAATTCGGGACCTCACCATCCTGTGGTCACTGCATCGCACTTTCCCGATTACCTCTACATCCTGCACAATGGCGGCGGTTGAACACATTATGAAGTCGATTTCATTTTTAGTCTGTCCGTTAGGACTTTTCCATGTCCATTTCCGGTTCTTCCGTTTGCTGAAGAAGGTATTCATGATTCGTAAGTTATTGCGCTCTGCAAACTCAACTAGTAACTCCCCCCTGCTATTCCTAGAGCCAATGCCATAGTCACCTACCGCCTTTTCTCCTGTCTGTTTTTTCCCTACCTTAGCATTGAAGTCGCCCATTAGTACAGTATACTGCGTCTTTACTTTTTGCATTGCCGATTCTACATCTTCATAGAAGCTTTCAACTGCCTGGTCATCATAACTACATGTAGGTGCATAGGCCTGTACAACCTTCAGTTTATACCGCTTATTAAGCCTAATTACGATGCCAGCAACCCTCTCATTAATACTATAGAATTCATCTATATCACCCGCTATATACTTATTGACAAGGAAACCTACTCCTAGTTGTCGCCTCTCTGGTAAACCTCGATAACACAGTACATGCCCATCCTTCAGTACAGTGTATGCCTCATTCGGCCTCCTAACCTCACTAAGCCCTATGACATCCCATTTCATGCCCTCTAGTTCCCCTAACAGCACTGCTAAACTAGCTTCACTAGCTAGTGTTCTAGCATTAAACGTTGCCAGGGTCAGTTTCCAATGGCGGCCTGTCCAGCGGAGCCAGGCTTTCTTAGCACCCCCTGCTGCGTCACAGGTCTGACCGCCGCCGTGGTCAGTTGTTCCGCAGCCGCTGGTGACTGAGTGCCGGGGTTTTATGGAGCTTATCACAGGAGGCTGTGGCCAATTACTGCACCAGGGTGGCCAACTCCTGTTCTGGTGAGGGAGTGCGTTGCCGGAGGTGTTCATCGGCATCAGGTCGCACCCCAAACCTGTTTATGCAATTCCATCGACACGCGGATTTTTTTTTTTTTTTTTTTGTTCCGGTGGAGAATTGCGCGGCACCGGGATTTGAGCCCCGGTCCTTTTGCATGCGAGGCGGATGTTCTACCGCTACGCCACCGCTGCTCCTCCCTTTAGGTAAGGGTGAAAAACTCTGTGATGGATAGGATAGATAAAAGGTGTGATGGTGGAAAGGAGTATAAAATAAAACGAATGTTTAAAATCAGTGGACGGCTCTAGGAGAGAGGCGCGCAGACAGGATAGCCGCGTAAAGTTTCAAAGTTTACACAGCGCAAGATTGGCACCGGCACTGTGCTTTAAAAATGAGACGCGAGGTTTTCGCCGTTTAAGAAACGCACGAGCGCACGCAATGGCCGCTAGGAAAAGTGAGCTCATTGACTCATGCTTTCCCTGCTCACTGCGCGCGGTACCGTCGGCAGAGGTGGGCAACCTTATGAAGGTCGACCTCAACATAAAAAAAAAAAAAAGAACGTCAACCTCACGGAGTGAGGTGAGGTTGAGATTAGGTCGGCCACAGCTCGAAATTTTTAAGTGAAGTAATGAAATTGGACCTCAACCTCACGCGTGAGTTTGAGGTTGATTGAGGCCGTTATTATGTGAGGTCAAAATTGTGAGGTCCAGGCTTTTTGCTGTTGCCGCGACTTACTTCGAAAAGTGTCCCTTTTGAGGCGGAGTTCGAGCGTACCGCTGAGGTGTGTCCGCGGACTCTTGCATGGTATTCGGTTACTCCGTTTTTTTTTTCATTTTATCGTGACCCCCCCCCCCTCCCCCTTTCCCCGTACTCTGACTTGTTTGTGCACATGCTTGGAGCCGACTCAAACACCCAGGAGCGCGCAATGCACTTACCGCACGGTGACCCGCAGTGCCTGTGTCGAATGCCGTACAGAAACAAGCAAACAAGAGCGCGAAGAAAATTGTCTTTGCGCAGACGGCGCGGAGCAGTACTTTTTGTCGTGTACATGCCCGTTTCCAGGCGCTGACGTCACGGATGCTGCCTTACATTCGATGAAGGCCCCCGAGCTACTTTACACGGAAACTTAACAGAAACTGGTGCAGCGAAATTGTTAAAGATGCTGACAGATAAAAAAAGGAGAACACGAACAAACCAGGAAAACGGGCAGAGACCGTCAGAGCACTTTATCGAGGTCCTCTCTTTGTAATCGTACGCTATATTTCTATATTCCCATCCTGTAAATTTATATTCTTATATTCCATAGAACAGCCTGTCTTTGGTCTTGTGCTTTTTGTTAACGCCGAATCATTACAGTGTCGCATTCTTGCCCGAGCGGCGGGCCTGTTTTCTCCCCCTGTACAGGAGGTGCCGTCTACGGGATGCTGGGCATACTTTATATATATTTTTTTTTAACGCTTGGTTCAAGTTAGCTTGGACACACACACACACATATATCAGACTGCGAGTGCAAGGGAAACGTCGGGTTTCTTCCTTTTTTTTATCTTTATACTGTTGGCATTTGACATGAAGTAGGCTTATGGTGATTATCGGGTAAAAGCACATTAAATGCAAAGCAGAAGGATAAACAACGCACCGATGGCATGATTTCCTCCTCCCTCTTACAGTAGACACATTGCGGCTGCGCCTAACATCAAAATAGGCTAAATGAAAAGGCAGCTATTGTCCTTACAGTCGGGAAGTTTAATACTCAATGGGTGTCATAGGCGTTTCACTAACGACTAAGGCGCAAATTATGCAGTCATTTCACTTTTCACAAAGACGCAACACGATCTGAACCGCTTTCATCTCGTCATCACGTGGCCTATCGTCTCTGATTCCAGAATAAACCTACACTCATGCGGTTAACAGCCAGGACGATCATTTTTACGTATGTGGGCTTCGAGCATCGAAAATACCAAAAACACAGTTTTCAAGTTGCACTGATTTAAAATATTTTTTTTTCCAAGGTATACTCCAGCCTCAAAAAACTAAGTTACATTTCTCTGTGCTGATACTTAGACATTTTCACTAAAATATAATTGAAAGCTGAAAATGGGCATGAAATCACAGCCAACTTATCTGAGCAAGCCTATAGGTGCAAACAAATTGCGAAGCATATAAAAAAAAAAAAAAAAAAAAAAAAAAAACAGCTGACAGATTGTAACTTACCGTCTTGGCGATGACTCTCTCAACCATATGGTGCATCGAAACTTGGCATGGGATGGACTTCGAAAACTGGTGAGGGAGATGCAGCTTACGGCAGACAATGCAGCACTATCGCTGAAGGGTGCCGAAAGTTGTGGCTCGAGCTTCCAGGTGGCGCAGGAACAACGTCACGGAACGGCGGACGATCACTTTCAGGAATAAGCGGGCAAAATATAGGGCCTGCATAAATAAGCATGCCTGTAGTGTTGGCGCCTTTTTTGCCCAATCAGCAAAATTGCTTTCTGTTATCTTCAGGTCTGTCTTAAGTTTGTGTAGCTGTACCCGATTGGTGCACATACCCTCGCCGGAGATCTCTCCACAGTCTACTTTAGATATATATAGATTTCAGCCTCGCATGTCAAAAATGACATGTCTGTCACTTGCGCGCGCGCGCGCGTACGTGTGCGTGTCACGTGGCCGTGGAGCCTGATATATGTATATGTTTATTTATCCACTGCACAGACGAGAGAGAGAGTTTTCTTCTTGGTCTCAAATTTAGTGCGCCGCCTGTGCTACGCTATGAGAAAAGAGGGCAGGCGTGTACAGCTCAGAATGCTTCTTTAGAGGACCTAAATATACATACTGCAGGTTCACTACTCTCAAAAGCACGATTCAGCCTCATGTCCCATTTCGTTTTTCTGTGTGTGTACACAAAGTGCCCCTCTCCACCCATAAAAACTGGGCATTAAATCGCGCCTACTTAAAGCACTCGAATTCTGCACCCTTCGTTCTCTTCGCGCGTCTGTCCTGACTCTTGGTGTCATACATCAATATGTTATCGGGAAGGCCAAGTCAGGCAGCCATGTCAGTCACATAGAATTGACAAAATGAATGCCGATGTCTGCTGCCTGTGATGGCGTAGATGCGCTCTGTCATGCCAAGCGCTCTGTTGATCGGTAACCCTCCACGAATAGGCCACGCCCATAGCACTCCTCTTTACCCGCTATATGGACGTTTACCACGCGTTTGGCAGGGATTCTTAGAATGTGCGAATACGCTTCCACAAAGAAAACGATTCCCCTAGCCGCAGAGGCCCATGTGTCCGAAACCCACTTTGTGAAGACAGACATCTCCGTTTTAAAAGAAAGCCTTATTGAAGTTAAGGAAATAGACACGACCTCTTTCTGCAGCTGGTCGCGTGCTCGAATTCTCGGTAGCAGCAAGGAGAAAGCTAGCACACCAGTTCTGTAGCTTCGAGTCAAGCGTAGACGTTTCGGCACCCACACTCTTTACTTGACCAATGCTTCCGATGTTTCAAGCTCGTCAGGGGAGAAGCACAGTGGGCTTTAAATCAAGAGATGTCAGTTGTACTGCCGCTAGGTCGTCTGGACAGCGAATGCTCTCGTCTTTGACCATGCAGGGGCACAGGCATTCAGAAGGAAGGCGTCAGTGGTGAAAGTGAGGCCCTGCACGGAGCGAACGGGAACAGGATACAAAGAGCGAGGTCTCCCTATTTCTTTATTTCTCTCCCCATCTTGGCATTCATCGACAGCAGTCCACAAGAGCAAATAAAAGTCGGCCAGAAAGAGGGTACGACCGTTTGCAGAGAGCGGCAGGCCTACATCGTTGCTCTGGTGCCGAACAATGGTAGAATCTGTTTGTTCAGCTGCAGTCGCGACAACCCTGAGGGGAGCGGCTGGGTGCACAGGACATTTTAAATGAAAACGTTAAAGGAAAGCGTTGCTTAGAACACGAGTCTAATTGGTGACTGGCAGTCGGGCGCGCAACTGACTCAACGCACTGAAAGCCCCCAAGGGAGCCGCTGAGGATTCTGAAGCGGCTATTACACATTAGGATAAACATGGAAAGAAAATGTGTTTGTCGGCCTCAGCCGCTGCTGTTTTACTCCGTAAGCACCTGAGCTGGAGCCGATGCAAAGCAAAAGGGACAAAAGAAGTTAGTAGCACGATTGCAGAAGAAAATGCAGAGACAAACTATATACATTAATTACACTATTTAAAACTACATGTAAAAAACGAGAAAAGACAAAGAGTGACACCTCCACCCTGTGTTTGCATCACTGTTCCACGCGAAAGGCTGGATTAGAGCCCTCCACGGGATCGGCCTTATCCAGAAGCTGGAGCCCGGCCAGGCACGGTAGCCGGACTGGACTAGGTGGCGCACTTTGTGTGTGTGTGTGTGTGTTTTTTTTTTTTTGCCGTGCCTAGGCCAGGTTCGAGCTGGATCGCGCGTAATCCCTGACTGTCCTGGACTGACGTCATGATTAAGAACTAGACGGGAACTAAACGTCGGGGGGGGGGGGGGGGGGTCATGAATATCGACGCCGTAATCTAATCATTCTGCCTCTGCATGTGAGGCGCGGAACTTTTCAATGTGAGAAGTAGCCATGAGTACGTATTCACTTTTTAATCAGTGCTGAACGATTCCTACATCCTTCGAAGGCATTATTGCAAGCGCTAAGAAGAATGATATGAAGCGCTACGAATGTCAGAGCCAGATGATGGGCTATTCAAACACATGAAACAGTTATAGCCATAGACATAAGAAAATCACACTCGCGCACGTAGTGCTACGTAATTTTTGTATAAAATCAATTGATGAATAAATTCGCGTTACGTTCCCAGATATGTGCAGTCAGTCGCGTCTTTAGGCAGTTTGTTCCTCAGAGATATGACATGTAGAAAGAATGAATTCTGATAAGCTTTAGCTCTATACTTCCAGAAAGGCTTCCGCGCGGCGGACAAGGACAAGACGTTGAAAACACACCGCAGAGCGCCAGCTAAAAACTGATTTTATTGAAACCCGCGTCAGCGAATATATGCCTTGCTCTCACCAACGACAAAAAAGATAAAAATACAGTGAAGAGAGCCCTAGGCACGAAATGATTAGCAAACACGGAACGTGTGACCCAGCGAACATTGTCTGCACCAAATGTAGTCATTATGATAGAAATTATAATTTTTTGTTCAGCAGTGTCACAGATGGATTGCTCACGCTTGTGTTTGTCCCCGAATGAAGAATGATGTTCCTTCGAAGATTTTTCTTTCAAGCTGGTTTTTCCTGAAGCCTAAAATAACTGTACCGCCGAAAAGCGAGAAAAAGTCGCATCCTTTGCAGTTCGCCGGCAGGTGCTCCCCAGTGCTGTTCTTGAGAGAGTCTGAGAGATCTCTTAGTCTGTCATTTACGCACCTGCCGGTTTGTACAACATAAAACTTACCACAGGCATACCCTCCTTTATACACTCTGTGCCTGTCAACTCCGCGCTCCGCGGCCGTCGCCGCCGCTCCTCCTCAGTTGACAAGTTACGCCGCTGGCTGCCGAGAGATGGCAACAGCGACGTAGGGTCACCTTCTCCAGGCGAGTGCCGGGTGCGCCGTGTAGCAAAGCGGTCCGGATAGCCACGCGCTGCCGCTGTCTCGCTGTTTCGTGGACTGTTCTGCTGTGTGCAAGGTCATGCTTCCACTTTTCTCTGCCTTCGGGTGCTGCAGGAATACAGCATTGCACCAACTGGTAAGTGCCAGCTTTGCTTTGTCCTTCCAGCTATCGCTGCGTAGTATTCAGCTGCTTTGAGACTTGTAAAAAATAGTGACAGCACAAATGTGTTTATTAAGCGTCAATACTGCAATAGTAATGTTCGATGTACACCTGTGCTTTCTGGACTGCAATGCTAATTGCTTCCCTGCCTAGCTCGTCTGCGTAGTGTGTTAGAGTGCTCCTGCGAAGCTTTTTTTTTTTGCAGTATGCGCGAATTACGAAAATTTGTGATAAAATAGAAACACAAGATTTACCTATTGTGAAGATGACTACATTAAAGTGAGTTAAACCAAATCTAGCAAAGCCTATATTAGTTTCCCTTCTCGCACTCAACCGCATTAAGGCCTGTGAGAAAAAATTACAGCACCAGAAGTGTGTTTATTACGCGTCAGTAAGGTGATAACAATATTAAATGTGCACGTGTATTTTCTGGACTGCGATGCGAACTTCCTCCCTGTTTAGCTCTTCTGTGTGGTATGTTACGTGTTCTCCAGCGCAGTATTTTTTGTTTCGCTAACTGCGCAATTCTTTGAAAAAAATAAACACACGAGCTTTGCTATTGTGACGATTACTTTGGAGTGATCGAAACAGAAAGATGCAACGCGTATATTTGTCTTTCCTTGTTTTTCTAGTTAAAAAAAACGTTTGTACGACGCGCTGAATCATTGGAAGTAACAGCTGATACCAAAATTTTTCTCCTTACAGATCTCAATGGCATACTGCGATGCAGTTGTTCCAATCATCTGTAAATCAAGCTGGCTTCTGAAGTGCTATCAGTGACAGCAGTCACCGTGAAGTTCTTTCCCTACTTGTGGCAGCTATTCATCACACCACTTCTACATGGTACTCTTGAAGCACAATTGCTGTTGTGAAATGTGTAAATAAATGCTGGTGCCTTTCTTCTTAAATTTTGTTTAATCGCAGCGTATACTAGCATTGTAATTTTTCTATTACCATTGACGCTAGCGGAGCAGTCATGCAGTTTTTCGATCCATGCGCAATTTCTTGAAACTGCCTGACATTGACATAAAATGTCATATAGCGTTGATGTTATTGCCGAACAAGTATCATGATCACTTGTTATGCTTAGCGGATGTCGGCCTTACAAGTACATATGCTGAATATGCACGACTCATGCTTAGGATCAGTTATCCCGCTAGAGAATAACAGCCCTCCCGCCCCGCGCCGACATTCGTACCCGTGCGCCTCGACCCCTACGTCAGCGGCGCCCTCAGCGAGGGGACCGCGCAACTTTACTCGACGGCGCCGCTCTATTGTTCGCGCGGCGCGTTGACAGGCACAGAGTATAAAGGAGGCTATGCCACAGGTGAACTTGATCTTGTAGATCACACCTACTGCACATGGGTTGAAAGGATTTTCGTGTTTTTCATTTTTTTTTTGCCACAGACTATTCTTTCTCATTGCACCCTGCGAACCATCGGGAATAGTTCTGACAGTTTACACGATGCCGTAAAAACGTATTGTTCTTTGCTGCCGCGCCGAAGCATTCCTTGAAGTATTGATCATCAACTGTTCTACAATACAATCCTTCTTTAGTTCTACATTTGATTTCTTGTATCTTAGAAGCATGATCAAGTAGGTGCAAAATGATCATGCAGATGCGAAACGTGGCAGCAGAACGTACAGAGCTTTCTCAATATCAGTTACATCAAAATAGAACACAGGCTCCTTGAGTTCAGTTTTGATAAAACTGGAATAATAAAGCTGTGTAGGATGCTATTGCTAGCACTACTGAGAAACTTCCATCCAAACTCTGGAAACGCTTTACTGAAAATTGTATCCACTAAAAACATAGCGGGCCACACAGTTTACGCATTCTAAGAGATTTGATGCTGTAGCCATACGTGAATCCCACACGCGCTGACATATTCAAGAATAGCTGTAATGTCCATGAGGTACATCAGATATTTTACATCTGAGGCTGTGTGAAATTTTCACCAAGATATTCAATACCCTGCATGCTTTCCTAGTTACATACTCGATATGAGTTCTCCTTGATATATTATCTCTAATATAATTAAGGCAAGAAAAAACAGATTTTTCAAAAGATTAGAATTTAAACAGTACATCGAGCTTCTTGGATTATGTTTTCGAGTCGCTACAGCATGTTTTCTTTCATTTCAATTCAGCGTTCATTTCTCCGTGATGCGTTATTGGTGATGTTTTCTAGATCGTACTGTGGCACAAAAACGTCGTATTCACTGATTGTCGGGCTGTACTCGATGCAGTCCTCTACGTACGAGCGGATTTTGCGAGATGCTTTATGAACAGTAAGTGCTGCTACGTATTATTAACAACAAAGGGGCAAGAGGAGACTCTTGCGGTAGGCTGTATGTAGCATCTTTTAGGACGTAATGAGGTCTACTAGATCGGTAGTGATCAGTAAGTATAATAGCACTCTGACTATAGCTGTATTATGAAGGCATTTGCTTTCAGCTTACGTTTCTTGAAAATGGCGTAGTTTTTCACCATGGTAAATGTCAGGAAAGACAACCTTGAGAATGACGAGCTGCAACCACCGTTTAAGCTAGTCTCGCTTAAACTGCGAGTAATAATGAAAATAATGGAACAAAGCTTCCGGCTGAAGGGGTCCCTGGGTGTACATCACCAACAAATTCACGTGGAGAGCCGACATTAACTTGGATGCCAAAGATATGTCGGCAGTCCTCAGTTTTCCTTTTCTGAGCAGCCCGACCATTATCCACGAGACCGCAAAAGAAAGCTCTGCTTTTCCTTTTTTTCACCGTTAGTTTTTCCGTTTCGTGCTAGGAAAGTAGCACTGCCATCCACCAGTTTTGACTGCATGACCCCACTGGTCAAGAACAAGACACTATTAGATTGAGAATACACCAGCTCGATGTTGATGATTAGCGCAGAATAGATTGGGGGGGGGGGGGGGAGAGTGGAACATGCTCAAAGCGCACAGTCAGAATTCTCCTTGTAATTACACTCTCATTCAAGCGGGCCATGTCCGCATGTTCCACTTCTTAAATTCTCCGTGAGTTAGAAAGCACTGCGACGGTCATTAAAGGCAGAACAACACTCGCTAGACTAGATGCAGCAATCAGCTTTGTCGCCTTGCGGTATCGATCACATCTTCTCTGCACTTATTTCGACTTAGAGCTAAGATTTACAAAACACTATACATAGCCAGCACCTCAAAGCGTATAACGCTGCCAACATGTTGATAAAATGAGATGATTATTCAAAATAGAGCCCCGAGGATCGAAAACGAGAACTAAACATTCTAACTCTACATGTAAAGCCGAAACCAAGCTTTGACAGTGTCGGACTCGCGCACGACAAGACGCTCATCAAAGGTGACCAGCGCCAAAGATCAGGCAGACTCTGTCGGGGCTACAATATCGGATACACACATTGCACGGAGCACGTGCGCATAGCACAGCTATAGTGAAAACAAAAAAGAGAGACACGCTTTCGTCACCATGATAATTATAACTTAAGCAAGCAAAAAACAAGTCAGTCCGCTATCAAGTGACTAAAAGAAGCACCTGCAGTGGGTGGGAATGCAACGTAGATGAGCTCCTCAGGTTTGCCGCGAGAAGCAGAAGCGCGACTTCACATGCGAGCCTATACCGGCAGTACGTATTGGGTTCTCCAACGATTGGAGCTTAATATCAGGGCATACCGTAGGTGTTGTGTCCGCTAGCTAGAAGAATAAGCGGGAATCGTCAATTACGTCGAAATTCAGTATAAAACAGAATCTATCTGAAGAAGGATATACAATCGGGAAAGTTGGTATTGGTTCATATTGGAAAGGTACAGCGCAAAAAGACACAAGGCAAAAAGAAGGAGACGGATAGACGTGCGTTGACTCGCAAAACAATTTTATTGGGAAGAAACACATTTTCATACAATTCTTTCAAGCGATAACAGGAAGCCTATAGCATTTGCGCGAAGCACATTGCAAGGGGTCAAAACATATCATAAGTTACAACCACCAGATGATATATTTAAAAAAAAAGTGTTTTCATCCCTTCTCCCGTGAAAAGGACAAGATTATGAATTATCCGAGAACGACACCGCCTTATCTGCTAACATAACCGAAGGCTGGCTTAAACATTGCGACTGTCTTTTTCGGATCAAGTAGGCCTCCATCAGCTCTCTTGTTGTTTTATCCCGGAGTCGAAATAAAACCTTAGTCTTCGCAACTAAAGGGCGTCAGTTTTTTTTTCTCATTTTTCATCTTTTTCACAGTTGTTACAGTTCGTCTTGTGTCTTTTTGAGTTTTACCTTTCCAATATGAACAACCTATCCGGTAAATGCGAAGAAAGCGATCAGCTTGTGCTGCTGACGTAAACAAACCATTGTGACTAGAAGCAAGACATAGAAAAGCAAAGGCCAAAAAACAACATAACAGAAGTGGTTCTGCTCTAGCTAAGACAAACAAACTGCTCTGGTTGCTATTCAGCCGGGGTATCAACTCCACTCAGAAATTGATGGCTTTTTTTTCTATCTTTCGCCTTAGTAGTGACATTCACAGGTTTGTTACTCACAGCCGATGTTACCCTTTGACAAATAAGCAAAAAAATCCGAGTGATACTTCTGCAGGAGATGTTTTATAGTTCTGGCTGCTTCTAGCACCTTGGTGGTAAGCTGGCTACATTCACGATATCGTGGCACTTTTTTTTGTACTTGAGTTTCTGTAGTGTTCCCAGACATATAACTTTTTCCAGAGTAGGAAATCGCTAATTGCGATGCCACGTCACATCGCATCGCGATGGCACTTGCAATCGCTTCAAACGCAGTTCGCAAATAATATAAGAAAGTTGCGAATTGTGTTCAGTGTGTGGTGGTCCACCAAGGGAAGGCAACATGTAAATCAAAGCGATAATAACGCTTATGCTAAGGGATGTACATTTCATTTTTGCGCATTTTTGTAGTAGGATGCTTAGGTCGAAATAAGGTCTGGTTAGTGAATGGGGTTATATAAACTGCTTTAAGGGACCTCTGATATTGGAGATAAACGCTACTCCCAGTACATGTACTTTGTCGCCTAAATTATGATATCTGAGAATCTCAGTGAGGCCGACTATACTGATGTAAGGAAACCCCCAAATTCAGCAAATCTTGCGATTACCACCTAATGCCGGATAAAAAATTAGGTTTGTACTCCAGTGATTTAACCTGAACCCATTTGATTTATCAAGGTTAAGGGACGCACCCGAACTCAGAAAAACTCTCTCAGTTACGCGCAAATTTTTTATCGTAACAGAAAAGGGCAATGCCATCAGCCTAAGCCAAAATGTTTATTTCACATTGTGATAGTGACAGACCACGAACTGCTTTGCTCCTGATGATACTACCTACGACATAAGGGTGAAACTATAATGCGAATAACAAAGGCAATAGAAGACAGCCGCGTCGAACAGATGATTTAAGCGGAAAAGGGACGACGGCTCGACGTTTGAGCCTAAATAAAGGCGTGTCTTTTGAATACACGGAGTTATATATAGAAGAAGGCGTGGGAATGGGTTTCCCTATACGGCAGGTATTTATTGCTCTTTTCTTCTTCTGCATTCGCTGGTACAAAATGGTGCAGGTGACCACTCCTGTGTCCGTGGCACAGCGACACATTGCGGTGCGGAGGTGAGAACTTCCCTTCTCGGACTGTACACGTTTATTTACATATTTTACAACTCATTTACATCAACTTTGTCAGATGCGACATCGATATATAGAGGGCTAACTGCAAATGGGTGAACGACCGCAGGTCAGAGGCTAGCAGAATCAGGCCTTGGCCTTCTGCTAATCTTTAAGCCGGAGCTCCTTGAGACCTCCGTCAGCCAACCCGTCTGCTCAAGACTTTCGTCCAGACCCAACTCTCCTCCGAGCAAAACTTTACGAAACGTTTCCAAAATTCATTCTAGTTCATAGACCAATGAACGAATCACAGTTCTGACCAATCACATGCTGTATTGTAAAATGGGCTGACCAATCACTGGGCTATATATGCCCCTCTCCTACGCATAAGTGAAACAAATACAAAGCACACTATAAGCAGTGAGTGGTTGGGCACGCAAGCACACATATCTGCGATTTGCACTCTCCCGAAATCCTCCCACGGTTCGTGCAAGAGGCGACAAGAAGTCACAAAGATAACCCGCGCCGACGGTTGCGCTTCCAAAAACAAAACACCAGCCTAAGGCCCAAACATTCCGATGCTGTCCCTGGTCGATTGCGCGCGGGCGGCGGTTTCAAAGGGATGTATGTTCAGGCTTCTTATCGAGCAGACATAAAACCCCTTAATAAACTAAAAGTAACGCCAGCTTGTGAAGATTGCCGCCCGCCTTCTCTCCGGCGCTCTCCTTCGCCGTTGAACCCTCCCGTTGGCCGAGTGCCGTCACGTGTTTATGCGCGCTTTCCATCGGTGCAAAACGACTGGGGCCCCGCCGAGCGCGCCGATCTAGGCGGCCGTGACCGGCGCCTTCTCCGGAGAGCGCGCGCTAGTCGTGCACCGATTAGGTGGAGCCACGGTCGAAATACGAGAGGAGGAGTGGCGGCGCCGGAGGAGGAGAGAGGAGATGACACTACTTCCTCGGAACCTTCAGCGAGAGCGGACCTCTGTCGCTCGCTCCCTTCGATTTCGTGCGCCGCTGCTGTCGCCGCATTTCGCCTCCAGCTCTCGGCGCGTTCGGACGCGTGCGCTGCTCGCTCCGACGAGTACGCGCGCGCTCGCCGCGCCGCTCGCTTCCCGGCCGTGCTCCTCAACTACGCGCTGCCTCGGAAGCCTCCTCTGTGCTTGTGGCGTGTTGCGCGTGTGTTGTGCGAGTGCCGCGGGGCCCCTGTGTGCTCCCTCTGTGGATTTCCACCTGGATTAATCACCGAGAATTCCACCACTTGGATTTTCACCGTGGTCCACTGAGGAAGCGCCTCGCCGCCGCCGGCCCCTTCGGGGTTGTGCCGGGCTTCCGGCTGCATGGTCCCGCCTTGCAGCTGGGACCAACTCTTCGTCCTACCGTCGCTTTCAAGGTGAGCTTAAGCGCACTAATTTGCGGTTTCGGCCGCTTTTCTCGCTTGTAGTTTTTCAGGTTTTTGTTGCTATGGAGCAACATACCGCTCGCCGCGGCGGTCCCCAACCGGTCCGCCGCCGTACTCGCAGCCTCGGCCGAGATCCGGCATCCTTTCGTGCCGACATCGAGTGCCATGTCCGGGGACAACTTGAAGACTTCTACGACAGTCTTCGGTTGCTGACGACCCCCTCCATTGAGGAGTCCCGTCGCAACCTTGTCCCCCCTCCTGCCTCAGGGCCTCCACCGCCCCAGGTCTCTTCATCTCCGACCGGTAGCCGCAGCCCATCTCCCCCTGTGACCCGGTTGAGAGCGGCGCAATTCCTGAAGGATCCTGCCGACAACCCACCTCCCAAGCCTCAGCGCAAAGGAAAGGCCAAGCGCCGACAGCGCAAGGTCACCGACGATGCCGCTGCGACAGCCGAGTCGTCCGACTCGTGCCGATCACCTGTTTTGCTCCCTACCGGACAGCCAGAGGCGTCTCTCCAGGCACTCGAGGCTGTCATATCTGGTGAGAGCAACACTTCATCTACTACCTTTCCAGCTGGAAAAGAAGACCTTGCCTCCCAGCTCAAGGCTCTGGACGAGGTACTCGCAACTGCGAGCCGCCTCCACAAGCCTCGTTCCTCCGGACCCTCGCAAGAGCTCACTTCCCAAGGTGAAGTAACTCTGCATAACTCCTTTGCAGAATTAGGCGAGGATCTTGAACATCAAGATTCTGTCAAGACTGCTGCCCTACCATCCTCCGGTTTGCCTCCTGAGGTTCCCTGGTTTACCTCCTCTGATTTAACTCAGGACCAGGCTAACAACTCCACCACGGCACAACAGCCTTCCCGCTCCAACCATCCGGCTCCTGATCACGATCGGGATACCGGTGGTTGGACTACGGTCACACGCCGAATCAACCGCCCCAAGGTGACTCGTGTGGCCACGGTGCTGTTCACCCCTCGAGAGAAGAACACTTCTTTCAGGGCAACCATCAAGGAACACATGAGTGCCTATCTGTATGGCCAGCCGGGGGTCATCGAGGTCCGGCTCAACCGGAAACGAAACATCGTGGCTGCTGATGTGTCATCGCAAGAAGCCCGCGATCACCTCCTGACCCTCAAGTCCCTCCTCGATATTCCCGTTCGCTCGTTCGAGGCTTCCCGCATGGACTTCCATGTGGGCACTATCTTCGGCGTCGATCGCGAGGTCCGGGAACAGGACATTGCCGAGGGCATTGAGGCTGATGTTGAGATACTCGGCGTCCGTCGTCGAGGCCACCCTGTCTCCGTCCGCTTCGCTGCCCCTCCACCTAACCATGTCTACATCAACGGGATGAAGTTTGCTGTTCGGCCACTGAAAGCTCGTCCCCTCCAGTGCACCCGCTGCGGAGCCTTTAATCATGTCTCCGCCGCTTGCACCAGGCCTGATCGCTGCTCCATCTGCGGCGGATCACACCACACTCGGAAGTGCACTTCTAGCACTCCCAAGTGTTTTCATTGCGGAGGTCGGCACCGGGCTGCTGATCCCTCGTGTCCCAAGTGGCGACACCAACAGCAGCTAACCACGGCTCTCCGCAAGACAAAAACACCTGAAGATCGGCGGCAAGTGCTCAACGAGCTCCGCCCTCTTCAGCCCACTGGGTCTGGGTCTACCCAGTTCGAATCCTACTCAAAGGCCCTCCAGTCACGGAGTCCCAAGCACCCCAGTGTACCAGCTAGGGAGCCCCCTCAGCAACCTGTGGCGGTGGATATCCAAGCCACACTCACTTCGGTAACCGAAGCGCTACGACTTGCTGTCCAAGCGCTCATGACCCAGCTCCCACCCAACTCTGGCGCTCGCCGATTGGGAGAAGCTGCTGCTCTCATTACTGGGAGCCCTACCACTCGCCATCATGGCCAGACGTAGGAACAGACGCAACCCTGTTCCCAGGAGACCGCGTGTCTTGCAGTGGAATACCAACTCCCTGCGAGTACGACACGCGGACCTCAAAGATCTAATCCTCCAGAAATCTCTGGAGTTTGATGTCTTTGCTTTACAGGAGACCCGAGTCCCAGCGGAGAACCTCCGACTACCAGGATTCACCGGGTACTCTGGCCGCTCATGCTGCTCCAACCAGGACTGCAATGATGCCCCCTGCCTGGATCCTTCGCATCCACAACACAGGCCCCGCACAGCCATCTATGTGAGGAGTGACATACCCCACACACTGATGGATGTTGCCCAACCTGACCTAGGACAACTGGAGATCTGTGCCGTGCGCGTCCGTATGGGTGACACGGACACTACAGTTGCTTCAGTATATGTCCCTCCAGGAGTTCCTTGGGACCCCTCCTGCCTCATTGCCCTTCATTCCCGTCTAGGTAAGGATGTCCTTATCTGCGGGGATTTCAACTCCCACCACAGGGCATGGGGCAACCAGTCCAGCACCACCCGAGGCAAAAAGCTCTTGGACGCCATCAACGCGGCTGGCCTTCGTTTCCTACAGCCTACCTCCCCAACCTTCATTCGGCCAGGACGATCTTCTTTCATCGACCTGGCTCTCATCTCTGATGCCTGCCACTATTCGTGGGCCAGAGCTCCTGACTCTTTGGGCTCGGATCATTTTCCCATCTTCCTTAACCCCTCTATGAGGGGTAGGAGGAGGGAAAAGCTCTACCCCATTACCAAATGGGCCGAGTTCAGAGAACGAGTTAAAGACATCCCACTTGCAGGTGACTTCCTGGATTTTCTTGGACGCTGCGCCAAGAACTCGACAATCACCTGCGCAGTACCACTACATGCACCAGTCCCGGACCTACGTCTACTCGGACTTAGGGCCTCCAGACGAAGGGCTGAGCGAGTGGCCGAGCGCACCCACCATCCAGAACATTGGAAGGCCTTCCGCAGGATCGATGCTTGCTGCCGTCGGCAGGCCAATCGTCGTTCCCGGGAAAGCTGGGCCAGCATTTGCAAGTCCATACAGTCAGCCAGACAGTCCTCTGCTGCCTGGCGCATCCTCAAATCCCTTTTGCAGGTTGCCTCCAATCGACAACCTGTCCTGGGAGCAGCCATCGCAAGAGGCATTTCCTTTCAAGACTTGGCAGAGCAACTTGCCGACTTCCTTTCCAAGTCAGCCACGCCCCCCCCATCCGCTGGACTTCCAGTGGCGAATCCCCCTTCGCCCCTTCGGGCTACCCCTTCACCACCAGCAGCTTTGGCACAGACCATCTCTGCCCTCTGCAATGAACCCATTGCCCCTCATGAGCTTCAACGCGCCCTCAACCGCTCGAAGAAGAAATCAGCTCCTGGCGCTGACGGACTTACACTCCAGATGCTCCGTAATCTGGATGCCCCGGAGAAGAAGCGCCTCCTCGCAGTCTTCAATGACACATGGGACAGCAGCATACTACCGGACAACTGGAGAAATGCCATCGTTGTTCCCATCCTTAAGCCCCGTAAGCCGGCTAAACAACTATCCTCCTACCGTCCTGTATCTCTCACATCTGCTGCCTGCAAGACCATGGAGTTCATTGCCCTGGAACGACTCACATGGATCGCCAGAGCAACCAACTTCCTTCCAGAGATGCAGACAGGATTTCGGAAGCACCGCTGTACTGCAGACTCTATAGCAGATGTGGTCTCCACCCTTGAGGAAGCCAAATATGCGGGCGATGTTGTCTTCCTGGTCCTTCTGGATGTCCAGTCCGCTTTTGACAACCTGCCCCATACCATCATTGAGCAGGCTCTGGATGCCCTTGGAGTGACTGGGAAACTGCGTGGCTTTGTCTCGGCATTCCTCTCCAATCGCACCTTCCAAGTTCGAGTTGGGCAAACACTTAGCTCTCCTCGTCCTGTCACATCTGGGGTTCCCCAAGGATCAGTTCTCAGTCCTTGGCTGTTCAACCTCGTCCTAGCTGGCCTGCCAAAGTTCGTTCAGCAGATAAGAATCCACAAAGTTTCCTGCTCCATCTATGCAGATGACATAGCCCTCTGGATCCGAGCTCCAAAGAGACGTATTGTCTCCGCTAGGAAGGCTATGCAACAGGCACTGGACGGTGTCCAGTACTTCCTATCATCTAAGGGATTGACCCTCTCGGCTAATAAGTCTGAGGCCCTCGTCTACCATCCCAGAGGAGCACGGAGTTCCCGCCGTCTTGCAACTTTGCATATCGAAGGAACCCCTCTTCCATGGAAACGCCAGGTGAAATACCTAGGTCTCACAATTGACGACCGTCTCACCTGGATCCCAGCTGACAAAGCCCTCATTCCCCATCTTGATCGTGTGGGAAGAGCAGTCCAGCGTCTCCTTGCAAATGGCAATGGTTGCTCCTCCACTTGGGCAATCAAGCTCTTCGAGGCAGCGGCGACATCGGTCATCCTATATGCCCTTCCCTTCGTCTCCCTTCGGTCGACTCGAGTCATTCGTCTCGACACGATTCGAAGGCGTTGGATTAGAAGATTCCTCTGAGTCCCTCAATCATCACAGATTCCCGCTACCCTTGCGGAAGCTGGTATCTACCCTCTGGATCTTCTCCTCGCCCAGAGGGGACTGACTCACATTGATCGTCTCAGCCATGCTCCAGATGGTGCCTCACTCCTAGCACGGCTGCACAGCAAATCCCATTCTCGTATGGGTAAGCTGTATACAGTGTACAGAGAAATCATCGGTCCTGTCCCAGGTTTCTCAGTCCTACCCCCTCCACCCAATCAACCCCCAATTCCTGTCTTTTTGGATACGGATGGTCACACCAAGCGTCACACCCCTGTAGCTGCCTTCCAGCAGACAACTGCAGCCCTCCTTGAGGAGTGTAGAGAATCTACACTCCTCTTCACGGATGGCTCGGTTCGACCCGCTACCTTCCAAGCAGCTGCTGCCATGACAGCACCGCAGCTGGACCAGTCTAGGTCCTGCCGCCTGTCATTCCCTGCCAGTTCAACAGCTGCTGAGCTGGCCGGTCTACACCTAGCCGCACAGTTCATCGCTTCCAGTGTCCCTCCTGGACCTGTGAATGTTCTGTGCGACTCCAGATCTGCTCTGCAGCTTCTGACTATCTACCACGGCACCAACCTCTCGGTGAACATTCTCCGAGCCCGTCTCCTAGCCCTTCAGGACTCGGGGTATCAACTGGCCCTACATTGGGTTCCAGGACATACTGGAGTCCAGGGCAATGAAGAGGCGGATGCCTTGGCCAAAGCGGCGCACGACAACGGCGCCCCAGTCACTGAGGCTGTCACACCTTTTGACTTTTCAAGACCCCTCTTGAGAAGGTCGATAAGGTCTTTCCATCCTGACCGTCGTATTGCCGCTGGTGAGCATCTCCAACGGCTTTCTGACAAACTTTCACGGAAGGACAAATCCCTCCTCCTACGACTTCGAATAGGCTGCACGTGGACTCCGTCCCGCATGTATGCCTGTGGCCGAGCTCCCAGCCCAGCCTGTCCCTCTTGCGGCAATACTGGCACACTGGGACACTTGCTCCTCGTGTGTCCAGCCTCCGCTGGCCATCGCCAGAAACTTCTGAATGGCTATCGGAATCTTGGTCTTCCTGCTGATACGGAAGGGCAATTGCTCTTCCCAGCTCGGAACCAACTTTCTGCTCACCGGCTCCTCCTGATTTTTCTGGAGGAGTCTGGCCTCAGCTCTGTTCTGTAGGCCTGCATGGGCCCATAGTGCTTCGTGCGGAAATGGCGGCGACATAGGCAGCGCCAGCAACCTTCCCCTCCCCAACCTTCCCCTAATCCCAACTTCCCCTTCTCCCTGGTCACCAAGAGTGATGCCACAAAGATGGCTAACATAAGACGTGACCAGTACCCCCTCCCCAAAAATAAACCATAGTCACCACCACCACCACCCTGACACTACTTGGGGTTTTAAGAAGTACCGACAGCGGTTCCCTATGCCGCGCATTCTCCCCACCGCGTGTTTCTAGGATTTATGGCCGTCCGCTCCCTCTTCACTCGAAGCGAGAAACAGAACAGCTAGCGCCTATATCACAGCAACTGCACTTACGCAGTGCTCTCTAACAGCTCTGTTTTGCCTGCCACGCGGCACGGCCAAAGGGCAACTCTGGGGCCATTTGCCGAGAATCGGAGACGAACTGCATGGCGGGGTCGCCCGTTCTTATGATATCGGATAACCCTGCCGAATAGCAGCCGCCCGCACAACCGTTGTAAATAAACTCGTGTCAAGTTCCCCCTTGACCTTGGCGGCCCCTTCGGAATCTCCCCCGCAACAGTGGACCCGTGGTGAACGCTTCGTTTCTGGGAGAAGCACGCAAACTTAATCATCCTCATCGAGAATTGCGCGTACACTTGCTGTACGCTCAACATATAAGTCTTGCAACAGGGGGAAACGGGGACATCGTGATGTCTCGCACGCACAAAAAAATCAAAACAAAAGCTGCATGCAGAACAATCGTGCAACAGGCAGGCCAACGATTTCCATGCAGAGGCGTACGCCTTTCGCCTCGCGGCATGGTCAAAGCGGGACTCTCGGGTCATTATCCGAGAATCGGAACGGACCGCATGGCGGCGTCGCCCATTTCTATGTTTTTGAATACCACTTCCGAAGAGAAGCCGCCCGCGCGACCGTCGTAAATCAACTCGCGTCTAGTTGCCCCTTGACCCGTGGTGAACGCTTTGTTTCTGGGAAAAGGCCGCAATCCTAATTCGCGAGTCTCTTAGAAACACAAATCCGAAATCTGTACTGAGGCACGCATGAGTAAATATAGACATGTAAATTGCAGATGTAAAAATTAAGCGTGTAGCGGACGTTTCTTGTGAATTCCTTCGGTGGTTCGCCTGCAGTCGTAGCGCCATCATGTGGCAACCAAAAAAATCAGCCCCCCCTGCCCACTCTGCTTTTCGTCATGTATGGCTCCCATCAGATGGCGCCGGGCGGCATTTACCTTTCGCATTGCTCCAGTATAGGTACTAAAGTGCCTTCATAATTTTTGCTTTATGAGCTGCGACGGGCGACACGTTCAGCAGTTTTTCTGGACTCAAGCATTGAGGCAAAGTATTAAATTTTACATTTTGCATTTAACCTGTCGTATCCCACTTCCTCAGCCCACCTCGTCGCAGGACAAACGTCTGACACACTGTATTGCAGGAGATGATATAGGCGCTCGGCTACTGAGCTGCATGGTGTTACCGGAGTTCGATTTCGCCCGCGGAGACCGCGTTTCCACTCAGGTTAGATGACTTAGGGTAGGTATCTCGGATCTCTGCGCAATTTAAAGAAGCACATGACAAATAACTCGGAGCCATCGCTTTGAGGCGTTAAACCGCATAAGAACCTAAAAACAGGCGGTGGCAATAACGCTCGTGTCTTTCCTAGATGCATACCGTATGGGTTCTGAAAGCAAAAAATAAGCCTAAACTGAATGTAAGTGCTGAAAAAATGTGATGATGACATTTAGAAATTTTAGTTGGTTACTGAGGCAAGAGCATCGCAGCCAAGTTCGAACGAGCTTTTGTGCACAACAAGGTGAAATCCCTGCATGCGAGTAATTGTTTGCTGAAATATGTTATGCTAAGTCGTTGACACCAAACCGTAGTGAATTTCATGCGACACCATGATACTGTTGAAATAAGTAACACGGCGTTTTGCGATGTTGTCACACCGTGACATCATGCACCATGTGATAAAATTGTCACATGGTGCACGCCACATGGTCGACCTGTGACTATAAAGTGTACCAGGTGTGTGATGTTTCACGTTCTGTGTCATGAGCGAGTTTTTAGATGCCCTAACCGGGGCTATAGATATCAAGTGCGTTGATCACTCTACATGGCTAAGTGCTGTGGCTGCATAGGCATCAATTACAGGTTGGGCTCACTCTACATGGCTAAGTGCTGTGGCTGGATAGGCATCAATTACAGGTAGCGCTGGTCCCTGTACAGACGTGTCTAAAATTGCTAAAAGCCTTACGGAATTATGGCAGCGGGTACACATGCTCGGCATATGCGGCGGCCAGGAATTAAGAAAAAGAAGAAGCAGGCCGAGCAAATTTCACTCTTCGTTACTATCACACTCTCGATATGTAATGCGATCCAGTCTCCTTAAAAACTTTTCTGGCGCTCTCTCTATCCCCTATGTCAAATCATAGATTTTTGTTTAATGCTTGAGTGATACTTTAGGCGCCTACACCTGACAATTTGACAAGGAAGACGAAGGGCCGTGTGGGACGACAAAGATGAAATTAATCGAACGCGCCTCGCCCCGCTCCTAGGCAGCAACGCTTCCTCAGGGCACGGAGCCAAACCGACCAGGAGTTAGCCATCTCGACAAGGCCTACCAAGCGGCTGTGGACACGGCAATGTCGAACACGTCAAATCCCGAAGAATCTCGGGCAGATGACCAGGCACCGCTCATCCCAGATGAACAGGAAACGAGCTCCGAAATAGGTAGATGTGACCCGCATGATCGGAGCCTGACTTCAGTTCATCAAATCAGTGACAGCCCAACACCATTCGAAGCAAGTCCGGAGCCAGCCTCCGGACGTTGGCCTGGCGCCATACCGACCCGATGTTTTGTTGTCTTCGACGAAGAGCAAGGTTTGGAACTTGCTGCAAAAAAAATTATCGCGAAAAGGAGCGTCTCCAGAAAACAGCATTTACTCTTCTGAGTCCTGCCGTGGAAACCAGGCTGACCGCGATGGCTTAAAGCGACCGCCATCGTCCATCCCACGTACCCTACGGACGGCAGAAGACCGTTTTGATGAACCACGCACTTGGTCGCCAGCGAGGGAGGTATCCATGTGCCTGCGAATCGAGAAAAAAGGAGGCGTAGTTGACAGCAAAGGTGTCGGTGAAGATTTTGATGAAAATGAAAAAGAGAATATTGCGCCGCCAGAGTGGGCGGGGAAAACCGCTGCACATCCCAAGCGGAGGCTCACCGATGTACTGCCTCTGCGCGACATCGAACCAGACGAATCGGTGAGTGCGATGCTGTGCGCACACTATGGGCGATTTGCGCAAAACTCAGGCTGAATAGCTGTGTTGCCTATTCAAATTTCCGTTAGGACGATAGTGGTAAGAGAGCCATGAACGACAAAAGTTCGTCTGCGTTCCGTCGCGTTCGTGTGTAATAAGTGAACAACTTAATTCACTTAGTGTTTATGGACTAGGATTTTCACGGCCCATTTGAATACAAGACGCGATCGCAAACAGAGAAATAAGAATGGATCCACAATTAGAAAAAAAGCATTCGAATAAATTTGGTGTTGGCATAAAATGAGAATTATATTACTTGAAAGAGTACGAAATCAAACGAGACAATACGATGCGAGGAGAACTAAAACGACCATCACAATTCCGTAGAATCAATGCAGTTGATTCTATTTATTCCTTAACGCAGTCTCCGGGATTTAGCGGAATTCTGGCAGCGGCCTCACGTTCTACAATCAGCATCCAAGTTAAGAGGGGCTTCTTTTTTTTTTATCTAGGCAGCGCTCCTAAATGCAGCCATAACGTGACCAATTAGCCCTTTGCTTTTTCCGTTGATACGATAAGCGTCCCTGACTCTTAGGACCTCCTTAAGATTAGTTTTTGGTCACTATTGGGCCAGGTTCAACAAGTGATTCTTCAATGTTATCTCTTTGCGGGTCTTGCATCTCAGAGGCCCAAGTGACCTTGTCACTTATAGCAATGTTCAAAGCTAACTTTTTCTTCTATAACCTGACTCCATTTTTCCCCACAACGGCAGGTCAGTCCGATGTGGACCTTTAACAAGGATGAGTTCGGGGCACCACTCAACGCAGAACTACTAATGACATCTACTCCCTTAAGGCCTGAGGATTCCGGAAGGCGTATTTTTTGGGACACCAGCAGGTTGGAAGCGCTGCAAGGGCTGCCATCGATTATTCCATCAATCTCGGAAGCCACTTCATCTGGATCATCTCCGCCGGGAATACTGCTTGTACCTGACGCCACCGATCTTACGCCATCGGATTCGGATGCCAGTCGATCGGCACTTAGCGAGGATGCAAAGTTGGACACGAGCGCCGGCCCTGTCGAGGATCATCAGACGCAGCCGTAGTGAATTCATAGTGCGTGGAAGCAGCTCTTGAAGCAGCTCCTCATCAACTGCCCTACCCCTCACCCCCCCCCCCCCCCACCGCGCCCACCAGAAAAAAAAACCTTTCAACTTGTAGAGGGCTGCTGGTTGCCTAATAAAAGTGCCGCCTCTCCTCGAGCATGGCCGAGGCCACCGCAGTTAAAGCTCTGAGTGAGTAGACACGGAAAGGCGGAAGAAAAAATTGCTTCCGATGTTAGGAAATAGCGTGGAAACCGGATGGTGTAATCTTATACGGAACAAGCATTACACGTTTAAATAGTTGGCGGGGGTCCAGTGGATGCATCTATAGCACAGTAGATTTAGGTGGAGGGATATGAGACAGGCCTTTTTCTTGCAGTGGGTATAGTTCGGCTGATGGAAATGATGATGTCAACGATTACACATCGCCTTTTTGAGCATCACTGGCGTTAAGTGAAACGGCGAACATGATTTAATCGCTGCAGCAAACATAGAAAAATAATAGCTCGAAACGAAGACACAGACGCTATTCAATAACAATCACAGGCAGCGACTGCTACGCTCTCGAAGAGGAAATCAACTCAAAACTCAGGGTACGTGTTTTGCTGTACGGGTTGTGCTTGCCTCATCTATGCCGAGACTCGTAAAACGGCTTGGTGAGCCAAGGCTGCCTTGTGAAATCTGGGGGACTTTTGTAACGTTTGCGGATTTGGGTTTTCAATACTTTAGTCGATAAGGCTATATGGCCTGTGCAGGTGAAATTTATAGCAAGCGGACATCACACGGGGATAGAATTTCAGGGTTGAGTCATTCGCTAAAATTCACTAATTGATCACATTTTTTAGTGTGTTGTAGGCAATATACAACCACGTAATTGAACCCCATCTGCGTGAACATTGAGCACAGTTTGATAATTTTATTAATCGGCAACGTGAGCCTTCGACATGCGAACATCAAACATACGCATTCGAAACTGCGTGAAAATTATTTTCTTCTCGCATTGAAGCGTAGAAAATGGCGTCACTTGCATTTTATACTTATCGAACAGTACGAGATTTATTTATTTGATTGCGTACGAGAAGTTTTTGCTATTTTCTTTCATTTAATGCCCCTTTTTTATTATTTTTTTGCATATTTATTTATGCTTTGAGACAATAACAACGTTATTAAAAAAAGAAAAGTTACCATTTCTTCGGAACTCCGCTGCTGTGTCAGATTCGCACGCGTCTCAGATTGTGCCCGTATAGCGTGGCTGCGCTATACGGGCACAGTGGATCCCCGGGCACTGCGGCATAGAGGGCTACGAACGTGCCGACGAGCTCGCGACCGCAGCACATGAACTCCCTCCTAGCGACGAGCAACTCGCTTTGGAGGATGTGCGTGCGGTGATCGACGATCACCTCCGGATGCAGCACCCCGACCCACGCATCGCAAGAGGTGAGCGCATTCACAGTGTGAGCGGCCGCTCGCTGACTCGGCTGCAACGCGCAATGATCCTCCTTGCACGCATTGGATGTGTGTGGCCTGGGGAACGACGGATGCGCCACGGACTTGCCACTGCTGACGTGTGTGACGGCTGTGGCGCGGTAGAAACTCTCGAACATCTTCTACTGCGCTGCACCGCGCTAGCCGAATACGACGTGAGTTGCTGGCGGCTTACAGAGCGCAGGGGGTAATCCCGGACAGCGTAGCTGTGCTCCTGAGGCCACCGGGCAGTGCGCGCGTCCGCGAGCGAGCTCACGTGAGCCTGTGTGAATACATCGAAAAGGCGGGCTTGATGACCCGCCTATTTCACCTCGCCAGATAGTGCGCGCTGTGACTGAACGCTCCACGTGTGCTATTTCCCACAATAATGGCCGATCGCCCACGACAGCCGTCAGTGTTTTGTACAGTGTGCCAGTGCATGCGTTGTGAACAGTTGCCTGGACGCCGAGCTATTGCGTAGGCCCGCCCGATGTGCCGAGTGCTCAGTGACATAAGACATTTGCGGGTGGGCCTCAAGCAAACTACTGTATACTGTACCATAGTGTATATATTTCTTTTATTTTTACCTACCCTTTTCTTTCTGCCTATCACTCACCTCTTTGATTTCCTCTACCTTCTCCTCGCTATCCCTGTATTTCCGCCACCCCAGTTCAGGTGCTTCAGATATCAGATAGCAGATACCGGGGCTGGCAAACATCTTTTTTTCCCCTTTTGTACATACAATAAATAGCCACTACAACAACAACAACAAGCAATAAATAATCTTGGAAGGGATTGCCTAGAAAGTAGAGGAAAAAACAATCGCATATCACCGGCGAGGTCTGTACCCACGACCTCTGAACATCAGAGAAGTGGTTGATTTTGCCTTCTACGTTCTAGCCAATTATCTCACGATGACCTCGAATTCTTAAAACAAGGCATTTCCTTATGCTTTTCTTTTCGTAATTCGCTCTTGGCTCCTTTCTAATGTATCTCCCCTCATCCTCCCTGAATTTTTTTGCTGATTTCCTTTGATTAAGTTTCACTAAGGGCCGCAATGAGTAGTATTCATCTTTAACTGTTGGCTGTAATACGGCACCTGGCTTCGAGGCATCAAAGCTCGTGCGGAGCGTTTGTACGAGACCGACGAAAAACGTCATCGACAACTTACCACAAAACACGCAAGCTCACTGGGATACTGCATAATATTGTGCGCTTAGGTATGATAACCTGTCTGTCAATTTTATATCAGGACAATATTGAAGCATGGTCGCTGATGGCTGTGCAAATCCCACTGTCATATTCGAGAGATATTATTAGCGAAATGCAATTGTTCTGGTTTACGCGTGTAACGGCGGAAAAGCCGCCCAATATTCGTACTACCACCCAAATCTTCCTGTAAAAACGCAATCTCAAAGAGCGATAGCAAGCTATCTGATAAACGGAAACATTTGCTGCTTTGTCCTTTACCCTAGAATGAAAATTTTGCTAGGAGAGGCATCTGACTTCGGCTGGCTTTTAGAACTCTTTGTCAACTCGAGCTCGAAGAAGGGTTCAGTTTCAGCCCTTTTCACGTCATCTAATGAACCACAAGAGTTGCTGAGGAATAGCACCTATTCTGGCGAGCCGTTTCAGCTCGTCGTCTATCCCTGGGCAGTCGCTGTCTTGCCGCTGGCAGCCGGCAGAGGCCCTGCAATACCTCCCTGGCGCATGCTTTAAATAGAACGCGCTCGCTCTCCTCGAATTTCGTGCATAAAGGCTATTAAATTCTTCGTCGTGTAGTTAACTTCGCAGGCACGTGAGCGCCCGCCTAATATTCTTTTATTTTTCTCATGACCTCTGCCTGAAGGCCTTGCACCAGCTGATCCCGCATCGCTCTCCCGATTGCCCAGCAGCACGGCAGCCCTTCCTCGCGTAATGTAATTCCCTGAAAACTCCAGCAACGAAAGTGCCGAATGGCGTCATTAAAAAATAAAACTAAACAAAAAGTAAGTAAATAAAGCTATATGTTTTTAGTGTATACATTGTAGTGCATAAATTATTATCCATGCGCAGTAAAATTGTTTGCTGGATTAATATTGCTTGCAGTACTCTGATCGTGCCAGTGGCGTCCGTCGCGCCATCTTTAGTACGTTCAATGAGCACCAATAAGAGCGCATTTAAAGACCGCACTTCCCGTCGCTTCTGTGGCGCAAATTACCGGGCATTACACTGTGGAAGCCCAGGGCAGGACGTTTTAAAATAGTTAAGAAAATGCCCGTGAGGCCATCTGCTAAAACGTTCCTTTTCAAACTTCACTCTAATACGCTCCCTGTTAAAACCTGGCTGAATGATATAGGTATCTTCGTCCCATGGACAACAAATTGCGTGTTGCGCAGAAAACCTGAAACAATTGAGCAGGTTTTTTTACAATTTTGGGGTGCTGTCTTTCTATGGGACGTCCTCCAAAGGACAATTAAAAAGGAACTTCCCTTAACTGCTTACGGTATCAGATCCCTACCAGTGCAGAACGATGATGCACCTTATGATTCAATTATGCTTCTTGGCCTCCATAGTTTGTGGAAAACACGAATGTAGGTGCGTCACGCAGATATATATATAAAAGATCTGCGCGTGAAAACGTCATTGAAAGTGCTGTGTATATACGCGGAACTTTCAGGATGCAGCAGGATCCATCAGAATGGCATTGTCCATTTGATGAGTTGGTGCACTTGAAAAGATTTTAGCCGCGTACGCGTTAGCTCAAGTGTAGTTGACGTGTTTTATCATGTGTAATTTTTGTGTCTCACGGCAATGAGGAAAAAAAAGCTTCTGTGGCGCAATGGATTAACACCAAGCACCTGATTGTAAAACATGTGTTCAATTCCTGCAGGGCACCAATTTTTTATTTTTTTTTAAATCCGAACATTCAAATAAATTACGACCATATTTCCTGGGGTATACTCCCCTTTAGGTTGCTAATACCATGTTTTTTTTTTTCTCAATAGCAGCAAAACCAGCCGCAAACGCAGCCAAGTTGTGAAGGTATCACAACGGTTACAATTACATTCACCGTAATCAATCCCTGTCTTCAGTGAGTGCATGTTACCTTTAGGTTGCGTTCAGAGACAGCTCTCAGCAGTACTCGCCTTTTAACATGCTTTAAATGTTTTTTGCGGATTTACGCCGCGACGAATTTTCAGGTTAACTTATACAACGTCTCAAAGATGGCGCGATGGTCACCACCGATGTATTACGCTCGTTACAGCAAATAATTTTAGTCCATGAAACTATTTTATTAATATTGCATTTCAGTTTTCGTACTGGGCATTATGCTCGAAAAAAACATAATGTTGGGTTTTATTTTTGAGTGACGCAACTGGCACATGCGTTGCTGCAGTTTTCGGGGAACGGCCCTTCCTAGTGGCTTCGTGCCCATGGTCTTTCTCTTCACGTCACGTGGCCTTCTCCGGCCATCTTCGCGCGTGTTACTTTTCCTGCTGCTGGCTTTACCCCACCTTCGTGTGCTTGCAGAAGCCGTATCCCGTCTGTGCCTATAGCAAGGTTTAGCCCGCAGGTTCACTGCACCTGCGGGTTACGTTTTGCAAAGTGTGAAAATAATTGTTTCTCTTGCCCTCTCTCCTCTTGGGCAGCACTGCCGCTCGGCGTTCTCTTCTGTGGGACGATCGTTGCATATGGTCGCTCGGCGTGCCACGCTTTCCCGGGCTTTCGGCAGACTACGCAAGGGGGAAATTCGACGTCGTGTGTCGCGGGTAAAGGACCAAATTTTCTTCTCCTCCTTCTTTTGTGCAGATCCTTCTGCTGGGGGAATCAAGCTCTACGGATATTCGCGAGAAGCCGCATTCGTTCCAGCGATGGCTGAAAATGCCGGCGGGAGGTGCTGTCCTGAAACTAAGTTGGTTATATGCAAGCAAGAAAAGAGGGGAGCATATTTTAGCTATACGGTACGTAACCAAAGAAACAAACACGATGATGAAAAAAGATGTGGAAGAAAACTGTGCCGCCAAGCATGAAGAGGCAAGGCGGTGATCACGCGGAAGGCGAAACGGCGCAGAAGACGAAGAAACCTAGCCCAGCTGATCCGAACATATAGACGGATGGATGGAATATAGGAGCGCCCCCTTTAAAACGGGGTAGTAGCAGTAGCTATCATGCTCCTTTTTCTCCCTGTATCTTAATTATTGATTTAGATTGGTGAACTAAACCATCATTCTATTTATTAAATTTTTGTTTCTACATTACTCATATTATGTCCCTTCTCTGCTTTTAAGCCACCAATCTCTCCAGTCGTTTTTGGCTAGTTTCCACCGCCGGTTTATTCACCCGGCCACTGGTATCGCTAAACCCCAGAGTTTCAGGAACAGTGATTTCGCCTGCATCAGCTTCCGGATGGATACCATTACCATTCAATTGTTTCACTGGAGTTTCCACATACAGCACATGCGTCATCTCCATTGTTAAATTTCTTTTTGTAGCTGCGTGTTCTAAAGCACCCTGATCTAGCTTTAAAAAATAGGGCACTTTATGCAAAATTGCTGCCATCTATCGGCCGCCGCGCGCGTTTCCGCCATGTTCAAGGGTAGCTGCATTGAGGAGCGGCAAGCGGCAAAGGGGATGCGGAGCCGGCTGCGTTAATGCTTGTTGTTGCCGATAATATCGACATACTGCTGTGCCCCTTGTTGTACTCGAAATTAAAATAAGGGTGTAGAAGTAAAGCAGAAGTTACATCCCTTGAGATTTTCATTTTTCTTGAGGCTTGTGTTAATCTGCTCTCGCGTGTTGTCGCGCTGGGCGCACTTTAGATCAACGGCGCGCTTGAATTGTAAAATATCTTATTTAGCGTGAATTAGAAGATTGCAAATCAGTACCTGGTGCTAAGGCAGACGAAATATATCGACCACTCGACCACGGTGCATTGAATATGCTTGTAGACGGACTGCGCATCGCCGTTTCGCATAAACGATGTGTAAGAGTTGTTCCTGATTTCACTTGTTGCGCTAATTCACATCAGCTTTTATGGTTTCATGCATACAAGCTGTCAACAGATTTCGCCGGTATGTCCAGGTATCCAGATAGAACAGGTTTCGGCACTTAAAAGGCGCCGGACTGCTCACCTAAATTCCAGCGCGATATTTTAACGTCTCTACGCATTCGATTCACCGATGAATTGAATATAGTCGACTACGTCCAGGCTTCAGTTGCTGAGATACGTCTCCAGAACACGACTTGCAAACGAAATGAGTCAGAGTATATGCGTGGCAGCAACTGCCCCTACCGTTTAGCTGCTGATTGTTGTTGCTGTTTGCCTTTTTTTTTATTAGTGCGGGATTTGTTTTCGGCGAGTTGTGTGAGGTGCATCAAAAAGGAGTTACGCCTTAATTTGGACCACGCCAGTATTCTTTTCTCTTATCCATATTACTGAATAATGCCGTTTCTTCGTTGAACCTTCATGGTGCGCCATGAAAACAGTGTAATGAGGTAGGGTTTTAAACTATCAACCATTTGACACTATCCACAGAGCAATATCGTTTGTAGCGAGCCTCACCGCGCTTAGCAGTGAGGTTTGCTATGGCGGCTATCGCAGTAGAAGCAAGAATGAGCGCATACATGTCTTCCAACTTTATTTGTCTAAAAGTACCCAGCTCTATACATGTATGCATCACATTTTCTGTGTGACCATTGCTTGGTACATTTTACTACTGCCCTGAATTGCTGCAATATAGGAAAAAAAAAATCCCATGCATCACAGCTCCACACTGTAAACATTTGTGTTCTTTCAGGCGTCATCTAACTGCACAGAGCAAAACAGCGCAAACTTCACAATGGACAGAGAAGGGCAGACGAGACACAGGTCAGTACATGAGTCGCAAGCGACTCATGTACTGTCATACACACGCAAGCCCTTGCGTTTACGCTGGGACACTGGTCACGCTCGAGCGAGAGCGTTCGCAACCTGCCCGTCCGCTTCTGTCCAAATGAAGACTCGGTACTGTATTCTTCGTCATGAGAGCTCGCCAAAATGATAGTGCTCGCAATTAATTCACCCTGTCACACTCGTGAGCAAGATTTCAATGATAATTAACGTTGTTTAGTAAAAGCTGACAATATTCAAGCTGCTAAAAACAGTTTATACTTGAGAGGCAAATTCCTAATTTTGACGCGAAATGGGCGGCTCTGCTGTAAAGACCACTCTCTCCACATTATTCGTGACCATGGCGGCAGCCATTACGGTTAAGCCTCTTTACAGCCAGATGTTACTGTGACGAGAAATATGCAACCATACCACGAGCGTAATACGAAAACCATGAATTTTACATCAGGTGATTGTAATAACCGTAGCCAGATGACATTTCAAACTGCACCTCTGCCACGTTTCTTAAGAACATATTCATGAAAAGGGCGCACATGTTATGGTTAAATCTTGTGAAATCACGGAGTCCTTGATTTCATTTCTATGCATGCGCAAGCATCTTTAGCAGTAAAATGAAAACGCCTCAGGGACTTAGCTGGACCTCTTCTCCGCTTTAGCCCATGCACCAAAGAATGTTCGTCGGTCACCGATGGTCTCAGTTCTGAAGCCTAGCAACCAAAACAGAGGAGCAAGTCAGCTCTGCCTGATGGTACATAGGGCCGGTTTTGATGTGTTCGGAGAGAAAGAAAAAAAAAAGAACGGGAAAGCGTTCAGGAGATCTTGGCTTCAGAAGACTGGTAGCATGACCGTAGAGCTCACTTGTAAGCTTTTAGTATACGCTTTTCTATGCCTTTTAATGCGAAACCATTTCTTCCCTGATGTGTGGCGGGTAGAGAAGCAGTCGACGGAACGTGTCATCAGAGCATTTTCGAGCGAAGTGTAAATCATCTATTATAGGAATTTATAGAAATATTTGCATAAAATATCGAAATAATTCAATTCAGTTAATAAACAGACTAATAGGTAATTGAATTGTATTATTGATCTACCTAATGACTGATTACATAAGGATTTAAGTTCAATTACTGCGAGCTGCCTCATTTTCTCCTGCAGAGGTTTTATCTATGCTGCAGACATGTCACCAAAATGATTACGTGATAAACAATAAATAATTGTCAAAATAAAATAAATGGTTAGTTCATTCATTCAATTATTGACAAATTAGTCGGTAATTTATTCTAATGGTTGAACCAGTAACTGAATAAAATAATTAATTATTTAATCAATTACATTTTATTAAACCAGTAACAATGACAGAAGCATTATGAATTTGGGTAATTAAATGGCGGAATTATTGACATTCAATTAGTGAATTTCTTGATACATTATTCGACAATTCTGGGAGACATTACGAGAAAAGACTTCGACGTCGCGATAGTAACGGACATCGACATAATTCAGCCGTCTTCGCTATAAACATGATCGGCAGCAGAACAGAGAAATGCTTTCGCATTACTCCGTCCGGAAGACTGAAGTTCCCCCCTGGAATTTTTAGATATGCGGCCAGCGATGTTATCACAGCAAAAACGCCACACGAACTTCTGCAACTCTATACCAGCAGTTCTGTTTTGTACTGTTTTCATTCATTACCACTGTGAAATACCAGACCTTTAATGCACTCACTACTGCCGTAGACTGGAAGGGTTGCTAGTCTGCAGAATTGTGATGCAACATTAAAAAGCGTAAGTAACAGTGCACCATAGCCTGGAATGAAAGGAAGTTTTGGAAAAGTGGCCACTTGGCTTGCAAGTAACTGCCTATTTTTACGAGCCCAGAAATTGCGACTGGTGCAACATCTCTTCTACAACCGTGGAAGAACAATCAGTTCCTGCTGATAGTCCAGTGCACTGCGTGCCTATTTACTGCATACCGAAATTATCCGCGTCTTACTGCAACAAGCAACGACTTAATTGTGTGCAGGCTTTCAACATTTATGATTTCTTGCGGTCAGGCTTTGGCGCCACCATGTAAATGCGCTGATCTGATATTGGCTGTCTTTCCTGCGGGCCAGCGGAAGCACCTCTTCTGTTCTTGCCCTAATTTGGCCTGGGACAGAATTTTTGAAAAAAAAAAAATGCGTTCATCTACTGCTGCATGTGGGTAGCCAACACACTGCGATGTACCTCTGACTGTACACGAGTTACATATTCCACTTCACTAAAGATATGCAACAGCTATACGAGAGCAGCCCCTTTTACTCTGAGAACAGAGCTTCGGTTGCGATGGAATGAAACCACGGCGGCGAACGTGATTTCAGAGCCGCAGAGAGAAAGATTTCGAAGCACGCATTTGCTTGCTTCAAGACCATACGCAAAAGCGCTTTTAACATCACCTTTTCAATTCGCGATTTCTCCTTTAAATTTAGTTTTGTTTTGTTTGTTGCTGAACTAGCTTGCCTTTTTTTTTAACTCGCCGTAAGTCTCGGCCTCTATCTTATTATTTTTATTGTGTACTTGTTCGTACCTTGATACTTGTAAACTGACGAGAGCTTATTATCTCACTGCTTCTTTATCTTGCGTTGGAATGTACTTTTCTTTTTTTTTATCCATATGACTGACCACAGTAGTGCTGTCAGAGTGGGGATCCGCGTGGCTTGGTCAAGCTGTGAGGCGGCAGCTTTTACCCCAAACTCCTGCCATATTTTTTTACCATGATGGCAAATAAATTGAATTTAATTTGAATTGTGGAAGTTATTGTTACTGAAACATGAGGGCACATCTCAAGCACCCGTTACTAAGTTATGCGCACTGCAACGCGTTCACTAGGTGCCTTTCCAATACGCTCTGTACCAGCGAAATTTAGTGGCATACAGATGGTTGTTGGTACAAAGCGTGTTGGAGACGCACCGACTGAAGTTTTGTGCTTTGTTTTGGTTTGCTTCCACAGTGTATGGAAAACGATAATGGCTGTGGAACACGCTGACGTGGATGCTCGCTCAGAGAATGAGTATCTAATTGAAAGTGTGACCTACCTGAAGGGAAAGCTATAATGCTGTAATGGAGGCTAGTTGGTTTTCCATTATCGTGTAGGCGCGCTGAACTTTAACTCAGGACAATTCGCTAACACAAGAAAAGACTGGTACGTGCGGACGTACCAGTCTTGTTTTGTGTTAGTGATTTGTCTTGAGTTAAAGTTCAGCGCGCCTACACGATGAAAGGTACAATTCCCAAAGTGAGGAACCAGAATGAAATCCAGTTTTAGTTCAGCTGGCTGACCTAAAAGATTTTTGAAACACGTCGCAGTCTTACTTTTCGTGGGACATCTTTGTGGTATTGTTCTTTGAAACGTTTACCCCACTGTATTCTGCATTGTGAGCAGGGAATACATGAGAACGCAAATCCTTTGCAGCCTACGCTTTACGTTTCCGCCTGTCATGCGCAAGGCCGGGATTTCAACCCGCATGGGGACAAATTAGGTATAATTGTGCTGCGGATTTGTTGCCCTTCGCTTCTAATTGCGGTTCTCATTTTTTGTGTACGGCTGAGCGACCCCACGCGCTATCACGCAAAAGCAAGCTTACCTTCCCTGCACAACCACTACCCGCCAGCCACCTCTACCTCGTTCTAGCTTTCTACCACTTTTCTAGGGGAGGGTGGGGGGGGGGGGGGGGGGGGCGTGCAGGTTTGTCCTTCGACGTTACCTTGCCAACCTGGCAGCCTGAACGCCGCGAAAACGCCGCTGGGAGCGGGTGAGAGTAATTCTTTACACCTGCATGCAATTTCATAACAAATGAACCTAGTTATTCCCTGGCGCAATCAATGTTTATACCCTTGGACGATGTCAGCCGTCGTAAACAAGCGTACCGCAGCTGTAGCTGAGTATACCGAATTCTCTAGTCTGAATAATTCTGTCTATGATCTCCTTCCTTTTAGAGCACTGCTTCTTTCTATATTGTTACGTGGAAGATCTATAGTCCGAAAGCTCTCCGCAATGCTAACGTTGGTGAGGGCACCGATTTCACAACATTCAGTGTCGACGTCTTCTCGGAGTCTGTTGCACTTCTTCATTCTCATCCCGAGCAGCGAATACAGCTAACACTGCCCCCCCCCCCCCCCCCCCCACCCCACCCCACGAGAAAAGCACAGTCCCGGTGCGGTCTACGTTAGTGAAATAGAACGTTGATAATAGGGCTTTAGACGGGACACATGCACTATTTCGGAAGTTGGAGCAGTGGACGGGGACTACGGAAACACAGATTCAACTTGGTAGGTGACGCCGGTCACGGGGCGCAAAACACGGTAAGGACTAGTGTAACGGGGCGCGCATTGACAAACCTTATCACGTAGGAGCACTCGAGCAGACGACGCTATGACGCGCTAGCACGTGACACAATGTCACTTCCGCGAGTAGCAGCGACGTTGTTTCTCCCTAGCGCCTTGTGGCGAGACTATGGTTTCAGTTTCGGTTCACTCAGGGCTCGCATTTACGTTTTTTTTTTCCCGCTGGTGTTTGTCAAAGGTACTCATGTTTCGGTGTCATTTTCACGCAGCGCCCGTATTTTCGCACGGCTGTCGGCTGAAGTTCACGTAAAAATAACGAGAATTGCCGTCGGCTAAAAGTTCGGGCGCGCCTTATGACGAGATTCCTCATGCTTTCAGTTTCGAGTTTCAGTTACGTTTCGCGCAGGGCTCGCATTTACGTTTTTTCCCCACTGGTGTTTGTTAAACGTACGATGTTTCGTTGTCGTTTTCGCGCAGGGCTCGTACTCCCGCACGGCTGTCAGCTGAAGTTCACGTAAAAGTCACGCAAATTGCCGCCGGCTAAAAGTTCGGTCACGCGATCACGTTAATTTCGGTCCGCTGACCACTGCGCGGGCTTTTTGCTCTGGTGTTCTGTAAACGTCGGTCGATTACCGGTCACGTGTCACGTAAATTTCAGTCCAGTGGTCACTTTCGCGGCTGTTTTTGTTCTGGTATGTTCTGGAATCGTCGCTCGGCTCGGCTACACCCCGAAGTTTGCACTTCTCCCCATCCGCATAGCTCCGCGCACTTCGTCCGGTGCTTCTGGGTTGTACGCACGTGCACTTGGCTCATCTGTAGCGCGCTGCGCTAACCAGGGTGATTTTGTGCTTGCCGAACTTATGTGTCAATTGCGGATAATTAGAGATGATGGACGAGCTCCCAGAGTCGCTCGAGCTCGTAAAAGATGAACTCGCGTCAAAAGGGCACGGATCAGTGTATCGGGCGAACCTGGCAAACGAGGCAGCCGTCAACGAATGGCTGGAAGCCTACAGCGTCGAAACCAACACGTCTTGGATTGTGCACAAGGTTCAAAGGAATGGAGAAAGGTACGTACATTGCCGATCAGCCCGTATTGCTCTTAGCAATATATTTCAATCACTGTCAAATAATTTATACTCGACTAGTGCTATATGTGGGTTGAATTTTAGTCAATTTAATAAAAAGCGGAGTTACATTTCTCGCTTATACTGGAGTCGAAAGTACACGAGCGCAATATATTAGGCGATAGTTTTCATGCAGACCTATGCAGTTAGCTAGCAAGCACGAGAGAAGAGACTTTTAAAGGAAGTCATCACCTTGAAGCTAAATGACTAATTGTAGAAATGATGACACGAAGTGCTAGTCACATGCCGTCAATCTGATAACTTTCCCTTGTAAACGTTTGTAAAATCAGTTTGCAAAAAAAAAAAAATCTTAGCCAAAGAACTTTACTCAGTGAACATCCAGTGAATATCTGCCGCAAATATTAATAATATATCATTATAGTATACATTGTAAGTCCACGTTGAAGAGAGTAGAAAGTGGACATGTACCAAATACCCACATATGCCCACACATCTCTTGATGAGATATTAAATGATATTCTGTAGATATGTAGCCAACATCTATTTATGGGTTGTGAGCTGTGTAGTAAGAGTACAGCACTTTATAATAAGAGCAATCAGAGCAATTGCTGAAAAATGCCAAAGATGATAATTGTTTATCCAAGGTTAAAGCTTCCTACTTGTTTCTTGCTGGGATCCTACTAGTTCCAGTAGTACTGGCATATTAACACATTCCCCATAGCCACTGGAATCGGTAGCGGCTGGGTCTCCCTGCAGAAAGTCGGTTGGGTGCATTGGTTCTGGTGGGCCTGTTGACCTATGAAAATCTTGGTGCAGCAGCTGCCTAGGGCCGCACTATCAAAACGAAGACAAGGGCAAAGGTTTCATAAGTATGAATCATACTTTATTATTTTCCATGTCTACAAAAGTTCTGCAATCTGCATGGACACTTTTGTCTTGTTGTCTGGTACTGCTTCAGGTGTTCCAGCTTCAATCAGATGCTGCAATGAAGTTAGCTGCACAGAAAGATTTTTTCAGAAAAACATGCTAGCAACACCACACTACTTTAATTTAAATATCAACAATTTGGAAAGCAGCCATTCAAGAACAATGCGTTTGGATTACATTTGTGTACTTGCATCGCCAAGGGCTTAGATTACTTCCAACCAAAGCCATCATCTCAGCTTTTAGACATTAGTTGATGGCATGGTACCCTGTCAATTTAACAGCCAAACCATTCCATATGTGACACACCACAAATTGTAAGTGCTGTGCTTCGTATGCCTATACAGCTGCTTACAGTGCGATCAATCATGTTTCTGTCTAGTTTGAGCTTATTCAGAATCAGTGTGTGACGAGCCTGTGTATGCATTTGGACCAGAATATGAGAGTGAAAGTCTGTGCAATGACAACTGGTGCATGTGGAGAACATGCACTTCATGTGTTATACGTCGACTATGCGAGACGAGTGCAATCCACTTTGTGCGTGGTCTTCTCTATAACTCGAACCAATTCACTGCACTACAACATTGCCATCAACCATTTGTATCCTCATTCTCCTTTTATTTCCTTTTTCTCCCTTCTCTAGTGTGGAGCAGCACGCTAGGGTCATATTGCTGCTGGCCGAACTCTCCACCTTTCTTTTCATTGAATTATTTTCATCGCTATCTTGCTTATTCACTGTGCTTTGGGCCTCCTTGCAAACACAAATATGGCTATTTGCAATTCAAAGTAGGTTCTTTGATGGCTGCATGGCTGCCCAGTGTCATTTGTAGAACTGCAGTCACATCTGCCACTTTTTCCTGCCAAAAAGTTGAAGGCATTTGCCAGTAAAACAAACTGCTTCTGCATAAATGGTTTACAACGTATTGCTTGCCGTGCATTTACTAAACAGTAAAGGCATTGTTTCGCCTAAATTTAGAAGCAGTGCATTTCAGTTTTGTTTAGTATAGTGTCCCAAATTTACTTAGGCTCTACAGGATTCTGTAGTGTAGGTCTCCGGCTCATTTTTGACCAATTATTTTTTTTTAACATGCACTGACATCACCCAGTAAATGGGTGCCTTACATTTTACTCTATAAAAACATGGTCGCTATGGCTGGAATCGAACTCAGGTTCCTTAAATTTAAATGCCTAAAACTGGTTGTTTCATACTATTTCCTAGACTACTTTCATCGGGGTAGCCTAGTAGTACCTAATTTACTATATAGCCACAAGTCTCTGTAGTAACTAACTTACTATAAACACACTTCTGGCACATGATGATGACATTAACAAGCGTTTCTTGTGCCAGAAGTGTGTTTATAGTAAATTAAGTACTATAAACACACTTCTGGCACATGACGCTGACATAAACAAGCGTTTCTTCTTGATTTCCTCTACCTTTTCCTTGCTATCCCTTTATTTCCGCCGCCCCAGTTCAGGTGCTTCAGATATCAGATAGCAGACACCGGGGCTGGCAAACATCTTTTTTTTTCCTTTTGTATATACAATGAATAACCACTACCACCACCACCACAAGCGTTTCTTGAAATGTTGGATTGCTAGCTGACCAGTGTGCAAACCATAAGGGAGTGATGTCAAAATACTCTGGTTCTCCCCTCTTCAAGTGGTGCTATAATTTGTGAGCTTAGTCCTTTTATTTTGTAGCAATGCTTCCTTCTTCAAAAATATTGGTAGGCATAATGGTGCAAGTACAACATGTCACCTAATTCAGAAGCTTTTCAAGTGGCTGTAAGATAGTTTGGAATTCAAGTTAGCCAAGGTCACTTTGAGATATATACAAGGAATGAACAGTTGTTGTGAAAGCCAGCATTTATTTATTTGGCTCAATATTGAAGTGCACCATTCTGCGTAAGCATGTTATGAGGTGCCCACGACTTCAAAAATAAACACTCTTGTTTCTTCTTGCCATGACACTTGAGCGGAATACCGATCACATACCATAAAGAGTTACAAAAAACAAATTACACAGCATGCTATGCCACTGCCTCTGCTTAACAGGTGCAGTTAAGTTAGCTGCGGCGCTCAACAAATGCCTACTCAACGCAGTGCTCTCAAACAAGCGTGAGTACTTTAAGAGGGTGGAAATTCTGGCTGGTTGGTGCATGATCTGTGGCTAAAAACAACGCTAATACGAGACGAAGCAAACGAAACAGCGTCGTGTCCCCTCTGCTTCGTCTCGTGTCAGCGCAGTTTTTAGCCACAGAAGCGTGAGTACTTGGTTATCGAGTTCACCTAATATCCCACTATTTTCAGAATCAATAGTTTGACGTCGCCAGATTATGGGCTTCAGAAAAGGGCGGTTGCCGCTATGACCAGGGCTCCGTAATCATGCGTGCGTTCACAAAACGAGAGCATGTTTTCATTTCAAGGATTATTACCGCTAATTTCAGAAAACTGGCTTCGCTGTCCCAGCATGTTGACATATAGAAACATTTCCGTGTTTAAATGCCCGAAACTGGAAAACAAAATCCTGAGTGCAAAGAGCTGCTCACAAGGTAGCATAAAATGAGAGACGGTCTTTGAGATGTAAGTTACCATCGGTAGTAGTCTACATACGCCCTTGGGTAGGCCAGTAGCTTTAGCATCCTTAGCGAAGACCCCCTCGAGCAGCGATGCAGCATGACAGCAAATGTTTCACAAATACACCACGTAACCATGTTTTTTTCTCTTTTCCCCCCCTTCTTACCTCCCATATTCCAGCGGTACTTATCCAAATATTGCAGTGCTACCAACCAAGGCACTTTCAACGACTAGTGGCTCCAAGGCGAGCATCCAACGGCGCTGCGCAGCTTTCTTGGAATCGACGCACTTGCACATCCAGCACAGTCGGCATCCAGCATGCTTAGGCAGCAAAAGTTCAGCAGTCGTGGCTTCACAAAATCGCTTGCTGTCAGAGTCAAACACCAGACTTCGAGATGACGGCGAAAACACTTGTTTCGAACTGCAAGCATCACAGTATCCAGCATCCAAATGGCACGGCTTGGGCCACTTCGTTTATAAAACCTAAAAACTGCGGCCGCAGCACCCCTTAAGCCACAGGCACTACCTCTAAGCCATGATAGAAGGATACGCGCTTGTCTGACTAACCAACGCCCCAACGCCAGTGTCGGCGAAACAACGGCGCGCGCGTGTGCGTTGCCATCTTTCTTTTGGCGTAAAAAATATAGAAACAAGCAAGAAACAACTTAAAGGAAGTGATGTCGTGTCACGTGCTTGAGCGTCAGAGCGTCGTCTGCTCGAGTACTCCTACGGGATATGGTTTGTCAATACGCTAATGGGGCAAAAGCTTTTCACACAAGCCTACTCGACGGCACGGGAGCCTCAGCAAAACGAGAGATCCAGGAGTGTAGTAGACGTCACGGTGGCAGCTGTCGTACCAGAATTTTTGGGAGTCCTGGGATGCAGTGAGCCTGGCATGGGCTATCCGGCGGGCATCATGAGCGCGGGCGACGGCATCACTGGCGTAAGTACTGGTGGCGTCTGCCGCGGGTAGGGAGGTGTCGAAGGGTAGTAACGGGTGTCGGCCAAATAATATATAAAATGGGGAGTAACCAGCAGTGGAATAGACAGATGAATTGTAGTCGAATGTCACAAAGGGGAGATGACCATCAAAATCTCGATGGTCGTCAGACACATACATGGCCAGCATGTCTGTGAGGGTACGGTTTAGACGTTCCGTGAGGCAGTTGGTCTGGGGGTGATAGGCGGAGGTGAATTTGTGGCGGACGGAGCACTAACGGAGAATTTCGTCAACCACTCGCCACAGGAAACAGCGGTCACGGTCAGTTAGTAGATCACGAGGAGCACCATGATGAAGAATCACGTTTTCTAGAAGGAAGTCAGTGACGTCTGTGGCGCAGCTGGTCGGGATGGTTCGGGTAATAGCGTACCGAGTAGCGTAATCGGAAGCGACGGCGTTCAATTTTTTCCCCGAGCCGGAAACTGGCACAGGGCCAAGGAGGTCAACGCCTATACGGGAAAACGGATCAGTCGGTATGGGTATCGGCTGCATATGGCCTGAAGGCAAAATTGTGGGCTTCCTCCGATGCTGACACAGTTCACATGTGGCAATGTACTACTGGACAGAGCGGTAGAGCCCCGGACAGTAGAAACGTCGGCGCAGGATGTCGTATGTGCAAGAGGCACCCAGGTAGCCAGCAATGGGAGCATCATGGAACTGTTCAAGGATGGTGGAACGCAGATGTTGGGGAACGACGAGCAAAAGGACTGTGCCATCTGGTCGCATGTTATGTGGGTATAGGCTGTTTTCGTGGAGTACAAATAAGGCGAGAGATGGGTCAGGGTAGTCGGAGATAAGACAGAGGATAATGGAATGCAGAGAAGGATCTAAGTGCTGTTCCTTGGCAATGTTAGCAAAGGTCGAGACAGACAAGACACATGCACTATCATCAGAGTCTGTAGGACTAGGCGAGTCGACGGGATGACGTGACAAACAGTCTGCATCTTAGTGAAGCCGGCCTGACTTGTAGACGACAGAAAAGGAGTATTCTTGTAATCGTAGCGCCCAGCGCCCCAAACAGCCAGTAGGATCTTTGAGAGAGGAAAGCCAGCACAAGGCATGATGGTCTGTTATCGCCATAAAAGGGCGGCCAAACAAATAAGAGCGGAATTTCGTAATAGCCAGACAAGCGCCAGGCACACTCGCTTTGTGATAGAATAATTTTGTTCGGGTGTTGAGAGGAGGCGGCTGGCATACGCAATCACCCTTGTGCGGCCGTGTTGTCGCTGAGCGAGTATAGCTCCTATTCCATGGCCACTTGCGTCGGTACGGAGTTCGGTATTGGCGGAAGGGTTGAAGTGGGCCAAGACTAGTGGAGTAGTTAGAGCAGCAATAAGCTCTTAGAAAGCTGCAACTTGTTCAGGCCCCCAATATAATAAAGCGTCTTTCTTGAGGAGTTGGGTGAGCGGACGAGCAAAGACTGCGAAGTTCGGGACGAACCGTCGGAAATAGTAACATAGGCCAATAAAGCTTCGGACATAGCTGGATGAACGCGGAGTGGGAAACTCTCTGACGGCACGTATCTTGTCAGGGTTAGGCTGAACGCCGAAAGCATTAACCAAGCGAACAAGGACTTTGATTTCCCGATGGCCGAAACTGCACTTCTTTGAGTTGAGTTGAAGGATGGTGCGGCGGTATAGCTCGAGAATGGTAGAAAGGCGAGGGAGGTGGCTGTCAAAAGTGGACGAGAAAACAATGACGTCGTCTAAGTAACAAAAACAATTCGTCCACCTGAAGCCGTACAGCAACGAGTCCATCATCCGTTCGAAAGTTTCAGGGGCGTTACATATGCCAAAAGGCATGACTTTAAATTGATAGAGGCCGTCAGTGGTTATGAACGCTGTTTTCACGGTCTTTCTTGTCGACAGAAATCTGCCAGTAGCCGGAACGAAGGTCGATGGATGAAAAATAGCTGGCTCCGTGCAAACTATCAACCGCGTCGTCGATGCGCGAAAGAGGATATACATCTTTTTTGGTTATCTTATTCAAATGACGGTAGTCGACGCAGAATCTCCAACTGTTATCCTTCTTGACCAACACGACAGGGGATGCGCAGGGGCTACTGGAAGGCTGGATTATGTCGTTCGCTAACATCTTTTCGACCTCCGTTTGGATGACACGTCTCTCGGCAACCCAAACACAATAAGGCAGCCTGTGAATAGGACTGGCGTCCCCGGTATCAATTCGGTTGGTGAAAACTGTCGTTTGACCCAATGGGCGGATACCGAAGTCAAAAAGGTCACTGTAGGTTGTAGGGCCCGTGGCGCGCCGCGCATTCGAAGGCCGCGCCACTTCCCAATGCTCCCTGCGCGCTGCCTGTTTCCCTCTCCCCGCTCGTTCGGGGATAACCGGTCCCGCGCGAGGGGGCTATAAAAGAAGGCGCGCGCCGCAGTCTCGCCCTCTCTTGGTCCCTGCCTCTTCGTTCCTGCTTCGCTCCTGCTTCGCGCCTGGAGCTTCTGCCCGGAAGAAGACCCGCAGGTTGCAGCCCCCCGATCCCTGTGAGGTTAAAGATGTTTGTTACACGGCCCGCTGTGTATTTGTCGTGCGCATCCCTCGGGCAGAGGAATCGCCCACAACTGGCACCCAACTGGGGCTGAATTAGCACCCATGTGAAGAGTTTTCTGCCAATGTGGTAGCGCACGGCAACACGACGGGCCGGTCCTTTGTATGTTAGGCGCGACGCCATTTTGAGTTTAGGGCTATAGTGTGTGCAGATGACACGGAGTGTAGTATAGAAGTGTTTGTACAGTGTTTTAATTTTGTTTTGGGTTATGTTTGTGTTTGTTAGTGTCGGGCGGTTTGTGTTTTAATTTTTTTTGTGCATATGTTAGTTTTATGAAGTGTTTAGCCTTTGTGACTAGCCTCTTGATGCGGGCTAGGTGGTAGTCGTGCGCGTGTAGGCTCCTGGTCGGCTTTAGTTGTTGAGTGCAATGCCTCCGAGAAAAGACGCGCCAAATAGGGCCGCCGCTTCGGATGCCAGTGCGTCCGGAAGTGAGGTAAAGGACGCGGTAGAGTCTGCGCAGGTTACCGATGCGGCCGCCCTGATGAGGCAGATGAACGAAATGTTGTCGGTGTTCACCCGTCAGCTCGGTTCGGTGGCTAGCGCCAACCAAGCCACAGCAGCGGCGACAGTCTGGCGTCCGCGGATAAATGTAGAGGTTCCCTCCTTTTCCGGCTACACGGACGTGAAGTCAGTCCACGAGTTCTTGCAAGAACTCGAGGATTATCAGACGGCACTGGGTTCCCCAGACGACGTGGTGCTAGCGCAGGTAATCCCCGTGGCACTTGTTGAGAGCGCGGCGCGATCGAGACGCTGTCAGCCGGCCTTCCAGTCGATGGCAGACTTCACCGATCGCTTCCGCGCCGAGTTCGTGCCTCCCGATTACGAGCGCCGGATGCTTGAGGAGCTAGCGTTGAGCACACAGCACCCAGAGGAGAGCCTCCTCGAGTATGTACGCGCAATGCAGGAGCTCTACAAGAGGGCAGATCCCACGAAAACCGATCTTGAACAGGTCGCGCGCGTGATGAGGCAATGCCATCCGCGCATCAAGCCGTATTTGCGGGGACGTGGATTTGCAAACCTCGAGGCCCTAGCACAGGAAGCGAAGGTAGTACAGGCGGATTTACTCGCTGAATTGCGCTACCAGCCACCCCCCAGGCCAGCCGAATCGCTAGAGCCGCGATGCGCCTGGGCCGGAGGCCAAGACTCCGCGCCGCGCGCCAGGGGCGCAGACGTAATGACGGTTGGGCAGGAAAGGCCAGCGGAAGGCTCCGCTATTCCTCGCGCTCTTGACCCGTACGCGTTCGAGCAACAGCGTCGAGCTGGGCTCGCCAGCGACGTCCGCATAGGCGCGGAGAGAGGGGAAGGACGTCCCCAACCGCTTCTTGGAACGCGGCATTCCCCGACCGCGCGGCAGGTGAACGATCGGCTTTGCTGGAATTGCAACCAGCCGGGCCACGTGGCACGAGAGTGTCCAGCAAGGCGTATGCAGGGAAACGCGGACCGCCGGCAGCCATAATTGGTAACACCAGCCTGTCGCCGTCGGCGGGAGAATTTCGTGGTAGCCACGGCGGAAAATGGAAAAAGTACTCCCACGCCGCGTCGTCGGACGACCGCCCCGGGGGCGCAGAGGCTTTTGTCCCCCTCGCCTGTTGAGCGCAAGGAATGTTGTCGCGCTCGAGCCCTTTTATGCCAGTGCGGTTAAGGCCGCTGTACGGTCACTATTTGGGCGCTGCGCCCGTCCGCTCGAGAACGTATCCGCCAGGTCGTAACAATGTGGCGGACGGAGGCATGCGTCCTCCGCCCGGCTGCCGCACAGAGTTCGTCAACTTCAACTTTTGTAGCATGCGTTCTGGAGGCGCATCGCAAGCTCCTCCTACTTTTTCAAAGATGGCCGCCGACCGAGCGTAGGCGAAGCAAGGCCTAGGCGGACGGTGCCTGTCGATGAAATATATACTTCATGTCGCTATTGCTCGTTTATTACGATTATTCAAAGCAACTTGGAAGTTTCCCTTGCCATGTGCACAAGCATCGAGTGACAGTTCCCCCAGCTGAGTTGGCCTGCACCGAGTTGACGAGTGGCCGACAAACCTACGGAAGATTTACTACTGCTACACAGTTGCGGTGCCTCGACGTGTTTATTTGGAGCCGTTTGTGATTGCTGCAGGATTTTCACGGACAGCATCAAGAAGCAGCTCCCCGCAGTGAATTAATTCCCTGTGCGCGTATACAGTTTCATAGCAGCGACAATTAGTGCGAGTGTAGTGATACGTTCGGAACGACTGCTGTTTTGCCAAGTTGGTGAAATCGCCTGCGAGTGAAAAGCTCACTGCGCATGCTTTGTTTTCCGAATGTTGATATGAATTTTGAGCTGTGCTAGTCGCATTCATTCGTCTGCGTGCAGCGATCGCGAGCAATCACTGATATCAATCGTGTTTCGTGTATGTGCTGCGCTTCAGAACTGCAGTGGGTGTGAAGTGCCCTTTCTGAAAACTGTTTTACGTGCGCGAAACGATTTTGGCTGCACGGAGAAGCGGCACCAATCTGCTGCTTTATGCTTCGTGAAGTATGTTTGCGATGGTTGCTTGTTATTGTTGTTTCGTGTGATGTCTTGACAGATGTGTTTATTGGGATTAATCGTTGTACTCCGAATGCTCTCATTACAACCGTGCGCGGACGGCATTTTGTTAGTGTTCTTGGCCTCTTTATATATAGGTATGAGTTGTGGGCACACGGCCACGGCGGGCTTGTAACCAAGTTTTAGTGCCGAAAAAAAAAAGCACAACGCATTCTTGTTCTGTGAATGGAACGATTACCGTAGAAATGGCTGAGAAAGCTAAGAAGGTGTGGTAAGATTTTTTAGGACAAGTGTGATAGATTGGGCAGTGTTATATGGTACAGGAAGAAAAGTACAGACACAATCTGAAATGAAATGCCATCTTATGTGCTATTCAGTTCCCCCATTGGAGCAGTATAAGGTTAGAAGGATGGAAGTTTTCTGCACATTGTGCAGGACAGCCCTCATGATATTCCCATTAAAAAAAAAAAAAAAACTCGCACTGTGAGCCATAATAATACAGATTAAGAGTACCTGCAAGCAAGATCTCAGTAGAAAACCACCTGCATGAAAGTGTATAAGGCTCCATGGATTCAGCTTTATCATGCGGCTCACAGAACATAGTGTGAACCTTGGGGTGCAAATACATGGCACAAGGCAAATGTTTACATCTGGCATGCCTTAAGCTCCATGCAGTAACACTTTATGAGAGTGATGAATGCTGGTACTCTCAAGTATGAATCAAGGAGCAAAAATTTTAGGGATATTCATAGCAGAAATTAATGAGTAGAAGATATGTAACACGGTCACACAAACACTTTCGATCCTCATTGAACTCGATCTGCATTCAACTCGTGCAATCGTGCCCGAGCCTCCTTGGATCGAAGCTGTTTCTGAGCGCTCTTGAGTTTTGAAGCACATCCGAGAGCGGGCGTCGCCACCCTCGATGTCACCTAACGCACACGAAGGAAGCTTCTCAGTGGTCATTCAAAACGGCCGTGCAGCACCGGATGCTTCAATGCTTCCTGAAAACCTCAATGAGGATCACAAGTGTTCGCGTCGCAGAGGTGTAAGAAGGAGCAGGTAATTTCAGACTGAGTTTGCTAAGAAATGGGCTGCTACCACAGTTCTTTCAAGTGCATTACAATGAAAAACCAAAGGTATATGTAGAAAATAGCATCTCATAAGCTTTTGTACTCTCAAGACAGGCAGTTTGCACATGTAAGCACTTCAGACGTCACATGAAATCCTGTGAACAGCTGACCAGCGGCATTGTTTTGCGATATACATTTGCCTCATTGTCTTATGAACAGCCAAAAAAAAAGTGCTTTTCATAATGGCAATAACATGCACCTATTATTTACTGCAGATTTCCTGCTCTCATTGATTCATTTTTTTTTTTAATTTTTACTTTCTAATTATTTTGTCGTTGAAATTGCCTGCAAGTATTTGATTCGTTTGAAAAGCTCACTACACATATCTTGCATTCTGAATGCTGAAATAAAGTTCGATCTGTGCAGGTAGTCGCGTTTGTTCTTCCCCCTGTAGTGACCATGCATGCACGGCTTTTTCCCTGCAATGTGTCCATCATAAATATTGATTGTTGCTCGTGTGTACTGTGCCTGAAAACAGCCGTGGGTGCGATGTGCCCTTTCTGGAAACTATTTTGTATTAATGAAATGATCTCCACTGTCTGCTTTCTGATGTGACTACAGAAGCATCGGCACCACTCAGTGGCTTGATTCTTCATGAAGTATAATTCTTGCAATTATAGCTAGATTATAGCAAGCCTGTCTTGTCTGTGCCACGTCTTGTTCTGATTAATCGTTATGTTGTGGGTGCTGGGTATCATGATGGTGTGCCGACAAAACTGTTAATTTTCTTGCCTCTCTGAAAAGGGTACATATCTATGATGGGTGCCGAGGGTTTGGTGCTGAGCCAAAAACAAGAGGAGAGATTCATGTCCCAATACAGCACATGCCGTGTAATCAACTTCTGTCGTTCTATCCTTAGCTCAACAGATCAAGATGCCACCAAATGAATGGCTAAGAAAGATGTTAAGGCCCATTATAAGACTGTAATGAATTGGGCAATATTATGGTTCAGAATGAAAAAAAAATGTACAATCTGAAAGGAATTTTCAACTTGGCTAAACATTCTTCCAGTTGCAACGATACAACAATATACAGGTACTTGCACACTTTTACTAGGGCAAGGCCCTTGATCACACTGAGGGGAAGACGAATTCAAATAACGAGTTGCAACTGAGCAAGATGAATTTTCAAACAAGTTTCCTTGAGACTAAACCGTGAAGGTTCGATAGTGTCAACCCTCTACAGCATGATAATTCGGGTAAAATCCCGTCGCACAACTACATTACCTTGCATTGCCTTGAGCTGCATAAAGTGATGCTTCTTGAGAATGTTAAATGCTGCGGCTTAGTGTAGCAAGAAAATGGAAATTACCTGGCAAGAACCAAATGTTGAGCAGAACCAGAATGGGGAGGATAAACATTTATTTTCTGGCTTCAAAGACCACTATACTGGTAACAAATGCGTGATGCTACAACTGGGGATATGCATATAACAGCTTAAGTTTGCTGCTACAGACAGGCAACCTTCGTTTTTTGTTCATGGTATAGCATGCAGAAATCTGGATAAAATAGCCTTTGCTTTGTTGAATTTCCTGGCTTCAACCAGACCAGTGCAGCATTACTATCAGGCAACACAAACAGCTTGAAATCTCAAAAAAGCCATGTTGCACACACCTAAAATCACTGGAGTGCTTCTAAGTACTCCACAGATATGGTTGTCAAGTGAAAATTCATGCAGTTGCGTCAGCATGTACATAGTTAGCAATCTCGGACTGACCGAAGGCTTAGTGCGCTTCACGACTCTGGAACACGGCACCTTACAGCATGTTATGTGTCCTCTCAGTGCAATGTACTTCTGTTTCCCTGTTGAGCTCAGTGGCTATTTTTATAATGTCCCCCTAAATGAAGCTGTCACTGTATACACCCATTGCAAGGACCCCTTTGTATAGAAAATTCCACAGAGCCTGTCTCCACATGCAACACTGCGCAAGTGTGAAGAAGTGAGACTTCAGTACAAGGCTGCATGCTTGAAGAAAACACAGTTGTAATGAATGAGTAAGAGTAGTGCTTTACCAACTTATCTATTTATTCAATTTGTCGGGGTGGTGCAGTGGTTACGGCGCTCGACTACTGTTCCCAAAGACGCGGGATCGAATCCCGGCCTCGACGGCAGCTTTTCGATGGAGGCGAAAAGCAAGGCGCCTGTGTGCTGTGCGATGTCAGTGCACGTTAAAGAACCCCAAGTGGTCAAAATTTCCGGAGTCCTCCACTACGGCGTCTCTCATAGCCTGAGTTGCTTTGAGACGTTAAACCCCACAAACCAACCAACCAACCAATTTGTGATAGAAAAGAACCCAGCAATATAGTCATCCACACTGCTCAAAGGCAAAACAGCATTGTCTGCTAGTCTACAAGGGGCGATCATCACTATTATATGTTGTGCATACCACTGTGTATCACTGCTACATTACAACCGCACCCCCCCCCCTCTCGTCTACTTGGGGACTACGCATTTCCCAAGTGTGAAACTGCATGAACTAGTTTCTATCCAGCTTTAAGGGGAACAAAGTGGAGACGAAAAGCACAAAAACAAGGCGCACAAGAAGCAGTAGTGCTGGCCAATGTTATTCGACGCAGCCCAAAGGCCTGGAGAGTGAATGAAGGGAAATGACAATGGCAGAGAAGGAAATTAACACACTACAGCGCAGGTAGGAACGCATCCACAAAGCTTCACAGGAATTTGTGCATGATCCTGGAAACATCTAAAAAGTAACATTGAAACACAGACAAAAAGAAAATAAAATCGGGAATGCATATAGAAACCTACACGCATCTAACACGGGACAGGATGACGTGTCATGCAGCATGAGCTCTTCAGGCGAGCAGAATCTGGTGGGGCGATCTAAACTAAGGGCTATTGAACCAGGCACAAACTGGAACCTTCCAGTGGCAGTGAAGCGAGGGCGCCGTTATGCATTCAAGAAATAGTAACCCAGCATAACATGATCAATAAAACGGCACAAGAACACGATCACAGGAAAAGAAGAGGGATTGAAAGGCGCTCTTTCTTTCCATCTTCTTTTCCTGTGATCATGTCCTTGCGCCGCTCAAATGGTCAGTGTGAACCAACTAGCATTACAGCAAGTACTACAAGCATAAAATGGTCAGCACATGTAGCATCCTAGTGGCATGTTTCCATTGCAAGGCAGATGCTGTTTGAGTTACTAAATGGCACATATGGATGAGTTGTGAATGACTATAACATATGCATGCATCCTCTGGTAGGTATGTAAAGCCTCACTGGTCCATACATTTACATTCAATGCTTTTGTAGAGAGACTCCCTGACGAAGGATCCTGCAGCAGTTGACCAAAGCATGAAATGTGTTTTTTACGGTACACCTGCTGCTTGGTGATATTGTAAAATGACCCAGAAGCCTCCATATGTGCCTGTAAATACACAAAATTCACTGAGATGAGCAATCCAAAACACAAAGCTACATTAGATGGGTTTTTAAGCATAGGTAGCATTGAGGAAAACAAACACTGCCAGTTTCAGTTGATTAAGGAAATAAGTAAGTATACAAAATGCAACCATAATTTCAAACGGTTCGATGGTGGGCATAGCCAGCATTTTTTTAATCGGTCTCAAACAGGCCAGGTGATTGTAAACAGTCAATAAAAGCATTTTGCTTGGATTGACAAGATTATCCAGCAGCTTTCTCACTATATGCAATTATAATATTGATCTAGTAAACATCTTGCAGTTCAGTGCTGCTTTCCTTGCCTCTCTGTCTTAGCATTCGTTACTTGTTACATGAGCCACCGAGTATAAAACAAATGGGTTTGCAAGGCATTTAGCCTCCCGTGGCAAGGACTCCTAACATCCACACACACTCGCTTTCTTCCATTTTTCTTTTATTTGACAGTTCAGAGTTCCAAGCACAGTTTTCTTTCTCAGAAGAGTATTGAATCCTCAGAGGGGATATTTTATTCAATATCACAAGGTACAGTTTTGTCGTGACTCTTTTGGAGAACTGCACTGTGTTTACATGCCACTACAATTGGTTTCTGTTCCTTGAATTATATTGAGGATCTGTGTATTCACTCCACGATGAACTTGAGGTATGGGCTTGCAGGATAGTTATGTAAACAAAGCAAAGGAGTCGGGTAGGTAAGTACACTAGTCATAGAAGTATAGTATTTCGTGTTCACAGACAAGTCAAAATTCCATGAAGTCTGCATGCTGTCCTGGCAACTAAGTGACATGCCATTACACTTGGTCACTGTTTTACAATTAGCCCCTAGACAGTTTTCCTCTACAAGTGGGGACCCTTAGCTGATGCAAGGCAGTAGGCGCTAAGTATTTCTTGATCCCAACTGACCGCTCTGGCCATGCACTATTACTCTGTCGTGCAGTGACGCGACTTTTCAGTGCTTACTTACTCTTAGCTGTATTGTTTTTAAGTATGAGAAACAGTGAAATAAAACTACAACAGAAGAATAAAACACTCATTCCACACAAAACATCCAATATATACATATTTGTACTTAGAATAGTCACTTCATATCATGCAATGTTTCGAAAACTTTATGGACTCTTCCTCAGCAGCAGCACAGTTGTGCCATAATTCTTGTTTATTTGTGCTCAGCACTAACTGTACAAATATTTCACTTGAAATTTGACTCGTAGAGGCTGTCTCAATCGGTAACAATTCTTTTCAGTACATGCCGCAGCTGAGTAGCTTGAGCTGTGTTGCATGTTAACACTCAATCGCCAGATTTCATTTGCTACTTTCTGCGTCTGAAATGACAAAAGCAGTGCACACACATGAAATCTAGGAAGACCAAATGGCATAGGTCAAGAAAAGGAAGTGTATGCTGCACTTGACACGAAGGCACTTATTAATATAGGCAGCACTGAGCACAGAGATGGAGAAACTAGTATTACGTACTGGGGGGCATGCGAATTGTAGTTTGCCTACCAAACTGATTATGAATAGCATAGTCTTGCTGCTGAATCAAATATGAATAGGGCTGAAAACCAAACTGAATACAAGCAAACTAGTTGAGCAGCTATTTTAAATGTCTTTGAAGAAGTAAACACATTGAATTTTAGAGATAATTTGAACATGCACTGTTTGAATCATTTGCTATGGCATGGATACCATAACAAATGATTCCATGCACTTTTAAAGATTTGTTACTGTCATGAACCTCGACACATTTTCTGCGTGCAAATGCATCTCATATGCAACACCACAGCTGTACGTTGCAGCCAGAAATGAGGATTATGTGGCGAAATGTACGCCACTAAGAGATTGCTACCACCGGGGAGAACCGCACGGAAAACAGTGCTTCTGTACATGTTACAAATGATGTGCATGTCTGTTTATGCTTTGCAGTCTATTTTCTCACAGTAAAACAGGCGTGTTGTAAAATGTGTTTAGGCTGTAATTTCGGATGAAAACATTAATTGACCAGCTCCTGCATCTTTGCCACGAGTGCTATACCGAAGTGATCGCGCGAACACAGGCAGGAGAGATATGAATATATACACTTTACCTTTCGATGTATACGTCCGGGAGTACTTAAAAAATTCGTGCCGCTGGGGCATGCGTGCGTCTACGCTGTTGCTGGATGATTGCATCGCCGGCGACTTAATCGCTCTACTAATGGTCAGTTTATACTGTTTGTGTTGAATATTCGGGGGCTCAATAACTCTACAGCTAGGGTGCAAATTAATTTGATAGCCGACGATCGAGAGCCACCGTGAAGAGGAAAAGTGTCCCCAAACCAGCGCCGCAGCCATCATATGCAGCGTTTCGACGTTCGAAGCAGCGCGCGCCGGGCGCGCCAATCAGAGCGCTGGAGAAGTCCGCCACCCAAAAGATGCCCCAAAGTGACCGTATAGCACCCTATGCGCAACCCGTGCCGAACGCGTCCGCCAGCTGGCGGAAGGCGGACGAGCGCAGCGCCTCTAAAAACGACCGTACGGGGGCCTTTAGCTGGTCAAAGCTGAAACCCCTTTGACCTTAGCAGCAGGGACGACAAAAGCGGAGTGAGCGGTATGTCTGGTCCTGTGTTTTGACGGCAGGAAGCGGAGGCATCGCTTCGTCTATCTGCCCGGCTTAACCATACCAGTTATTTTGGGAAGATATTTTCTTACGAGCGAAGGCATTGTGCTTGACATTGGGGAGAACGGCTATCGCTACAGCCCCTTCACCCCCCTCATTTCCTTTGTTAGCGCACCCAAACAGGAAATCGTCGCCCAGCGGGCGAGCGTCCACGTTTGTGTGGCAGACAGCTTCACCGCGACACTGAATGGTAGCCCATTAAAAGCAATTATCGCGTCCTTCTCAGGAACCGGTAGTCAGCGCCGAAGGCTCGTGGAAACTTTACTCCCGTTTTCGGATTGCTTCACAGAGAAACCAGGCAGAACCGACTTGCTTCAGCACGAGATCGAAACGGGTGATGCGCGCCCTTTCAGATGTAACCCGCGGCCGTTAAGCGCGCATAAGAGACAGCTTCTCGACAGCGCCCTTGACGAGATGATAGATACCGGCGTGGTGAGACCCTCACAAAGTCCCTGGGCGTCCCCAGTGGTTCTAGCGCCAAAGAAAGATGGTTCGGTCAGGCTGTGTGTTGATTATCGAAAGCTCAACTCACTGACGCCTACGGTTGCGTACCCTTTCCAGTCGATCGAGGCTGTGATGTATGCGCTAGGAAACGCAAGGTTCTTCACAGTCCTGGATGCAAGCAGAGGGTACCTGCAGATTGAGGTGGCGGAAGGTGACATTCAGAAAACCGCATTCACCTGTCACCGCATGCTCTTCGAATTTATTCGACTCCCGTTTGGTTTGTCTAATGCACCGAGCACGTTCATGGATTGATGGACATCGTGCTGGGCGATGAAAGGTTCAACTACGCGATGGCGTACCTCGACAACGTCGTGATATTCTCACAGTCGTTCGAAGAGCATCTCATTCACCTGAATTCCGTTCTTGAAAGAATGAGACGTGCGGGTATAACGATCAACCCAAAGAAAGTGCAGTTGGCATCAAAGAGAGCGAACCTCGTGGCATGATGGTACTTTGAGACCGAACGATGACAAACTGCAGGCAATTCTGAACTACCCCTGCCCGACGGACGTGAAAAGCTTGCAGAGGTTTTTGGGTATGGTTGCCTTCTACAGACAATTCATCCCTAGTTGTTCAGAGCTCGCTAGGCCGTTGAACCAGCTGTTGCGGAAAGGCTCGAAGTGGGTCTGGGGCAAGGAACAGAACGACGCTTTTGTTGCCTTGGCTCGCGCGATGGCGAACTCCGCTAGTTAGCGCCTCCCCGACCTGAACAAGCCGTTTGTCTCGCAGACAGATGCTAGTGATGCCGGTGTAGGAGCTGTTTTGTTGCAGGAACACGAGGGCAAGCTGCGCCCTGTCGCGTTCGCTAGCCGCACGCTCACATCGGCGGAGCGGAATTACTCCGTGACCGGAAAGGAATGCATGGCAATGATGATCGCATTGTCAAAGTTCGACATGTACCTAGACGGAGCGGTTTTCACCGTGCAGACAGATCACCAGGCACTTTCGTGGTTAAAGAGGCTGAAAAACCCCGCAGGCAGACTCGCGAGATGGGCGCTGACGTTGCAACGTTATGCGTACGCCATTGAGTACCGCCGGGGCAGCATGAATAAGGTGGCCGATGCGTTATCACGCGCACCATTGAAGGCTGGCAGAAGCGCAGAAGAGGCGAAGACCAGCATTGCTGAAAGCGGCGTCGCCGCTAGTGGAGAGGAGGAGAGGGTGGACGCGAGTGTCTCGCCCTACGTAGTTAAAAGAGAAAGGAGGCGGAGAGAGTTGCCGCGCGGTGCTGCGAAAGAGAGAAGGCGCAGCAGCTGGTGGCGGCGACTACTCGCCTGCCAAGAATCGAGGCAGAGTGAAATCTGTCATGGGGAGTAGCGGTCAGTAGGGAAGAGCTAATTGAGGCCCAGAAAGCAGACGGTGTTACGACCGTGCATCATCCGCACTTGCGCGCTCTATTGTTCGCCTGTGGGCATGGATAAGTGCTGTGGATATGTGGTGTTGGTACAATGGCTCTAAGTGAGCCTGTTTCCAGGAATCCTGTTTTGTAAGCCTGTTTTGCTTTGTGGACACCCTGCAAATGCCAAATTGACCCTGTCAAGAGAGCGTCTAGAAAAACACAAAGAAATGCCCCCCTGCGGGAAATAGCCGGAAGTGCTTTCTTTCTTTTGTTCACCCTTCCAGTCGAGAAGCGCCATCGTCCAGTGAGGAATGCCTACTATCTAAAGGAGACGACAGAGTGACATGTCCGCTGACTTGCAGGACAAGAAAGGAGCATGACGCATACGGCCATTAGATGATTTCCCGGAATGCAGGAAAGATTTGCAATTGCCGGAAAGGGACAATGCTGGAAGCGTATGCGGCGCGCACGTGCACTTGGGTTTCTGAGAAGTAAATCCACTTGCCGGAACCAGCCTATCGATTCTTGGCTGAAGAATAGAAATGTACCTCCTCGCCGTTCCCAAGCTTTTCCCGCCAACAAGTGACCAGGCTCAACGAAACAATGCCGGGCAAGTCAGTGCTTCAGACCATCAGTGCAGTGATGTGTTCGATTGGATGCCGATATCTGAGGGGCGTGCCCTGGATTTGGTTGGTCAGCATCTTCAGAGAGGGGCTGGACATAGGGGGTTTTAAGGACGCTGCAGAGCACAAAATGGCTCTGAGCCCTGGGTAAACGGCTCATCCAGACGCTTCTCGCTATGAACTCTTAACGCTTGCCATTTTGCTGATGTACCCTTCTTTTTCTTGTAAATAATCTTGTAAATGCGTTTTCTCAAAGTGCCATTAAACCTGCTTGTATATATTTTACCAACTTCGAAGATTCAATCCTTCATGAACCCGGAGTCTCTGCACGCTACCAAGTGAAGGCCGGGTCGACATAGCCCCAGCGTCACGACAACTGGTGACCAGCGTTGGGATCTGAATCTACAAGCCACAACATCTGGTGATTGGAGGTGGGATCTGAATCTACAAGTCACGACAACTGGTGACCAGCGTTGGGATCTGGATCTACAAGCTACAACATCTGGTGATTCGAGGTGGATCTGAAGCTACAAGCCACAACATCTTGTGATCGGAGGTGGCATCTCAAGCAACAAGCAGGAGCAACAATCGGCCAACAAGAGAGCAGCTCGGAACATCGATCGCATGTGTGGGTGAGTGCTTGGCTTTTCTTCTGATGTGGACCAGGTTCTAGAACAGGGTTAGATTTTAGAACTGGTAAAAAGTGTTGAAACGCCTTTAGGTTTGGTAGTTTGCACTGTTGTTTTGGAAGTAGCCGACACTCGGAGCGATCATGGACCTACAAAAGCTGCAGAAACCGGAACTGTTGCAATTGTGTGAGGAATTGGGAATTGATACAAGTGGTTTGGCACGAAAACCCTTGATTATAAAAGCAATCACTGATTTGGGAACCGATGATGAGGAGCTCAGTGAAGCATGGAACCTCATCGGACAAAAAAAGGAGGAGCAGCTCAGACAGCAGAAAGAGCGGGAAAACGAGAAAAAGAGGCGTGAGCGTGAACTTGAGAGGGAAAAAGAGGAAAAGAAGCGTGAACTTGAAAGGGAAAAAGAGGAAAAGAAGCGTGAACTTGAGAGGGAAAAAGAGGAAAAGAAGCGTGAAATTGAAAGAGAAGCAAAAAGGCTGGAGCTAGAAATTGAGCTCCGGAAATTAGAACTAGAGTTGAGCAAGAGGTCGGGCAATTGTCCCCAGCTAGCGGTACCTCTTCTCAACAAGGAGGCAGATTTCAAGATGTCAAAGTACATGCAGCCATATGTGATATCAGGGGATATCGGTCTGTATCTGGCTAACTTTGAGCGAACTTGCGAAAAACTGTCCTTCCAGCGAGACACTTGGTCTCAGAGATTATTGACGGTTCTGCCCTGCGAGGCAGCGGAGGTTGTCGCGCGGCTAAGCAAGGAGGACGCGGACAACTACGAGAAGGTCAAAGCTTGCCTTCTGAGAAAGTATAGGCTTAGCGCCGAGGCGTTCAGACAACGTTTTCGGAACGCTACTAAGTCCAGGGACGAGAGTTACCCTGAATTCCTATACAATTTAAGAGTCAATTTGGGCGAGTGGCTAAAGAGCACTGATTCCTACAGTGATAGGGACGCTGTAGTCGAGCGAATTCTTTTGGAGCAGTTTTATAACTGCCTCCCAGAAAAAGAAAGAAATTGGTTACAGGACCGAGGCGAAATTAAGTCGGCAACTGAAGCTGCCGAACTTATTGAGGAGTATGCTTCGCGCCGACAATTCAGCAACCCAGCAGTGGATAGGCCCCGCAATCCCAAGTTGAGGGTGAATAACCGTCAGAAAAGGCACTTTGCTAGATTTGCAAACGAAGAAAGGAAGGCTTCTTCAGGCAAACGCCCTAGAAAGGACAGCAGTGAGAAAAGTGGGGAAGTGACCAACGCGCAGAACACTAAGAATAAGCTTGAGGCTAGGAAGCCGCTCACATGCTTTAGGTGTAATGAGCCGGGTCACATTGCCGTCAACTGCCGGAAAGAAAAGATTGCTTTCTCGTATGTCAGTGACTGCGATGAAAATATGCAGCTTTTAGAACCCTACCTGCATGACCTAGTAGTCAACGGGAAGCCTTGCAAGGTACTGCGCGATTCGGCCACAACGATGGATGTTGTCCATCCGGCGTATGTGTCGCCTTCCGACTATACAGGACAGTGTGCATGGATCCGCCAGGTAGCGGAGGAACATGTGTGCTTGCCAATCGCGAACGTGGTCATCGAGGGCCCTTTCGGCGAGTTAACAACCGAGGCTGCCGTTTCAGGAAAGCTTCCTAAAAGCTATCCGTATTTGTTTTCCAACAAATCGGACGTGCTACTGCGAAAGAGGGGCATCCTGTTCGGAGACAGAGTTGTGCAAGCCTTAACACGTTCAAAGGCGCGAGAACTAGCTACACTGCTCATACCAGAAAATTCCACAGCGGAGGAAACGGCAGTTAAAACAGTGGTCGATGTGGAAGATAGCGGGTCAGAAAACTTTGAGAGCGAGGCATCTCAAATAAGTCAACTTGAAAGTGAGCTTGATGAGACGCGGAATGAGGACGTTCTTGAGAGTAACCTCTTGCCGCCAGTGTCTAGTAATCTCCCGAGACTTTTAAGTGGAACCCGAGAGGACTTAGCTATGGAGCAAGCAGTGGTAAATCTAACGTTAAACCTTCCCGAGGAGATGGGGGACAACTTGATTTGCCTCAGCGGAAAAGGAAGCAACGCTCAGGAGCTTCTCAAAAAGACAGAGCAGAGAGGAGAACTAAAGAAATCCCAGCTGTCCGATCTGGGCGAGATAATAACAGAGTTTGAGGCCTGCTTCGTGGACAGGCCAGGCAGGACTGATTTGACTGAGCACGATATTGAGCTGACTTCAGACGTGCCAGTGCGATCAAGGTGCTACCGATTCTCTCCAAGGCAAAGAGAAATTCTGGATAGGGAAGTAACTCGCATGCTGGAATTGGGAGTAATAAAACCCTCGGAAAGCGATTATGCTTCGCCTATGATCTTAGTAGAAGCTCCAGGTAAAGACCCTAGGCCTGTGGTAGACTACCGAAAGCTAAATTCTCTCACCAGGGATCAAGTGTATCCTATTCCGAATATTGAGGAGAGAGTAGAACAGGTCAGTAGAGCGGCATATGTGACTACGCTGGACCTTACTCGAGGATACTGGCAAGTACCGCTCACTGCACGCGCCAGCAGATACGCGGCTTTCGTCACTCCGACGGGCAGCTACCAGCCAACAATGATGAGTTTCGGGCTCAAAAATGCTCCATTTTGTTTTTCCCGACTCATGGATAGGGTTTTAAAGGGGTGTGAAACATTCGCGGTGCCTTATTTAGACGACATTGCGGTTTTTTCCGACTCATGGGCGGACCATATGGTACATCGAAGAGCTGTACTGAGCCTTTTGCGTCAAGCTGGACTAACCGTAAAGGCCGAGAAATGTTGCCTGGCAAGGGCGACCGTGGACTACTTGGGTCACAATGTAGGTCAAGGTTTCAGGAAACCCAGCGAGATTAAGATTTCTGCGGTAGCAGACTACCCGCGGCCGAGCACGAAGACGGAAATTCGAGCATTCCTGGGTCTGACTGGGTACTACAATCACTACATCCCTAACTATTCAGCTTTGGCTAGCCCTCTGACCGACGCTCTCCGCAAGACAGAACCAACAAATGTAGTCTGGGACGAACAAAAGGAAGCCTGCTTCGTAAACCTGAAGGCTGTGCTGATTAGCCGTCCGGTATTGCGAGCTCCGGACTATGGCCGAGAATTCACGGTCCAGTGTGATGCCAGTGATCGAGGGCTAGGTGCTGTTCTCTGCCAGAGAGATGACGACGGTAATGAGCACCCCGTGCTCTACCTGAGCAGAAAACTGAGTTCTAGAGAGATAGCTTATTGCGCGTCAGAGAAAGAGTGCGCTTGCATTGTATGGGCCATTCAAAAATTGCAGTGCTATCTTGGAGGGGCCAAATTCACCGTAGAGACGGAGCATTGTCCCCTGGCTTGGCTGCAAACTGCGACATCGAAGAACAGTCGCCTTCTGAGGTGGAGCTTGCTTTTACAGCAGTACAATTTTGAAATAAGATACAAAAAGGGGAAGTTAAATGGGAATGCGGACGCGCTTAGCCGCTGTTTCTAAGCGGTCCGAGGTGTTCCTCACCATGTATCCAAATTGATAATCAGGTTTCTTTTTTTTTTCTCGTGCACTTGTACATGTGTGACTGTGTAAAGCAGCACGTTTGGTTTGCTAGGCATACGTAGGTCCTGAACGTCTTGAGAGTGGGCTTTTCTCGAACAACAATGGCAGTTTTCTTTTAACCTGGTCTCTTCAGACGGGAGCCGAGTGCTTGCTTCGACATGTGGTTGAGTTTCAGAGACAGCTCAAGCAAATTGGCCTACGACAAGCAAGACAACGCGACAAGCAACAGCGAGCTTCAAGCGTTCACGTGCAGGCCATTAAGTCGTCTCTTCATGCAGCAGCTGCGACTGCTGCCCTCCGAGACTCTTCTGGCGGGGGAGGAGGCTGTTACGACCGTGCGTCATCCGCACTTGCGCGCTCTATTGTTCGCCTGTGGGCATGGATAAGTGCTGTGGATATGTGGTGTTGGTACAATGGCTCTAAGTGAGCCTGTTTCCAGGAATCCTGTTTTGTAAGCCTGTTTTGCTTTGTGGACACCCTGCAAATGCCAAATTGACCCTGTCAAGAGAGCGTCTAGAAAAACACAAAGAAATGTCCCCCTGCGGGAAATAGCCGGAAGTGCTTTCTTTCTTTTGTTCACCCTTCCAGTCGAGAAGCGCCATCGTCCAGTGAGGAATGCCTACTATCTAAAGGAGACGACAGAGTGACATGTCCGCTGACTTGCAGGACAAGAAAGGAGCATGACGCATACGGCCATTAGATGATTTCCCGGGAATGCAGGAAAGATTTGCAATTGCCGGAAAGGGACAATGCTGGAAGCGTATGCGGCGCGCACGTGCACTTGGGTTTCTGAGAAGTAAATCCACTTGCCGGAACCAGCCTATCGATTCTTGGCTGAAGAATAGAAATGTACCTCCTCGCCGTTCCCAAGCTTTTCCCGCCAACAAGTGACCAGGCTCAACGAAACAATGCCGGGCCAGTCAGTGCTTCAGACCATCAGTGCAGTGATGTGTTCGATTGGATGCCGATATCTGAGGGGCGTGCCCTGGATTTGGTTGGTCAGCATCTTCAGAGAGGGGCTGGACATAGGGGGTTTTAAGGACGCTGCAGAGCACGAAATGGCTCTGAGCCCTGGGTAAACGGCTCATCCAGACGCTTCTCGCTATGAACTCTTAACGCTTGCCATTTTGCTGATGTACCCTTCTTTTTCTTGTAAATAATCTTGTAAATGCGTTTTCGCAAAGTGCCATTAAACCTGCTTGTATATATTTTACCAACTTCGAAGATTCAATCCTTCATGAACCCGGAGTCTCTGCACGCTACCAAGTGAAGGCCGGGTCGACATAGCCCCAGCGTCACGACAACGGTCTATGCCAGCGGGTGCTGACAGAGCTTGCGAGTAGTGCAGCTTGCACCGGGAACGCTGAGCGCAAGTACGACGCGTGTCTGCTGGGCGATGACGGCTTACTGCTCCGCTACATCCCCCAACTTGATGAGGAAGAGGCGATTGCATCCCCCTTCCGAGTCGTGGTCCCGAGGAAGTTGCGGAAACGATTCCTCCAGTACTTCCATGACTCAGTGCTGGCAGGCCATGGCAGCGGCAGTAGGACTTACGACAAGTTACGCCATGTGGCGACCTGGCCAGGTATGAGAAAGGATGTGCTGGGTTACGCCCGTACATGTCCTGTTTGCCAGGTAGCCAAGCCTCGGGCGGGGAAACCCGCTGGCATGATGAAGCCGGTAGTTAGCAACTATCCGTGGCAAGTGGTCGCGTGCGCTATCATGGGACCCCTCCCTCGCTCCGCGCGCGGACACCAATATATACTGGTAATAACGGACCACTATTCCAAGTGGGTTGAGGTTTTCCCCCTTAGGAAGCTTGTGTCAGAACGGATTTGGGAGAAACTGTTGGAGACATTCACTCGTTTCGGTTTTCCTTCCGACCTGATTACAGGCAATGCCTCGTATTTCACAAGCAAAGTCTTTGTTGATTCCTGTCGGGCGCTTCAAATCCGCCACAGGAAAACGAGTCCCTTTCACGCTCAGAGCAACATAACCGAGAGAGTGAATCGGAATGTTAAGGGTATGCTGGTTGCGACGACCGAGCAGCACAGAGACTGGGACGCACGGCTGTCCGAACTGGCTTTCGCCACTAGAACAACCGTGAACAGGTCGGTGGGTATGACACCTGCTTACTGGAATTTTGGGAAAGAGATCGCTTTTCCGCTAGAGAACGCCCTACTTGACGCGGTGGGGCCCGCGCCCCCTCCGCTTACGCAGTACGATAGTATGCTGGTTGCGACGACCGAGCAGCACAGAGACTGGGACGCACGGCTGTCCGAACTGGCTTTCACCGCTAGAACAACCGTGAACAGGTCGGTGGGTATGACACCTGCTTACTGGAATTTTGGGAAAGAGATCGCTTTTCCGCTAGAGAACGCCCTACTTGACGCGGCGGGGCCCGCGCCCCCTCCGCTTACGCAGTACGCGGCAAAGCTCCGCGAGCGCCTTGAGGCAGCGCAGCGCGCGGCTCGTGAAAACCTCGATGTCGCGCGCATGGAGCAAGCGGATCAATACAACAAAGCTCGTCGTAATGTCGTTTTCAACACGGGCGACTTGGTACTGAAAAGAACGCACCCGCTTAGTAACGCAGCGCGTGGTTTCGCCGCGTCGCTAGCGCACAAGTGGGTTGGACCGTTCGAAGTTACGGCACGGACTACGCCACTCACCTACCAGCTGCGGGTGCTGGCGAGCGGTGCACGTCGCAGACTTGAAAGCTTACCACCTTCGCAAGGACGATAACTGCGAAGCGGGGGAAGCTCAAAGCAATGTAGCGATGTCCCCCAAAGTAAGGCGTACAGGTAGCAACCCGGTTCGCAACCGACGCTATAACCTAAGGCCAAGGTAGTGCACTACTTTGTCTAACGTCTTTGCTTCTTTCAGAATGCATTCTGATAAAATTTTGCAGCAGCCAGATGAACCACAGTCGCTGGGGCGGGAAACCGCTCCCAGCGCATGGTTCAAGGAGGGGCCACTTAAACAGAGGGTACCCCCCTAAGATTTCGTTGATGGTATGAGTGCATTTTCACTTATGCCTCACTGAATTCTGAAAGTTCCGTCGGGGCTTTAAACGAAGAAGCGAATTGTGGGAACCCGCGGCCACGAACACTGACAGCGATGAACTCTAAAGTCGCCTCTCCCTAGCATTGCGGTGCGTCAGTCTAGCCTACGTGCTTGTCAGCGGAACTTGTTAGCTGTAGTATTCAGTTCGTAATAAATGTGATGCTTTCCTTCCCCAAGCCACTGCGTAAATTAGTTCAATGGAAGCCAGTACGCCTTCCGCACTTAATTGCTCTCGATTGAAATCTTTTAACTTCTCACCCTGAGTGTAAGCACGAACCTCTCCTGAACGAGACTTCGCCAGCGTAGCCACACTGGCACGGTGCCTCCTAATTATACTTTCATGCATAGCAATTTGTACCTGCGGGCGAACGGACCAGTTAGTATTTTAAAATATATGCAGCTAAAATTTCTTTAAAAAAGAAGCATTAGATTGCATCTTGTTTTTCCTCTTCGTGTTATTTATGTTTGCAGCAACATTTGAATTATTTATTCAGAAATGCGCGAATTTCGGTTTTGCCCATTATTCAGTTGCTATAAATTTTCTTTGCCGAAAAAAAAATACATCTTTTCAAAGCTCAAGTATGAAATATAATCCGGTTAACAATTTTGCTCGTAAATTTAAAAATATTTCTTCGCCATGTATATATATGCAAAACATTAAGCACTAAAATAACGCAAGAGCAAAATACCCGGTTAAAGAACTGCAAAAGAATGAGGTAAGATACAGACCCATTTCCGCTTATCGCGGTGATATAAGCTCCAAGAATCGACGGCTCCTCCAGCGCGCTGTATGGACATGGGAGCTAACGCTTGATTTAGCGCTGGCCGCCCCGAATGTCCGGCGACCATATGCACGAGCATAAGTGGCGGTAGAGGGACCCGAACGACAGAAGGGGAGAAGACAGAAAAATGAGAGAGGACGGTGACTGCCGTCCGGTTGCGACCGCCGTCCCGTTGCGACCGCCAACGAAGGGAAGCCTCGGGAAAGCGGCGGCGCATATCTGGACGGTTCTCGCGAACATTGTCTGCACAAAATGTAATCATTTTGATAGAAATTATAAATCTTTGTTTAGCAGTGTCACAGATGAATTGCTCACGCTTGTGTTTGTCCCCGAACGAAGAATGATGTTGCTTCAAAGATTTTTCTTTCAAGCTGGTCTTTTCTGCAGCCTAAAATAACTGTACCGCTGAAAAGCGGGAAACAGCCGCATCCTTTGCAGTTCACCGGCAGGTGCTCCCCAGTCCTGTTCTTGAGAGAGTTTGAGAGTTATCGTAGTCTGTCATTTACGCACCTGCCGGTTTGTACAACATAAAACTTACCACAGGTGAACTTGATCTTGTAGATCACTCCTACTGCACATGGGATGAAAGAATTTTCGAACAGAACGGCGACGATAGGTCTGGGAGAACTCAGATCCGAAAAATTCAATACTCCAAACAAAGGCACGCCGCAAGGCTCAGTGATCTCATCCATGCTCTTTAACGTGGCTATGATCGGCTTAGAAAGAAGCTAAAAGAGATAGATGGGATAGAACACGCCACATACGCGGACGATATCACCATCTGAACGACTACAGGATCACTAAAAGAAAAGGAAGAGAAGCTTCAACTAGCAGCCTCCTGCGTAGAAGGATATGTCAAAGCAAGGGGACTCCAATGTTCCACCGATAAATCGGAGCTACTAAGAATATGGCGAGGGAAAAGGAACAAAGAAATACCCACTGACGAAGATCTAAAGCTAAAAGTATACCTAGAAGGGGAACTCATTTCGGAGAAAACAATAATCAGAGTACTCGGAATGTGGATACAATCGAATCAACGCTGCACCCATATACTAGCCCAGCTGAGGGCATCGACCCTCCTGGTGGCACGCATGATAACACGCGTAGCACACCGCAGGTCGGGCATGAGGGAGGAGGACACGCTCAAACTGGTCGCGAGCCAAGTGGTCAGCCGAGTGGCATACAGCCTTCCTTATTACTACCCTTTCAAGAGCGAAATACAGCAGGCAGACACGATCCTGAGAAAAGCGTACAAGACGGCACTTCACCTACCGCACAACACCTCCACGGAGAAACTCCTAGCGCTGGGATTGCACAACACCTTCGACGAGCTGCGAGAAACAAATGCGCAGGTTGCAACAAACACCGACGGGCAGGGAACTTCTGAAGAAGCTAGGATGGCCAGACCAAATTAAAGAAATACAGAGAACCGCCGACATTCCGGACGAATATCGCAAAACAATAAGGATAGCACCAATCCCAAAGATAATGGACCCAAACCTTCATACGTACCGCAGAGAGGCAAGAGACGCATACCTGCAGAAGGTAATAGCCCCAGAAGAAACGACGGTATATGTGGATGCGGCCACATACGTCAGGACTAGTGGGCAGGAACACTGTAGCGACGCTTGTTGACTCGAATCTACGAGAAGTGATCAGCGCATCGCTGAATGACTGCTCGGTCGTCGAGCCCGAGGAGGTAGCCGTAGCTATGGCCCTGGTGGAAGGCTACAGGAAGAAGCAGTCACTGACAATTTTGACAGACTCGCAGGCAACGTGCCGCAAATATCTTCGGGGCAGAATCGGTCATCGAGCGATCCGCCTAATTCGTTCGAGTGGCCACCCAATGAAACAACCTGAGGAAGAAGACTATGATCAGACACAAGATCGTGTGGACACCGGGATACACCGGGATAAGGCTAGGGGAAACCAGAAGGCGGACGAGATAGCTCGAGGTTACGCTCAATACCGGGCATCTAACACGTGCGACCCTTTGGACAACGACCCCATACCCCAAGAATACTCGGCAATCCTGAACAACTACAAAGGCTGCAGAATGCCGTATCCACCCCCGCACAGATCCCTCAGCAAGGAGGACTCCATCACGAGGAGGCAGCTACAGACAGGTTCTTTCCCGAACCTACAAACACTGCACAAAAAGTACCCCCCACAATACACAAATAATGTCCATGGTGCTTGACACCCACGCTATATCACACGACGAGGGAATGTCCGGGAATTCCGGTAGCGCCTATCATAACAAACCCGAGTTTGGAGCAGTGGGAGGGAATGCTCTCCAGCGACCGGCGGGAAGACCAAGAAGGTCTGACCCGACGGGCCCAGCTGGCGGCGGCATCCTGCAGGGCCCTGGAATAAGGGTGGACGACCACCGCTACGGAAGATGGTAGACAGCTAACCACCACAAACTCTATAGATGAAATAAATGTTTATTCTCTCTCTCTCTCTCTCTCGTGTTTTTTTTTTTGCCACAGACTATTTTTTCTCATTCCACTCTGCGAACCATCGGGAATAGTTATGACAGTTTACAAGATGCCGTAAAAACGCCTTGTCCTTTTCTGCCGCGCCGAAGAATTTCTTGAAGTATGGATCATCAGCTGTCCTACAAAACAACCCTTCTTTAGTTCTACATTTGATTTCTTGTATCTTAGAAGCATGATCAAGTAGGCGCAAAATGATCAGGTAGATGCGAAACGTGGCAGCACAACGTACAGAGCTTTCTCAATATCAGTTATATCAAAATAGAGCACAGGCCCCTTGAGTTCAATTTTGATAAAACTGGGATTAATAAAGCTATGTAGGCTGCTAGTGCTAGCACTACTAAGAAACTTCCATCTAAACTCTTGAAACGCTTTGCTGAAAATTTTATCCACTAAAAACATAGCGGGCCACACAGTTTACGCATTCTAAGAGATTTGATGCTGTAGCCATACGTGAATCCCACACGCGCTGATACATTCAAGAATAGCTGTAATATGCATGAGGTACATCAGATATTTTACATCAGGGGCTATGTGAAATTTTCGCCAAGATATTCAATACCCTGCATGCTTTCCTAGTTACATACTCGATATGAGTTCTCCATGAAATATTGTCTCTAATAAACACTCCAGGGCATTAAAAACAGATTTTTCTAAAGGATTGGAATTTAAACAGTACAGCGAGCTTCTTGGATTATGTTTTCGAGTCGCTACAGCAAATTTTCTTTCATTTCAATTGAGCGTTCATTTCTCCGTGATGCATTATTGGTGATGCTTTCTAGATCGCACTGTAACACGAAAAAAGTCGTATTCACTGATTGTCGGGCTGTACTCGATGCAGTCCTCTACGAACAAGCGGATTTTGCGAGAAGCTTTATGAACAGTAAGTGCTGCTATGTATGCGGTAGGCTGTATGTAGCATCTTTTAGGACGTAATGAGGACTAGTAGATCGGTAGTGATTAGTAAGTATAATAGCACTCTGACTATAGCTGTATTATGAAGACATTTGCTTTCAGCTTACGTTGCTTGAAAATGGCGTAGTTTTTCATCATGGTAAATGTCAGGAAAGACAACCTTGAGAATGACGAGCTGTAACCACCGTTTAAGCTAGTCTCGCAGGGCAGGCTGCGAGTAATCATGAAAATAATGGAACAAAGCTTCCGGCTGAAGTGGTCCCTGGGTACAGCACCAACAATTTCACGTGGAGAGCCGACATTCACTTAGATGCCAAATATATTTCGGCAAGCCTCAGTTTCCCTTTTCTGTGCGGCCCGACCAATAGCCACCACACCTCACAAGAAAGTTCTGCCTTTTCCTTTCTTTCAGCATTGTTTTTTCCGTTTCGTGCTAGGAAAGTAGCACGGACATCCGCCACTTCTGACTGCATGAATCTCACTGGTCAAGAACAAGACACTATTAGATTGAGAATACACCGGCTTGATGTTGATGTTGATGATTAGCGCAGAATAGGTTGGGGGTGGAACATGCTCAAGGCACACAGTCAGAATTCTTCATGTGATTACGCTCTCAATCAAGCGGACCATGTCCGCATGTTCCACTTCTTAAATTCTCTGTGAGTTAGAAAGCACAGCGACGGTCATTAAAGACAGCACAACACTCGCTACACTAGATGCAGCAATGAGCTTTGCCGCCTTGCGTTATCAATTACATCTTCTTGACACTTATTTCGACATAGAGCTAACATTTACAAAACACTACGTAGCCAGCACCTCAAAGCGTACAACTTGGCCAACATGCTGATGACATGAGAGGTTTATTAAAAATAGAACCCCGTGGATCGAAAACGAGAACTAAGCATTCTAACTCTACATCCAAAGCCGAAGCCAGGCTTTGACAGGGTCGGACTCTCGCACGACCAAACGCTCATCAAACGTGACCAGCCTCAGCGAAGGAAAACTCCTTCGGGGCTACGATATCGGACACACACCATGCACTGAGCACGTGCAAAAGGCACAGCGATAGTGAAAACAAAAAAGAGGGACACGCTTGCGTCATCATGATTAATTATGACTTCAGTAAGCAAAAAGCAAGTCAGTCAGCTATCAAAGGACTAAAAGAAGCACCTGCAGCTCCTCAGGTTTGCCGCTAGGAGCACAAGAGTTGGGTTCTCCAATTATTGGAGCTTCCTATCAGGGCATACCGTAGGTGTTGTGTCCGCTAACTAGAAGAATGCAGCGGGAATTGTCAATTACGTTGAAATTCAGTATAAACAACACTTTATCCGAAGAAGGATATACAATCGGGCAAGTTGGTATTGGTTCATATTGGAAAGGTAAAGCGCAAAAACACACACGGCAAAATAAAGAACACTGATAGACGTGCATTGACTCGTACCTAAATTTTATTGGGAAGAAACACATTTTCATACAAGTCTTTCAAGCGATAACAGGAAGCCTGTAGCATTTGCGCGAAGCACATTGCAAGGGGTCAAAAACATATCATAGGTCACAACCACCGGATGATATATTAAAAAAAAAACGTTTTCCTCCCTTCTCCCGTGAAAACATTAAGGAAAAGATTATGAATTATCCAGCAACGACACCTCCTTATCTGCTAACATAACCGAAGGCTGGCTTAAACGTTGCGACTGTCTTTTTCGGATCAAATAGGCCTCCATCAGCTCTCTTGTTGTTTTATCCCGGTGTCGAAATAAAATCTTAGTCTTCGCAACTAAAGGGCGGCAGTTTTTTTTCTTTCTCTTTGCATCTTTTTCACAGCTGCGACAGTTCGTCTTGTGTTTTTTTTTTAGCTTTACCTTTCCAATATGAGCAACCTATCCGGTAAATGTGAAGAAAGCGATCAGCTTGTGCTGCTGACGTAAACAAACCATTGTGACTAGAAGCAAGACATAGCCAAGCTAAGGCCAAAAGAAACAACATAACAGAAGTGGTTCTGCTCTAGCTAAAACAAATAAACTGCTCTGGTTGCCATTCAATCGTAGTATCAACTCCACTCAGAAATGCCCTGTAGGGTTTTTTTTTTTTTTATCTTTCGCCTCAGTAGCCACATTCACAGGTTTGTTACTCACAGCCGATGTTACCCTTTGACAAACAAGCAAAAACTTTCGAGTGATAGTTCTGCAGGTGACGTTTTATAGTTCTGGCTGCTTCTAGTCCCTTGATGGTAAGCTGGCTACAATCACAATATCGTGGCGCTTTCTTTTTTTTTTTTGTTTACTTGATTTCGTGTAGTGTTACCAGACACATAACTTTTTCCGGAGTTGGGAATCACCAGTTGCGATGCCACGCCACATCGCGATGGCACTTTGCAATCGCTTCAAACCAGTTCGCAAATAATATAAGAAAGTTGCGAATTGTGTTCAGTGTGTGGTGGTCCATCAAGAAAATGCAGTATGTAAATTAAAGCGATAATAACACTTATTCTAAAGGATATATATTTTCTTTTTGCGCATTTTACCCGTAAGATGCTTAGGTCGAAAGAGGTTCTGCTTAGAAAATTGGATTGTATACCCTGCTTACAAGAGACCCGTGATAGTGGATATAAAAACAGCCCCCCCCCCCCCCCCCTCCCAGAGCACATACCTTATAAAAGGGTTCAACTGTAGTTGTAATATTTGCAAAGGGAATCTTCAGGAGGTTGAGAAGTGATGTACCCCGGGAAAGAAGGGCGCAGTGACACAGAGTGTGCCATGCCTCTCCCCGCAGGACCGTATATTTTCGTTGTGTATACCAACTAGCCCAAAGCGCCACCTTAGTAAGGTCAGATTTACACCCATGATCAGAAGCCAAATTAAAGTTTATAAATATATTTACGCAGTCAATGATGCTGAAAGTAGGAATACCGGAGAAGCATCTTTGGGGGAAGGCAATGGGTAATGTCGCCCATGGGTAATGTCGCCATCCTCGGTTAGAGCTGAATATCTATTCTGTAGCGAGTCCGTCAGTATACAAGCTTGAATTCTGCTTTGCATGCAGGAGTTGGAATGTTTAGTTCTCGTATTCGATGCACAGGGTCCTATTTTGGGTAATTACTGTCATGTTATCATTATGTAGGCAATATTGTACAGCTTGAAGTGATGGTTGCGTAGTGCTTTGCGAATGTTAGTCGAAGTGACTGTCAAACGGGTGTCATTGAGAACGGGAATATAGGCAAGGCGGCACGGCTCATCGCTGCATCTAGTGCAGTGAGCGTTGGGCTGTCTCCAACGACTCTGGTTGTGCTTTTTAAAACACGGAGAATTTATGAACTGGAACATATGAGATCATACTCCGCTTGATTGAGAGCGTAAGTGCGTGATGAATTCTGAATGTGTGCCTTGAGCTTGCTCTCCGCCCTCAACTCTCGCGGTGTGAGTCAAAAGCACTTACACCTGCGTGCGCGCTCATCATTTGCATCAGGCTGGTGTATTCCCAATCTAAATCTTGTACTTGACCAACGAGATTCATGCAGTCGAAAAGTGGCGCATCCTCATGGTGCTTTTCGTGAACCGAAAGGGAAAAATAATAGTGAAAAATAAAAAAGTAAACCTTTCAAGTGCGGTGTGGTGAGTAATGCTCTGACGGCACAGGAAAGGCAAACTCAGGACTGCTGGCTTATCTTTGGCCTCCAAATGGATGTCGGCTGTCCACCTGAATTTTTTGGTGGAGCGCCCAGGGAACGCTTCAGCGGGGAGCTTTCTTCCATTCTGTACATTATTCCTTACAGCTTGCTCTGCGAGACTTCCTTATACGGTGGTTTCCGCGCATAATTTGTCAGGGCTGTCTTTCCTGACTATTATCACGACGAAAATCCAGCCATTTTCATGCGTAAGCAACGTAATCTGAACGCAAATACCTCCATAATGCAGCTCGTCAGAGTGCTGCTATAACTTAGTGAGCTCTACCGGTCTAGTAGATCTCATTACGCCTTAAAAGATACTACATACAGTCTACCTCAGGGGTCTCTTCTGGCATCTTTATTGTTATTGATACATGGCAATACTATTGTTCATAAAGTTTCACGCAAAATCTGCTTGTACGCACAAGACTGCATCATGTGCAGCCTGACACTCAACGAATTACGTTTGCGCCTACAGGATGCGGTCTAGACCACTACCACAAATTGACGCGTCACGGCGAAATAGACGCTCAATTCAAATGAAGGCAATTATACTCCACTGACTAGAAACCGTATATTAAGAAGCTCGGCATGCGATCTCAATTCTAATCCTTTGGAAAGTGCTTCCGAATCTAAATTAGTGGGCGTGCATACCAAATTAGGATATTTCAGGAAAAACTCACGTCGAATATTTACCCAGCAAATTATACAGGATGTGGAATTTCTTGGCGAAAATTTCACACAGTCTGAGATGTATAAGAGCTGTCCCTCCCACTTATTACACGAATTTTTAATTATGTAATCATAGTGTAGGATCCATGTATGGCTACATTATCAGACTCTTAGAACGCACACAGGACCGTGTAGCCGCGTTTTTGTTAATGGCTACAATTTTGAACACAACGTTTCAGCAGTGATGTAATCTTTTGGCTGGGAATATTATAGTATACTGGTATTATAGGCGGCTCTGCTCCGTTTTGATAAAACTGGGATTGATAAAGCTTTGTAGGCTGCTACTAGCACTACTAAGAAACTCCCAGCCAAGCTCCTTAAACGCTTTGCAGAAAATTGTAGAACAAAGAGGGTTACACAATTTACGCGTTCTAAGATATCTTATAATGTAGCCATATTTGAATCCCACACGGCGCTGACATATTCAAGAATCGATGTAATATGTGTGAGGTACAGCTGATAGTTTACATCTGAGGCTGTGTGAAATTTTCGCCAAGATATTCATTAGCCTGCATGCTTTGCTAGCTGCATATTCTATATGAGTTCTCCATGAAATGTTCTTTCTGATATACACTCTAGGGTATTTAAATTCGGAAGCGTTTTCCAAAGGATTGTAATTTAAAGAGTATGCCGAGCCTTCTTGGATTACGTATTTTAGTGAGTGGAGCATAATTGCATTCATTTCAATTGAGCGTTCATTTCTGCGTGATGCGTCATTGGTGATGCTTTCTAGATCGTATAGATCGGTATCGTCAGAGTGATAACAGCACTCTGACGAGCTGTATTATGAAGGAATTTGTTTTCAGCTGACGTTGCTTACGCTTCAAAATGGCGTAGTTTTTCATCGTGGTAATTGTGTGTAAAGACAATCTTTAGAAATGACGCGCTGGGACCACCGTTTAAGCAAGTCACGCAGGGCAGGTTGTGAGTAATAATGAAAAAAAATAGAACAAAGCTTCCCGCTGGTCTCTGTACGCCGTACCACGTGAAGAGCCGACATCCACTTGGATGCCAAAGATAAGTCGGCAGTCCTCACTTTGCCTTTTCTGTGCGGCCCGACCATTGCCCACCACACCGCACTAGAAAAGCTTGCTTTCTCCTTTTTTTTCCATTATTTTTTCCGTTTCGTGCTAGGAAAGCAGCACGGCCATCCGCCACTTCTGACTGCATGAACCTCTCTGGTCAAGATCAAGACACTATTATATTGAGAATACACCGGCTTGATGTTTATGATGAGCGCCTCGCAGGTATAAGTGCATGCTTTTTACTCACGCAGCGCAGGTTCGGGGTGGAGCATGTTCAAGGCACACAGTCAGAATTCTCCACGCGCTTACGCTCTCAATGAAGCGGGACAATGTCCGCATGTTCCACTTTTTAAATTTCTGTGAGTTAGAAAGCACAGCGAGGGTAATTAAATATAGCACAACACTCGCTGCACTGGATGCAGCATTGAGCCTTACCGCCTTGCCTATACCCGTTCTCAATCACATCCTCTCGACACTTATTTCGACCACTACGTAACCAGCACCTCAGAGCGTACAACGCTGCCAACATGTTGATGACATGCGCGGATTATTCAAAATAGAATCTCGTGGATCGAAAACGAGAACTAAACATTTTAACTCTACATGCAAAGCCGAAGTCAAGCTTTGTCAGTGTCGGACTCGAGCACGACCAGAAGCTTATGACAGGTGACCAGCGTCAATCTTCAGGAAAAGTCCGACGGGGCTACGATATCTGATGGAATCGTTCTCGGCCACGCAGTCCAGCCATTGCGCCAACCTCGTCCAGCACGCACTACACACCATGGACGGTGCACGTGGGCAAGCCCTGGGGCAAGAAGGTGAGGCCAGCAACAGCCATCACAAACAAAATTCTAACAGTACTCTACATATTGCAAGTAGCAGTCAACTGACCGCCTATTGGGCACCCACAAAAAAGAACAAAAGTAAAATAACGAAAACACCAACCCTCGCCCCACCAGGCTTACCCTCAACAGTAGGATCCAATTTCCCTTTCTTTTTTTTCGCACCCTCTGGGCGATGCCTCTCGCGCACAAGGCCTGAACATCTGCAGAGCGACCCGGTAGGAACAAGGCGCTCGCAAGCCCAGAGTAAGGGAAGAAAGACTGCGCGCTCGGAAGGAAAGGGCTTTGTACTCCGACTCCACTAGCTCCCCCTACTTCTCCCAGAAACAAGGGACCCGCGGACGACGCTTGAAGGGAGGGAAAATTACTTCTAGGCCCAGGCAGCTTTGGGTCAACTTCATGGTAACCTTGTATTGTTAATTTAATACTACTCACCACAGGAGTCGTGAAAAGTGCAGCCTATATTTTAATAAAGCGACATGCTTTGTTTCAGCGGAACAGAATATGACGTCATGTCGTAGGGGAATACTGAATTAAGTTTACATGCTTACGTTGCCGCTGGAACCGTTAAATTAAAATTGAACATTAGAACGCAAGCATTGTACATGAATTTGTTTGACAAATATGTAAAAGAACCAAGGAATAATCCTACTCGTGCTCTGTGCAGCTTTTTGCGAGAGCAGTGGGGGTGGTTTTTATGGGGGGATTATCTTTACTCTATCTGCAGGCAATTCCGCGACCTGAGTACTTAAACTTGAAGATCGTGTTTCTACCACAGTCCGCTAAAGCCAAATGTCTCGAAAAACGTCGAGATTTTTTTTTTTTTTTGTTACTGCTGGCCGCTCATTTCACGAACGCTCAGCGTGCACGAAGCGAAAGACGTCGTCTAACAAACGTTGTTTCCTCAACTTGTACCGGAGTGTCTCACTATACCGTCACAAAATTCGTGAAGAGCGCAGCTATCCTTGATGGTTGGTTCATATGAGATAAGTTATGTTCCGGACACGAAACTAGTACTAGCATCACGTCCATAAAACAGCTGATTCACTCAGCCACAGCAAAGACAAGCGAAAACAATTAAGAATCTTAGCAGCAACCTGCAACTCCCCTGAATGATTTTTGAGATTGGTCCGTTAGACGCCCTCATCGCCTTCACCCAAAGATGCTTCTCCAAAGACCCGGTATCCCTGCTTTCAGCATCAGCGTAAATAGTTTTATAGACTTTAATTTGGCTACTGATCAGGGGTGTATATCTGAGCTTACTAAGGCGACGCTTTGGGCTATAGTTGGTATTACACAACGAAAATATACGGCCCTGCGTGGAGAGACATGGCACACTGTGTCACAGCGCCCTTCATTCCCGGGGTGCATCACTTCTCAAACTCGTGGAGACGCGTTTTGCAAATCTTACAACTACAGATAGATAGATAGATAGATAGATAGATAGATAGATAGATAGATAGATAGATAGATAGATAGATAGATAGATAGATAGATAGATAGATAGATAGATAGATAGATAGATAGATAGATAGATAGATAGATAGATAGATAGATAGATAGATAGATAGATAGATAGATAGATAGATAGATAGATAGATAGATAGATAGATAGATAGATAGATAGATAGATAGATAGATAGATAGATAGATAGATAGATAGATAGATAGATAGATAGACAGACAGACAGACAGACAGACAGACAGACAGACAGACAGACAGACAGACAGACAGACAGACAGACAGACAGACAGACAGACAGACAGACAGACAGACAGACAGACAGACAGACAGACAGACAGACAGACAGACAGACAGACAGACAGACAGACAGACAGACAGACAGACAGACAGACAGACAGACAGACAGACAGACAGACAGACAGACAGACAGACAGACAGATAGACAGATAGATAGATAGATAGATAGATAGATAGATAGATAGATAGATAGATAGATAGATAGATAGATAGATAGATAGATAGATAGATAGATAGATAGATAGATAGATAGATAGATAGATAGATAGATAGATAGATAGATAGATAGATAGATAGATAGATAGATAGATAGATAGATAGATAGATAGATAGATAGATAGATAGATAGATAGATAGATAGATAGATAGATAGATAGATAGATAGATAGATAGATAGATAGATAGATAGATAGATAGATAGATAGATAGATAGATAGATAGATAGATAGATAGATAGATAGATAGATAGATAGATAGATAGATAGATAGATAGATAGATAGATAGATAGATAGATAGATAGATAGATAGATAGATAGATAGATAGATAGATAGATAGATAGATAGATAGATAGATAGATAGTGTTTATTTGAGTGTGCCTCAACAGCCAAGTATCCTAAAGGAGCGCACACTAGGTCAGATACATCAGAACACTTAATAACTTTTAAAACCAGGCATGAAACCAACAATTAGGCAAATATGTCCGTGTCAATAAACGTTTTGTTATACAAGATTTGTATACGAGTCATTGGACAGTTGGCGTGCAAATCTGGATAAAATGTGGCAAAACATTTTGCAGCCTTTGCACGCGGCACACGAAAATTCAGTGACATCAGTAAGGTCTCACAGTTAATGAAAGCGCGCACAATTTTTTGCAGAAACTGCATGTCACGTATGAGTCGCCTGTCGCCAAGAGTACACATATTGAGGTATGCCAAGAGAGAATCGTAGTCGTAGAAACGGCGGCGTCCAATATATCTGTCATAAAAGATGCGTATGAACTTACACTGGACATTTTCAATTTTTGCGCAGTAGGTAGCAGATAAGTTATTCCAAGCTACTGACGCGAACTCAAGACGCGGTCTCACAAGGGCACAGTATAGAGTGCGTAGACATTCGTGCCGTTGAAATTTTTTTTAGTCTAGAGATAAGACCGATATGTCTCAATGCGCGTAACACAATTGAATTTACATGCAATCTAAAATCAAGCCTTGAATCAACAACAACACCAAGGTCTCGTACATGGGCCTAGTTAGAGACAAGACGGAAGTTTTCTTAATATTCAACTTTAAGCGATTCAACAAACACCATTTCTCGACGTTGTTAATGTCAGCTTGCAATTGTCGGCAGTCCTCAATATCTCCAAAATTACGGAATAATTTGAAATCATCTGCGAAGTGCAAAATTCTCGAGTCCTTGACATGTAACGGCAAATCATTAACAAACACTAAAAACAACGGTCCTAAGTTGGAGCCTTGAGGCACTCCCGAAGATGATAGAAATTCGTTGGACACACAGCCGTAAAATCGGACCATGTTACGGCGGCTGCCAAGGTAGCTTTTGAGCCACCTACAATACATGGGGCAAAGTCCGTATTTTTCCATCTTCATCAGACGTACCTCATGGGAAACCGTATCGAAAGCTTTAGTCATGTCAAAGTAGACTGCGTCTACCTGACCGCGATTAAATACATGTGGGCCAGTATAATCAAGAAAGCTGCATAAATTCGTTTCCACAGATCGACCTTTTAAAAGCCCGTGCTGCAGAATTGAGATCTGCTTGAAGTATGAGCCCATGCGTTCGTACATAACCATTTCAAAAACTTTCGCAAAAGAATAAATCAGTGACACAGGTCATAAAGTTGTTCACATCACAAGCATCGCCAGACTTGAATACAGGAACAACTACTGACAATTTCCAATGACAAGGAAAACACCAGTTCGCAATGATAAGCTGAACAAATGCGCTAAAACAGGGCCAAAAATGTCAGCGCATCCTTTGATTACGAAGCTGGGAATTTAATCAACTCCTGTTGAAAGTTTTGGCTTAAGTTTCTGAATCTCCAAAAGAACCTCATGCGCGGTAACATTATCATAAGCCAAACAGTCAGCGCTGTCTTCAGAAGTGATAATAGCAGGTGCGTTATCATGGCGGACAAAACAAGAGCTGAAGTGATCAGCAAAAGCTTGGCACACATCTTGAGGTTTAAAACAAATACCATCGCGCGTCTTTATCACAGCAGCACTAACTTTATCATTTCTTTGCTTGCGCACAAAATCCCAAAAACTGTTGGTTCCTTTTTTAAAGTTCTGTTCAAGAAGTTTGTGGTACTCCGCTTCATCACGTGCAATCAGTTTTTTCACAATTTTTCTGCACAATGAATATCTTTGGTACCAATACTCACTTTCTGATTTCACGTAGAGTTTATGATACTTCTGTTTTTTCTTCAAGTAATGTCTCAAATCGCGCGAGAACCAGCAAGGAAATCTACACTTCTTCGATTTACGGCGTGGTATACATGTTTTCATTATACCCTGTACAACTGATGTAAGTATCTCGACGCCTGTGTTTACATCATCAATCTCAAGCAATTCTTACCAGTCGTAGGCCTGAAGATATCATTGTACAGCTTCAGGTGATTGCCATACGCGTATCTAAATTTTTCTGGCACCATCTCACGCACTGGACGAAAAGACAAAAAGAACGACAAGGTAAACGGGTAATGATATTTGTCTATCAGAACAAGAGGATCGCGCTCCGCTTGCACTCCAAAAAGAGGCACATTAGATAGAATTAGGTCTAAAATGTTTCCAGCACAGTTCTTCATTGCATTGCATTGATGTAAACCATGGAAATTACTAAACTCAATTAAACATTCGGCTTTTTCTCGACTTGCTGTGCAGTTACTAGTGACTAAACCAGTGGACCAATCGACCTTAGGAAGATTAAAGTCTCCGTAAATGTGAACCTTATATTTCGAAAAATCGATTTTTTTCCCCAATATCTCAGAAATGATCGGTAAAATTGTTAGGAGCAGAATTTGGTGGAAAATAGTAACAGCCAACTAGATAGTGCGATTTGTCACACGTTGGAATTTCCAACCACACACATTCTTCGTATGTCTCCAGGTCTGGTCTCCTAAATGCATTTAGCACAGAACGGCAGTTAAACCCTTTTATAAGGTACATGCACTGGGGAGCAGCTTTTATCTCCAATATCAGAGGTCCCTTAAAGCAGGGTATATAATCCCATTTTATAACCAGACCTTATTTCGACCTAGGCATCCTACGACTAAAATGCGCAAAAATCAAATGTATATCCCTTAGCATAAGCGTTATTATCGCTTTGGTTTACATGTTGCATTTCCTTGATGGACCACCCAACACTGAACACAATTCGCAACTTTCTTATATTGTTTGCGAACTGCTTTTGAAGTGATTGCAAAGTGCCATCGCGATGTGACGTGGCATCGCAACTAGCTATTCCCAACTCTGGAAAAAGTTATGTGTCTGGTAATACTACACAAACTCAAGTAAAAAAAAAAGCGCCATGATATCGTGAATGTAGCCAGCTTACCACCAAGGTGCTAGAAGCAGCCAGAACTATAAAACATCACCTGCACAAGTATCACTCGGAAGTTTTTGCTTGTTTGTCAAAGGGTAACACCGGCTGTGAGTAACAAACCTGCGAATGTCGCTACTGAGGCGAAAGATTAAAAAAAAGCCAACAGGGTATTTCTGAGTGGAGTTAATACCACGGATGAATAGCAACCAGAGCTGTTTGTTTGTCTTAGCTAGAGCAGAACCACTTCTGTTATCTTGTTTGTTTTGGCCTTAGCTTGGATAGTCTTGCTTTCTAGTCACAATGGTTTGTTTACGTCAGCAGCACAAGCTGATCGCTATCTTCGCATTTACCGGATAGGTTGTTCATATTGGAAAGGTAAAGCTCAAAAAGGCACAAGACGAACTTTCGCAACTGTGAAAAAGAATAAATAGAGAAAAAAGACTACCGCCCTTTAGTTGCGAAGACTAAGATTTTATTTCGACACCGGGATAAAACAACAAGAGAGCTGACTGAGGCCTACTTGATCTGAAAAAGACAGTCGCAATGTTGGGCAATGCGACTGATAGGGCGTGAAAGGGGAATAACGTACGAGGCAATTGCAAGTGCTGACCTAAGTTCAAAATCGAAGTGTCCACCTATATACCATGCAAGAATGCACCCCCGTCGTGACAAGCAGGTACAAACGGCAGCGCGAAATCATTATGACAGACTAGCTGATTCCGGTGTTTGGAGGCCATCTATTGCTCTCTCTACAAAAGAACTGAAACATTTGCGTAGTCCCTGAACCTCTTGCATGGTGCGCTTGTGCAAAGTCAGGCCACGACTTGCCTTTCTTTAGCTAGGACGGCTAATTGGGCTAGTTGGTAAGAATCCACACTATAGGAACAGCGCAAAAATGCGACGGTCAAGAAATGAACACAAGAGTCTATCAACTGAATTTTATGGCAAAAAAACGCATCTCTTTTTAAAAGTGTAGCTGTGCTGCAAGTCACGCGATTAAACAAAGCATGCTTCTGGTCAATGAACTATCAACACGAGCCGTCAATAAACATGAATTTTTTTTTTTCTGCAAAGTAAATTTGGTGCGGCTAACGTACGAGTCCTTCGCTTTTTGTATTTGGTACGCCTCTGCCAGCTCACGGGTTATTTTATCTCTATGCCAGAATAGCACTATTCCTATCAAGAAAAAGCGAACACCCTTAGCATGAATTGCAGTGTTCGGCGAGGTTTCTAAAGGGCCGACATGACAGGGAACGATAATGCTCCCACAATCTCTTATGGCCCGTTTGACCTATGTGTGCTCTTCCGCACTTCAGCGGAGTGCTGTAAACAACGCCTATAGCACATTCGACGTACTTGAACTTGTGCCTAATGCCACAGCCTGCCTTGGCTTACGTGTGACTCAGCCCTTTTATGAGCCCATGCGCAGATGTGGCCAAGCTTCTTTGGAACTGTAGACACAGCTTGTACCCCTTGTACCCAGTATCGCAGTCCCCCCTTCTTCAAACGAGGAGTCATGCTGAGCACGTATAGCACCACTGCATAATTTTGTTTCTCTTTTGGTTGAGGGTCAGCAGAGCCTACCTGATGTTGCCTAGAACACTTGAGCAAACTTTCGCTTACTTACACCAAGACAGAAAGCGGAAAGCCAGTGCTTATCAATCTTGCCACCTGGTTATGAAAGCTGCTTTTGATGGTGTGGAAGTAAGACTTCGAAATGGCATATTCTAAGCATCACGCCACAATACCTACTTTTACTTTTTGAGTAAGCAGACCTGTAGTCGAGCAAGGGTTTCATAAGCCTTCGGGTGTCATAATTCCAACACACGTGGTCCCCCAGAAACCTCAACCACAAGTCCAGAACGCTAAATTAATTGCCCTGCGGCTGTTCCAACGTGAAGGTAAGACCCACTGCGCAATCCTCAAAAACTTTTCGTACATCATCGTGAATATGAAGTCCCACACTTTCTTCGACAATAAGAAGGTAATCGTCCACAGAACGGAACACGCGCGCAGTTACCTCTCTGAGTTGGGCTTGTAAAACGGCCAACTTTCCTCGAAAAATGTCGCCCAAGCAGGCCGCCACACAGGACCCGATCCGAACCCGAGCTTTCTGTACAAACATGCCACCACGTCAAGACACAAAGATCGATTTCAGGTAGAAGCCCAGTAGCTCAAGAACTGATATGCCACACTGGCTTCTAAACACGCATTCATCGTTGTCATTGATGATGCACTCTTTGTCAGATATAAGCAAAGCGGCTTGCGGAAGCGAGAAATAGAGATCAACCACATTGATACTAAATGCGCTTTACTCGATTTGGCTTTTGCCTGCAAAAACTGCGCCACTGTCTCTGAATTTTTATTCTGAATGGGTCTTGAACTAGTAACTTAAGATATTGCTACAAATACAAGGAAATTTTATGCTGTCAAGTTTCTTTTATGATAATATTTTACGAAATGGTATCCATTGTTTGTGAAATTTAATGGTAAAATATACATCAAGCTCGAGCCGCTCTGCCTTTTCTATCCAGCGGAAAGGCGTCCAAGGTTCAAATCCTGAGCCAGAAGCCTCACCTTTTCTTTTTCCTTTGAAGGTTTAAGAGAAAGAGGTACAAAATGTTTCCAATAAAATGCGTTTTTCCGATAAAATTCAGTTGATAGTCATTGCCTTTTGTGTTGTTTTCATGTCCCTCGTCTTTTTGCGCTGTTCTATA